>NC_140174.1:67567415-67897415 GCF_963971535.1 Notolepis coatsorum
GTGAGCTGGATGCAATCCTACCTGGAGGGGAGAGAACAGATGGTGGAGGTAAACGGCACTCTATCCCCCCCTCCTCCCAGTGAGCTGTGGTGTTCCACAAGGAAGCATACTAGGACCGTTACTGTCCCTAATTTATGCACATGTCGTCAGCTTGTGACTGCAACTTGTTCCTGTTCACGGACGACTCAGCCCTGCTGGTCTCTGATAAGAACAAGTTACAGGTTGAAAAAAACCCTGAGCTCGGAACTCGGCAGAATCTGCACCTGGCTCGCTGATAACAAAACTATCATTACACCTGGGTAAAACAGAGTCCATTCTCTTCAGATCAAATAACATTTAAAAATAAATCAGAAATAAATGACAACAACAACAGACAGCAGTTAAAAACAGTGAAACCAGATAAAATAGTAGAATAAAAGAATTTTAGATAAAATCATCAGTCACTAAATTAAAAAAACAAAACTATAGGAACAGTGAGGACAAGAAAGAGTGCCTATGTATGACCAAAGGCCTGTCTAAACATATGTGTTTTTTAGTTGTTTTTTTTAAAAGAGTTTTCAGAGGGGGCAGTTCGCAGGTCCAGGGGGAGAGCCTTCCAGAGCCTTGGTGCCATCACCCTCGAAGGCTCGATCACCCCTTGTTTTTAGCCTGGACCTGGGGACCACCAGGAGGTGCTGATCGGCAGATCTGAGGCCCTGTCCACACAACGAGCGCTGGATTTAATGTGACCGAAGTTTGAAAAAACATAAACCTCTGTCCACACAGGTGAACAACCGCATATAATTGCGTACCCACGGCGGCTGGAAAAACCAGCAACCGATACATGTAGTACAATGCCAAAACAGTAGGCGGCAATGTTGTTCAGACATGAAGGCCATTTCAACCAATCAGAAAAGGGTGAACGCTCACTAAACTTCCTGTTTAGAAACACCATAGCTGCCATCATTTTGCCAACGGAACATATATTTTCAGCAAAGAAAGAAACTGCAATAAAAGTGCAATAAACAAACGGATACATTCACTGTGTTCTGCCCTCTCATTTGTTGATGAAACAAAACCAACAGCAAACACAATTTACCACCAAGAGAGCGGATAGTTTAGTCTCACAAAAGGACCCGCCGGTGTTGTTAGCTACATGCTAATGTGAATGGCTATATCTATGTATAGTATATAGCTTAAATGCTAACGTAATGTGGTAACGTTACCGCTATGAATGGATGCAAACGTTATTTAACACATTGCAGAATGGGTACAATACAATACGGCTCAATACAAACAATTGTTAAGGGGGTGCAGTCTGGACTGGGTTCCTTATAACCAATAACTTGACCAACACATGAGGTTTAGTTTAGCCGCAGCTACATGTTTACTCTGAGCATCAGGTCAGGAATGCGACAACAGACATCAGTCGATCACAACACTCTTCAACACAGACGATACGTTTCGAACAAAAGTTTGTTACAATCATTTTCATATAACGCTACTTGGGACAGCTCTGCTGTAAACACTGGTGTAACTGGCTCTGCTCTAATCTCTCTACCCCGCGCTCGGTTGCTAACTTGCTATTGTTGTTTGACAGTCTGCCGTGAACATGGGAAATAATTGCGACAGCTCTGCTGTAAACACTGGGAATAACCTCGGTTGCTATGCCCACACGCAACAGCAAAACCGCAAAACTTCACCCCTGGACTCCGGTTTTCAAAGACCGGGGGTTGCAGTGTAAATCCCCGGTTGTGTGTGGCCGAACAGTGCAACTGCGCACATACAATCATGGTTATATTAAATCCAGCGCTCGTGTGGACTGGGCCTGAGTGAGCGGGTGTTGGTGTAGGGATGGATGAGTTCAGTGATGTAGATAGGGGCCTGACCGTGGAGTGCTCTGACAAGTAAAAGTGAGGACTTTGAAATGAATTCTATAGTGTACCGGGGAGCCAGTGCAGGGATACCAGAATGGGGAGTGATGTGACATGATATGTTTGACCTTGTGAGTAGCCTGGCTGCAGCCTTTTGGATCATTTGCAGTTTGTCTGTGGATGATTTGGTGAGACAGGTGAAAAGTGAGTTGCAGTAGTCAAGCCTAGAGGAAATAAAAGCATGCACGGACAGTTCTAATTCAGAGTGAGATATGATGGTGCATAGTTTATATTTCTGAGGTGAAAAAAGCAGGTGCGTGTGAGTGTTTTGACATGTTTGTCTAGGTTCATGGCCTGGTCGAAGACAACACCCAGGTTTCTCAGATGGGGGCGTATGTTGTCTTTAAGGGACCCCAAATGAGTGGCCACTCTAGCTGCAGTCTTTCAGCTGCTACGATGGTAAACAAAAATACCCTGAAGACTCTGGCAGGATCACTCATTCAAGGGTACTACGACTATGCTTGCACCTCATGGTACCAAAGCACCTCAAAGGCGTGTCGTGGAATATATTATCATGTCATTGTAAACAGCTTGACTGGTTCACTCTGACAGCTATGTAATGTGCTCCAGATACTAGCAGACACTACTGTCCCTTTAATGTGGGGAGAGGATGACTTTTGACCTAATCTTTTCCTCTCCTAGCGAGGATTGTTTAGCATTCCACATAACAAACAATACCGCCTAGCCAAGGCTGGTTCTCCTTTGGGCAGACTTTGTTTACCTGTCTGGGTGTCTAGTGGACGCCATTTCAATTGTGTATTTTAATATACGTGTGACTAAAGCTCTTGGTCATTTTATGGCCAGATGCTACTGTGTGAACATGTGTCTCTGACTGTAAACTGAACTTTCATTGTGGCCACGGTGAAATAAACTTTTCTATTATAATAATGACTCAGAATGATTAATGTAAACGCCTCATCGTTTTGTCCTTTAATATTTCCCACTTTGACAACCTAGGATGGCTTAGAGTAGACGACAGAGTACAGCAACTTGCAATGGGCGTGGGTCTACAAAGATACACTACACCACCTAAGGTACCCATGTGTAACGGAGGTACCGCGTGTCTATCCACAGTCCACGATGGACTGTGTATAGTGAAGTGGCTGTGGACGTTAAGTGGTACTGCAAGTAAACTCACTCCCCAGAGGCATCCAGAACCATTAGTAAGAAGTGAATTCACCTCTTGGTATAGTGGTCTGTGATGCCGCCCGCGGCGCGGGAGACCGGGTTCAACTCCCACTCAGGGCATGTCAAATAAGACCGGTTACACATGTACATGTCAAAATACTTCCCAAAGGTCAGTGAATACCATGACCCACAACACCAGAGGGAGCTCCACAAATCATGTTAAACCCAGTTTTGGCTCAAACAAGGGACTAAACACGTTTAGCAATTATGCCACATCTATGTGGAACGCCCTACCCACGGCTATAAAGGAATGTGAATCACTACCCACCTTCAAAACCACTTTCAAAGAGCACCTACGGGAGACTGCAATTCAAAAACTGGCCCCCTGTAAATGTCCAAACCCAACCCCCTCCAATGTACAATTTCCCCCCTGAAAATGGGGGACCCTGATGTAAACAAGACGAAAGACTTTCTCTGGTCTGCATCCCCTTAACAATTGTGTGTATTGAGCTGTACTGTACCCCATTCTGCAATCTGTTAATAACATTTTCAATCTATCTATCTATCTGTCTGTCTGTCTGTCTGTCTGTCTGTCTGTCTGTCTGTCTGTCTGTCTGTCTGTCTGTCTGTCTGTCTGTCTGTCTGCCTGCCTGTCTGCCTGCCTGCCTGCCTGCCTGCCTGCCCCTCTCTCTCTCTCTCTCTCTCTCTCTCTCTCTCTCAACTCTCTCTCTCTCTCTCTCTCTCTCTCTCTCTCTCTCTCTCTCTCTCTCTCTCTCTCTCTCTCTTCTCTCCTCTCTCTCTCTCTCTCTCTCTCTCTCTCTCTCTCTCTCTCTCTCTCTCTCTCTCTCTCTCTCTCTCTCTCTCTCTCTCTCTCTCTCTCTCTCTCTCTCTCTCTCTCTCTCTCTCTCTCTCTCTCTCTCTCTCTCTCTCTGATCATATAAGCATGTATTGTATTCACTGCAAGTTATTATCTCCCCCAGGTGGAAGCAGCTAATCTTGCAAACATCAAGGTCAATGTGGATTAAATAAATGTAGGACATATAGCACATAGCAAATTGGTCAACGACAAGTATTTTGTTTTGATTGGAATAGATATCGCTTGCGATAACTTTTTATTTCCACCAGGTGACAGCGTAATACAAGTGAGTGACTTATGGGAGGTATCAATGAAGTCAGTAGAGTAGACTATTACCGGTACTTGTATTGTGTGTGTGTGTGTGTATGTGTGTGTGTGTGGGGGGGGGGGGTATGATGCACACAGGCACATACTCTCACACACACACACACACACACACCCACACACACACACACACACACACACACACACACACACACACACACACACACAGAACTATTCTAGGATAGTTGTAAAGGTTTATTCCACCCAAATAGGTGTAAAGGTTTATTCCACCCAAATAGTTTAAAAGTTTTTTCCATCCAAATACTACTTTAAGTACTTGTTGTAATGGTATATTCCACCCACATACTATATTCTCTACTATTTGTTGTACTTCTTCTTGTAACTGTACTAATAATAAACAAAAATAACGTAAGGTTATCCTATAACCCTAGTTATATGATACTGGCTGAGCGTCTCGCTCTGCCAACTGAGATAACCCCTTATCTCCACGCACCTAGTGTGCTCCGGGGAACAAAACAAATGCACCCACTTGCACGTGACCACGCCACTCCCATGCGTCCCCTATATTACGCCGGAAGTGGTCACGCCTCACCCTTCCCCGTTCGATTTCCATAAGCGGAACATCCAAGGGACCTCAGGGCGCTAAGAGCGAGATGCTCAGCCAGTATCATATAACTAGGGTTATAGGATAACCTTACGTCATATATCAACTGGCTATCGTGTCTCGCTCTGCTAACTGAGATAAGGACAGAGCGGACGCGTGGCCCCGACAAATGCACCCCCTGAGAGCCCGTAAGCCCCAGCCAGGGAGGAGGGGAGTCTCGTCCACCCGCCCGTCCTAACGAAGGGGGGGAGGCAGTCAACTCCACCAAAGTGCGAAAAAGGGGAACCAGGCACCCCTGAACGCACAGCGCAAGCGGGACCACGTGTGACACAGCACCCCGCGGCCCCACCCACACACCCCTGCTAGCCCACCTGATGGCCGGATGCAGGAGAGGTCCCGGACCTCAGGACCGCCTGGGAGACAGAACCCCCAGTCATGTCCATGAGGTAAAACCTAACGAAAGGACTCGGGGAGGACCAGGAGGCCGCAGCACAGATGTCCTCCACCGAGGCCCCCCCGCAACAGGGCAGCAGAGGCCGCCACCCCACGAGTGGAGTGCGCCCTGACACCCCCGGGGGGAACCTGTCCAGCCAACGTGTAGCAAAGGGCAATGCCCTCACACAACCAATGTGACAGGCGCTGCTTGGACAGCGCCTCACCCGCGCGAGGGCCACCGTAACAAACAAACAGTTGATCGGAAGCCCTGAGATCCTGCGTACGACTAAGGTACACCCCCAGTGCATGGACAGGACACGACAGGCGAAGGCTCGACTCCAACCCACTAGCGTGAGGAGGAGGATGAAACGCCTGAATCACAATATCCCAGGAGCGACAAGAGCTCCGGATATTCTTTGGCACGAAGGCCGAATCAGGCCACAGAGTCGCCTGCTATCGGCCCGAATAGACAGGTACTCCGACCGCACCGAGAGAGCACATGGCTCACCCACGCATTAAGCGGAGGTGATGGCCCAAAAAAGGAATGCGGCCGTAAGACAGACGATCCAATGGCGCCTGCTCAAGATGCTCAAACGGGGCCCCCAACAGCCTTTCCAGAACAGTTGGAGGTCCCGACTCGGAGACAGAGAATGTCACATCGTCGGCCAGGGCTGTCACTGCCGCGGACTCTGATAATAGAGTCTGTACCAAACCCAAAAACGGAGGGCGGGGGTGTGTAAACTATAACACAAGCGCCGCCCTCAGCGATCTCTCCATCCACACCTACCACTGCAGCCATACGTGGTAAAAATTCCAAAGCGCCCCCGCCGCCAGCTGCCGCTGGTCCGCTAGGAATCGTAGATAGGTGGCCCGGTCCCTCCCGCTGTGCGTTGTCAACCCTGGTCTTGCCAACCACGCGAGCAGGGTGTCTCGTGGAGCCGGGATATCGCACCCTGACTCTACCAACGAGGCAATCGCACCCAAGGGGGGGACCCCGACAGAAGGCGCGGTCTGATACGGGGGGAGCGGCCATCACCCCTGGTGACATAGGCTCCGCCGCTGAGCATCTTCCCGGCTTAGCTTGCTGAGGACAGCCTGCTCTGCAGCTGGACATGCATGGTGTGTGGTCCTCACACTGCCCGATAGGGTGGGTCTCTACACACCGTAGCCCTGTAGTGATATTACTACCACCCAAATTATGCGTGCCTGCTGACCACCGTGGGATCGTAAGTCCAGACGGGGGAGGCACTAACATAATACCCGGCCTCGCGAGGGCGGGGCTGGAGGGAACCCACGCTGCGACCTCCTGGGCCTAGAGTTCCCCCTCTGACAAAAGTTTTTAGATACAGGGAACCCTGCTCTGTCGACAGATACAACAACAGGCTCACCCAGGGCTTGACATTAAGGCTTGTCCTATTGTCCGGGACAAGTAAAACAAATGGTCGGACAAGCATAATACAATTTAACTTGTCCGACTGGACAAGTAAAAAAAAAAAAAAAACACAAAATTATTATATTATAATTATATATTAAATTATATTTTTTAAACATCCCCAACGCTGCAACACCCCCATTCCTCCCAGGTGTCAGGCTCCTCATTTGCTTCCATTCATTTTGGGGACCATGTTTAAATATCATACTTCTGAAGTATAAACAAACTATACTGCTGTGACGATTTCAATAAAACAGACCATTCTGAGTCAATGGTACAGCAAAACTGTACATTGGAATATTGGTAAACATATCGGTCAATCCCATTGTCCCGTGGGATTATCCCCCCCCCCCCTCCCCGCTGCGATATTAATATTTGATTAGAAACGCAAGCAAGGCTTGCGGCGACTCATGTGGTCCTTGGGGGCTACCTGGTGCCCGCGCGAACCGTGTTGGTGTATTACACACGCAAGGCCACAGCGGGCCAATGAATTCATTATCACTGTAAAATATATATATTTTAAATGCACTCACCACACAACAGCCAAAGCAGTGACCGATCTCATCTTCTATTGAATATTGCAGCTTCCTTCTTTTCTTCTCTATTGATATCTCCTCATCACATCTTGGGAATCATAAACATTCCTTCCTTCCTTCCTCACTTCCCTAAACCGTCTTGTTACTCGCTCTGCTCTCATCCCCCCGCCCCCCTCCTCCTCACAAGCTCCATGTAATGCGGAAGTGCAGTGGTCTATGCCATGTCTCGCAGCTCCTCTCTGATTGAGTCTCAGACCGTGGAGGGCTGTCAATCATTCAACCCGCGTTCGTGAGTAGCGTGCGCAAAGTTGCACGGGCAGGACTTAGATGACTCAAATAGCCTATTTTGATTGGATAATAGAATAAAAAGATCAACCCGTGCAGGGAAAGTTGCACTTGAGTGATTGACAGCTTTTTCACTGGAATTTTTTTTTACAGAGGAAAACATTTCTAATAAAAATTATAATAATAATAAAAATATATATATTTATATATGTAAATTAATAATAATAATGAATTATGAGTGAATTTGTGTTTCACGTGTTGTCATGGAATAACCTCCACTGATATATATATATATATATTCCCCAAACGAATAGTAACGTTATTCCATCTGATCAGAAAGTGCCTGTCTCACAGTGTCACACTGGAAACTCTCAATCTCTGTACGTCAATATTACTTGTCCCGGACAAACAGCGAGTGTCTTCTGAGTGCTCGCTTAGTTGACACTGACAGTAGCACGAGACCCGCGAAAATATCAGAATGTTTAATAGAATGTTTAATAAAAGTTGTGTTATGGTTTGACACCGACCCCAAACGCACGACACAAGAGAGTAGGAATTCAGAGTTGCCAAAAACAAGGGCTTGTTTATTGAGACTAAATAATGAGCACAGAATAGGCAAGCCAAACAAGACAGGTACACAAGCAAGGGGGAAAATGTTCTGCTGCTCTGCAGCTTCTCCCGTGGTGGTAGTACCTGTCTTTACGATCCAACCAATATGACGACCCCAGCCGACACAGAGAGAGTAGTCACCTTGGGCATCGAGGGGGTGGTAAGGCATGCCCTACGCTTCCATCGCGCTCCAGGCAATGTACCGGTTAATCATCTCTTTGTCCCCAACTCAGTCCGGTCCCGGGTCCTCCAGTGGGGCCATACCAGCCGGTTCGCCTGCCACCCGGGCGTTCATCGCACGTTCTCCTTCCTGGCTCGTCGATTCTGGTGGCCCACCATGAGGAACGACGTCAAGGGGTTCGTACTGGCCTGCGCGGTCTGCGCCCGCAAGAGAGTCAGCACAGCAGCGGCAGTCCAGTTAGAGTCAGCCAAGGAACACAGCCTACAGCTGGATGCGGCTGCAGCTGCTGTACAGGGACTCCGAGAGCAGGTCCTGCTTATTCAAGGGTCCCTGGCCGCTCTGGCAGGACAACAGTCGGGTATTCTCGTTCAGCTTCACACGCTGAGCGACACCGTTAACGCTTTAATTCCCTCACTTCCTTCAGGAGCATTCCCCGCAGTCCCAGCAGATCCCGCACCTCGGGAACCCCGTCTCTCCGTCCCACGGCTGTTCGACGGCAATCCCGAGGAGTGTGCCACATTCATCATGCAATGTGAGTTGGTTTTCCGTCATCAACCAAGCCGTTTTACTGCTAGAGGGTCCCAAGTGGCCTATATGACGAACTTGCTTTCAGGCCATGCTGCCCAGTGGGTCACTTCCTCCTGGGCAATGGAGGCAGATTTTGTTTTTTCCTATCCAGACTTCGTGGCGGAGCTCCGCAGAGTGTTCCACCATCCAGCCCGAGGTCTGGACCCTGGAGCCCGGTTGGGGACCTTCCGACAGGGGAGCGGCAGGGTAACTGACTACGTCCTGGAGTTTCGACTGGCGGCGGTGGAGAGTGGATGGAACGACCCAGCACTTCGCCTAACCTTCATGAGTGGGCTCAGTGACGCAGTCAGGGACCAGCTCGCGACCCGGGAGGAACCTGATTCCCTCGAGGACCTGTTCAGCCTCGCCATCCGCATCGACGGACGCCTCCAGGAGAGAAGACGTGAGAGAACCCGACGGGGACCCCCAGACGCACCCCCCGAGGACCACGACCTCGAGGAGGATTTCAGTACCCCAGACGTACCCCCCGAGGACCACGACCTCGAGGAGGTTTTCTGTACCCCAGACGTACCCCCCGAGGACCACGACCTCGAGGAGGTTTTCTGTACCCCAGACGTACCCCCCGAGTACCACGACCCCGAGGGGGTTTTCAGGGAGTCCAGGGCTCAGGTCTTTCCGCCTCGCCGGCCTTACGACTGTGCCATCGACCGCCGCTCAGGGGCTCCCTTTCCCGGCGGCCGCCTCTACAGTGCTGACCGCCCTGCCCCCTCCGTGACTGGTGGGTTTGTTCCCTCCCGAGCCGTGACCGAGGAGGAACCCATGCAGCTGGGACGCAACCGCCTTAGCCCGGCCGAACGGGAGTCCAGGCTCTTCTCCGGCCGTTGCCTCTACTGTGGCCGGGGTGGACACCGTGTCTCCAATTGCCGTGCCCGGCCAAGAGGACCAGGCTCGCCAAGACCCCGGGAGATCCTGGTGAGCTGTCTTTCCTGTTCCCCCACCCGTGCACCACCCAACCGTCTGGCGGACGTCACCCTAGCCTGGGCGGACCAGCGGGCGACGGTGGGTGCACTCATGGACTCTGGTGCTGAGGGGAGTTTCATGGACGTTGGGTTTGCCACCCGGGCCAACATTCCACTTGAGGACCTCGAGAGGCCCTTGGAGGTCTTCGCAATGGATCATCGCCGCCTGGCTGACGTCACTCAACGCACCTGTCCAGTCCTTCTCACCGTTGCTGGTGACCACGTTGAGAGGCTCCAGTTTTTCGTCACCAGCTCTCCTCTTGTCCCTGTGGTCCTGGGCAGGCCCTGGCTCGCGCTGCACGAGCCCCACATCGCCTGGTCCTCCGGTGCCATCAAGGGGTGGAGCTCCTCCTGTCGTGCCCGGTGTCTTCAGGTGCCGTCCAGCCCCCTCACCCGGTCCCAGTCCCCGTCTCCGGCCTCCCTCGCCGGTCCTCTGTCCCCGTGCCCGGCCTCCGCTGTCGGGCCCCAGTCCCCGTCTCCGGCCCTCCTCGCCGGTTCTCTGTCCCTGTGCCCGGCCTCCACTGTCGGGTCCCAGTCCCCGTCTCCGGCCTCCCTCGCCGGTCCTCTGTCCACGTCTCCGGTCCCCCTCTCCGGGCCTCTGTCTTTGTCCCCCTCTCCAGTGCCCCTGATCGCCGGCTTCCTTGGGTCCCGTCCGGGCAGGCCGGGGCCGTGTGGGTCGCTGGGTGGCTCCCGTGGAGGGGGGGGTACTGTAAGGTTTGGCTCTTTCCCCACCACAGGCTTCTTGAAGTACTGTGATGATTGGTCCGCTGCTCTCCCACTCGCTCTGTCCCTTTAAGTTTTCTGTTAATCATTTCATTCCCCTATTCACACGCTTCTTCCCAGAGACGTCGTTGATTGGTTCTCTCCCGTCCACACGCTTTTCAATCACATTCCCCAGCTGTCACTGCTTGTCAATCAATCAATCCCGTATTATTTATACCCCGTTTTCCCCACTCAAGTTTGTTGGATCGTTTTGATATTTCTCTGTTTGCATTCTCCGTTCCTGCTGCTGCTGCTGTTTGCTCTCTGTGCTTTACCTCCAGGATATTCCAAGAAGCCTTCCTCTTGGACACCTTTTCCCCGTGGCGACGCGCTCGCTCCGCTGCTGTTCCAGCACCATTACGCACTACGTCTGGGTGAGTTTTTTACTGACTGTCTTGATCAAATTCCGTTTTCGTGTGTTTCTATAACACTGAAGATTACCACCTTTTTTATCAGACAGTCACTCACCCAGCGATCGCCTTTTTGTTGTTCTCACTGGGATAATATTTTGGGACTTTACATCTCCCACTGTGTGTTGTTTCACACCGAAGATATTATTCACATTGGATTGTTTTTTGGACTTCACTCTCAGTGTCTATTTTTGCACCGAAGATATTCACTTGGGATTGTGTTTTGGAACAGTGCTCACTGTGTGTATTTACACGAAGATATTCACTTGGAATTGTGTTTTGGAACTTTGCTCACTGTGTGTATTTACACGAAGATTAGTTCACTTGGATAACTTTTGTATTTGGGTACAAGTCACCTCTCCTGTCCTCCTGCTCGTTCCACCTGCACCCTTGTTGACTCGCTCCCTCTCTCTCTCTCTCGGTTCCGCAACACCTCGGAGATTCTGCCGAGAGAAGTCTGCAGAGCGGTTCAGACGTCAGCATCTGCTACCCCCTACTACCACCACGGGAGAAGCTGCAGAGCAGCAGAACATTTCCCCCCTTGCTTGTGTACCTGTCTTGTTAGACTTGCCTATTCTGTGCTCATTAATTAGTCTCAATAAACAAGCCCTTGTTTTTGGCAACTCAGAATTCCTACTCTCTTGTGTCGTGCGTTTGGGGTCGGTGTCAAACCATAACAAGTTGGTTGTTTAGTTGTAACCTGTTGATCTAATGTGCCTATTGTTAAAAGAAATTATTTCAAATAAAAATACAATTATTTATTTGAATGGTGTTATTTATGGCAGTAACTAACAACTATACCGTAATAACAACTATACAACTATAAGCATAGACCAGGGTTTAACCCATGGTCGTCAAGAGAGAGGGGAGATGAGAAAGATGAGCTGGTGCTGATGGGGAGTGAAGATGAGCTGGAGGACTGATCATACAGTATATACCCCTCACACACACACTTTGTTTAAGTTATTAAATCATAATGATTGTCCAAATCTCTTGTCGGTTTTATTTATTTTTTAATAGGCCTTTATTTTCACAAGTACATTTCGGACAAGTAAGTTTAGCTTTCGGACAAGTAAAATATCTGAGCCACTTGTCAGAAAAAAAGTTAATGTCAAGCCCTGCTCACCAAACACAGACGCAGGACGTGTGGTGTGGGAGCCGCTTGACAGCACAGCATTCTCATAGACAGACCCAGGCCTAGCTAGCAACTGGGTGTCAGCCCCTGTCTCCATGAGAAGCTAAATGTGGGGCCGCTTGCGCTTCATTGGAAGAACGCGGCCCGCAGCCAAAGGGAACAAATCAGAGCCCTGTGTCCCGTAGTGTAGCGGGGGGGAGTAACCGGAGAGCGTGCTAGACACAGCTAGATGGCAACGTTTTTTTAGGGCGTGCCCATCTAATATAGCCAATCCCTCGGGCCTTGTGATCACCTGTTTTCTTTGTGTCCGGGGTATCTCAGGCGGGGGAAACATGGCCGCTGGCCGGGGGCCTCGCCGCAGCCGCTGGCGAGGCCGTGCTCTCACCTCTGGCTGCGCGGTGTGGGGTGGCGTGGAGCCCACGTTAAATACCGCCCGCGCCTCCGTGGACAGACCAAGGTCCACCCGCGGAGAGGGGAGCCCTGAGGAGGAGACCCCTCTCCTCCTCAAGGGGAGATTGCTCCAACCAAAGATGCCTGTGAACAACCGTTGACTGCATCCTAGCCCTCCCTGCGGTTCTAGCTTGCGGCTAGGTCAAAAGCTGAATACCCTCAAAACCTTGCGCGATGGTTTTGAAGTCGGCTGGCCCTAAGGCCCCACCACAATTTTTGACAGAAAAGCAGCCAATTGAGCAATGTTGTCAGTTGCTGCTAAATTCTGTACCGCGGCGGCATAAGCTTCATCAGCCCACCAGCCACCTGCCGGGCCGACTCGCCTCATGGCGTCGGCCGGGCAGGACACCGTTTCACCATGTCAGGGCAAAGGACTGATGCCACCTGCTTCACTAAGCACGGAACACCAGTGGTGGCTGCTGACCAAAGTCTACTACTAGTGAAGCACTGCTCCACTAGTAGTCATGTAACAACCCCCACTGCGGTGTGCACCCGTGAAGGGATAAATGAATGAATGAATGAAAACTCTATTAACATATTGCAGAATGGGCTAGCCCAATACACACAATTGTTAAGGGGATGCAGACCAGAGAAAACGTTAGTCCTGTCTACATCAGGGTCCCCCATTTCAATTCATAGATGCACAAAAAGCACACCTGCCTTGAGCCCTGTCGTCAGCCCATCCACCCATGTAAAGGGTAAATAAGCCTCCGCTAAACCCCCAACATTAGACACCGATTGACCGTCAGCATGAATGGTTAAGAGGAGGGAAGACAGTAAAGACAGCCCTCGGCAGGGTACATGGGGAACGGCACCCCAACATTGTTGCATTAGCATTAGCTGCGCGCACTAGGATACTTGGAAAAACATCCAAAAGAGAGTCATGACGACCATGTTTTCCCAAATATCCCACCCCCTGCGCCAATACATCACTCGTCGTCTCACGAGACAACGAGCAGTATCACACATGCCATTACCAATGCCTGCTAGCGCAGGCCCTACCTGTGCGCGACTTAGCTCGACTGCTAACCGTCACGCGACGTCCCTCGGTCCGCTGTCACGAGACGAGGAAAACACAGGACAGGACCGCCGCGCTGCTAGGACGTGCCGAGAAGGTTCCGGGGGCCGGCGAACTTCTGGCGAATTCCCAACATTGTGTAATTTCTCCTTACGCTTCATAACAATCTCCAGTTCAGAAGTGCACCTGAGCTGCTTCCACTTTGGAAACTAATGAGGAAAGGGTGAGGCGTGACCACTTCCGGCGTAATATAGGGGACGCATGGGAGTGGCGTGGTCACGTGCAAGTGGGTGCATTTGTTTTGTTCCCCGGAGCACACTAGGTGCGTGGAGATAAGGGGTTATCTCAGTTGGCAGAGCGAGACGTAGGGTGACCAGGTCAAAATGGTTCAGTCGCAGGACAGCAGCACTGCTTTTGCGGGACAATGTGGGACACGTAGGGGGGGGGGGGCAAAAAAATTAAAAAAAATTTGATTGCTAATTAAAATTAAATAAATGTATTTATTATTTAAATGCCTATATATCATATTCGACGCAGACGGTAGGCTATATATAGCTCATTTTGTTATTAATCTTATTAATCTCACCTCCGGTTTTGGGGATATTAGCCTCCGGATTCTATTGCCCCCTTCCCTCTGGACAGTGTCCCGGCGATTGATACTCCCAGTGTATTCTGTTATTATAACAAACTGACCCTCTGATTCAGTTCTCAATAATAGTCGGGCCAGACTTGCTGAAGAGGCGCTCCTCTGAACAACTATATGTGACGTCCCCCTCTCCTCCATGGGTGAAGCTCCTGTCAGTGGCAGATCCTGCATTCTACCTTTTGGGGATCATCTGAAACGGTGTTCTGCGAAATTCTACTACCTGCTGGCACGCATGGCGCACGCATGCGCATGACCCACAATCGTTCACACTACAATATCCTGCCACCTTGCTGACGAACGTCTTGTTGAGTCTTGTTGTTGATATATCTTAAACAATATCTTAAACATATGTTTTTCATTGCACCTTTTGAACTGTATATGCATGTAAATATTTGCATGTAATTGGCTTTGCAGCCGAATGTATTTGTAGATGATAAAATGTCGGTACACCTGTTGGAATTCGGAGTGAACTATAGGGTGACGTCACCCAGCTGTCCAAACATATAGGCGATTCGCGCTACGGCAGCAGTTCTCAGCAGAGTAGTAGAATTTCGCAGAACACCGGCTCGAACAGGTGACAGGCAGCGCGACTCGAGTGAGCTGCTCAGCAGCCTCGGCTGGAGATGCATCCTGCTGCAGGACCACAGCACTGACACTCTCAGGACCGTGACACTTTGCGGACCCACACTCTCCAGACCCTCGCTCCCATTGGCTGATTTGGGTCACGTGACCGTCCCACTCCAATTCAGCCATTGGGTGGGACGGTCACGTGACCCAAATCAGTCAATGGGAGCGAGGGTCTGGAGAGTGTGGGTCCGCAAAGTGTCGCGGTCCTGAATGTGTCGGTGCTGTGGTCCTGCAGATGGATACTATTGCTCGGCTGCGCAATGCATTGGTTTGTGACGTCGCCCGATTTTTTTATTTTAAATATAAGAGGGTATTGGAACGAGGCATTAAATTAACAACATTTAAAAAAAATTTTAAATAATAATCTTTGAAAGATAAAAAAATTAAAAATTAAAAATAATATATTTTTTTTTTATCTTTGAATTGCAGGACATTGTTTTGTTGTTGCGGGATGCGGGACAAACGGCCCAATATCAGGACTGTCCCGCGAGTCGCGGGACAGGTGGTCACCCTAGCGAGACGTGATAGCCAGTTGATATATAACTACAATAAAAGCTGTATCTGTGAATGTTATGCTTGACATGCTCCCAGAATGCACCTGCATACCCTACAGTTTAAGAGCAGAGGATGCAAGCTTTACAAGGATTTCATATTTACCCTGCATAGCTCGATTACATTGTTTGTCATAGTCATGTTGAATTACTTTATCTCAACGTAAGCTGTGATGGCCGAGTGGTTAAGGCGTTGGACTCGAAATCCAATGGGGTTTCCCCGCGCAGGTTCGAATCCTGTTCACAGCGAATCACCATGTACCATTCCTGGAGGTAAAAATATTACCATATTCACAAAGCTTTCTACTGTGACAGTGCTGATCTGCTGTCAGTGACCTTGACATGTATTCAATCCGACAGACTGAAGCTGACTCCAGATCAGATATCCCACTTTGCAATGCTTTTTCTTGTGTATCCCAAGACACTGATATAGTTAATTATGAGCTGCTAAGGCTGAGTAGATAAGGTGTCGGATTTTAAAACCAATGGAGTTTCCCTGAGCAGATTCTAGCCCTGCTCACAGCGATGCATGGAAAACATTCGTCTTGATATTCCATACCTTCACCTCAAGATCGGTTAAAACCAACAAAAAAGCCAAAAATATTACTTTTGAATCAGAATCAGAAAGGTCTTTATTGCCAAGTAGTTTTCACATACAAGGAATTTGCTTTGGTCGTTTTCGGTGCGACATTAACGGACAGACAATAACGGTGAAAGATAGGTGAACACTATTTAGTCATTCAGATGTTATTGTATATATTTATGTATTTAGCATTTTAAGTATTTTAAGTACCTTACGTTGATTTCATTCTACTGTTGCACTTTTTATATTAACCACTCTCAGCACAGTCACCTTTTTCATACATCATTATTATGCTGGTTTTTATTGTTCTATTGTGTATTGTATTGCCATGCTGTAGGTCGAGGGGGCAAGACCCAAGAATCTTGCTATTTTTTTGTATGAGGAATATGTCAAAGATGCAACAATAAAGCTGGATCTGAATCTGAATTTGCACCCACCAGCTGACCAAGAGGAAACTCTCTTGTAGACTGTATCATGCCGTTGTTATGGAGACGAAGGAACCTACTGACTCTGGACAAAACATTATGCTGGCAGCAAGGCGGACAAATATTCCATACAATAAAAGCTGTCTCTGTGAATGTTAAGCTTGAAATGCTGAGCTTGACCCTGTTGACTTTGCATTGGTCTGTTGCTAACTAGCCGGAGCTAGAATGAGGAACAGGAAGCAGGGTCCACCATATCAACCATCCTTGCCGATTTATTCAGCCTGAATAGCTTCCCTCTTAGTTGTAAGAAGGTCACCATGATACAACACCCCGTTCTATCTATTATACTTTTATGTTTTGTAGTTGAAGGCGTCTGTAGAGCCTACTCCGTTATATCTGACATACAGAGGTTGAATCGACACAGTTTTCCCCAAATACAATTGTTATGGCTGATTGGTTTAAGTACTGTCCTTTTGCTTGTGGTGCAGTGCACTGTCACTGAGACTTGATATTTTGTGCCATAGACTGGGACTGAAAAAGGTCACAGGCATAATGTTTGAACAAGCATGAGTCACAGGAAGAAGGAATATTTACTCCACATTGGAGGACTTCAGATCTCTCTCTCTTTTCACTCTCTCTTTTCGCTCTCTCTCACTTATTTCTCTGATCATACTGTAAGCATGGATTGTATTAAATTATTATTATTATTATTATTATTATTATTATTATTATTATTATTATTATTATTATTATTATATTATTATTATTATTATTATTATTATTATTATTATTATTATTATTATTATTATTATTATTATTATTATTATTATTATTATTATTATTATTATTATTATTATTATTATTATTATTATTATTATTATTATTATTATTATTATATAATTTATATAATTATTTCCACCAAGCAGAAGCTTGGAGGGGAGATCATGTAATTTTCCAAACTACAGGGTTGATTTGGATGAAATGTAACACATAGGCTGACAGCAGGCCAAGGATCTGAATTCTTGAATATTTATTATCCATTATTGTCCATTGAAATAGATGTTGTTTGGGATTACTTTTTATCTCTATTCTCCACCCAGTGGCAGTGTAATACAAGTGATTGAGTGGCCTGTGATGTTCAGAGGATGATTTACAATATGTTTTAACTTTTTAATATAGATATGTTTTATAATATTGCAATTACTGTCACACACCTGTCTTGGTTTTCTCAATTCTTGCTGTGATTGTGTTTGTGCTGCTTCTTATAACTGTGCTAATAATAAAGTAAACTAACTTTATTAGCAGCACATACTAACGGGTGTGCTGATCTGCAACACTGGCGCCCCCCAGGGAACTGTATTGGCACCCTTTTTGTTCACCCTGTACACCTCAGACTTCCGCTTCAGCTCCGGGAACTGCCATCTCCAAAAGTTTTCTGATGACTCTTCCATCGTTGGATACATCACCAACGACAACGAGGAGGAGTACAGAGCTGTGGTGGAGAGCTTCACAGAGTGGAGCAACGAAAACCACCTACAGCTCAACATCAGCAAGATGAGGGAGATGGTGGTAGACCATTGGCGGAGCAGGAGGAAGCCCCCAACTCCATATTCTATGTTAAACTAGGAGGCCACATATCTGAGATATATGACAACAAATATGGAGTTGCACAAGGGAGTTGCTTAGGTCCTTTACTCTTCTCCCTTTACATGTTACCGCTGGGTGATATCATCCGAGAACATAATGTAGGTTTCCATAGCTATGTGGATGATACACAACTGTACATATCTGCTGAACCAAATGATACAGCTATTAACTCCATCACAGACTGCTTATTGGCAATAAATAAATGGATGAGTAAGAACTTCCTGAAACTAAACGAGAACAAAACTGAAATTCGAATTATCGGCCCCAAAACAAAAAATAAATGTTAATAAAGAACCTGGGAGGACTAACCCCTTGGATCAAAACTGAGGTCACAAGTCTCAGGGTTATCATAGATTCAGAACTGAACTTCAATTCTCATATTAACAAAGTGACCAAAACATCGTTCTTCCATCTCAGAAATATAGCAAAAGTACGACCATTTATTAATCAAAACGATGCTGAGAAGCTAATTCATGCATTCATATCTAGCCGGTTAGACTACTGTAATCCACTTTTCACAGGTCTCCCTAAGAAAACCACAGAGAGGCTTCAGCTAATCCAAAACTCTGCAGCCCGACTGCTAACTAGAACCAAAAGGAGAGAGCACATTAGTCCAGTCTTAGCTGCTCTACACTGGCTTCCTGTAACATTTAGAATTGACTTCAAGGTCCTTCTCCTTATACAAAGCTCTAAATGGACAGGGACCTAGCTACATGGCCAACACTCTGATCAATTACAGGCCAGCAAGACCACTGCAATCATCAGCTGCTGGACTACTAGAGCCTCCCAGAAACAGTCAAAAGAGGATCGGTGATGCAGCCTTTATCAACTACGCACCAAAAATATGGAACAAACTGCCCAAAAACATCAGGGAAGCCAACTCGCTAGACATCTTCAAAAGACAGCTTAAAACCTATTTCTTTGCTCAGGCATTTAAATGAAACATCAGGGACATCCTGACACAAATTGTACTTTACCTGCACTTGTCTTACCCTGCCTACTTGTATACACTTCCTATCAAATTCATGTGTCGGTTCTATGCTAATTTTATCTCACTGTAATTTTAAGAGCGCTGCTCTGTTGTAATTCAAAACTGATTAAGAGCGATGCACTGCTCTGTTGTATGTTAAATACCCTGTTGTATGTCCGTTCTATTTTATAATTTTTTGCCTATTTTTAAACTGAATCAAACCGCACTATTTTTTTACTCTGTCTATTCTATTATCATTATTTGTATTACTGAATGAAAATGTAAACAGAGAGGCCTATTGGGATGCTAGATCCTAATGTGAAACACTGTGATTTACCTTACCTTGCTACCTCTCTATCTTTTGTATCTTTTTTATGCTCGCTTATGCCTCTATATTTCACTGTTGTGAAGCACTTTGAACTGCAACTTCTGTATGAAAAGTGCTATACAAATAAAGTTATTATTATCATCATCCAGGGGGTGGAGGTGGAAATGGTGGATAACGAAGGTTATTCTATAACCCTAGTTATATGAGTATAGTGAGCCCTCTGCTCTATTGGAACTATCCCTTTAATCATACTATCAATGAAAAACTTTCTCCACATGTACGCACCTACTCACCTCTGCCTGACCACACCCAAATCCGCTCCTATATAAGCGGGGTCGTGGCCACACAATCAGCTCCTTCCCCAGTCTTTCACCGCCAAAAAGGGAAGACCGTGGGGTCCTCAGTGAGTCAGAGCAGAGCGCTCGCTATACTCATATAACTAGGGTTATAGAATAACCTTCGTTATAAATCGTATAGCTTTACGCTCTGCTCTATTGGAACACAGGAGCTGAGCAGAGCGAAAAGCTCGACAGATGTACCCGCTGAGGCCCCCTACAACCATCAGAATACAGGGGAGGATCTGAGCCCCCGGCGCCCCCTAGCGGGGGATGGGAGGGAGATCGGACCCGACTGTGCGCAGACCGTGGGACTTACCTTCGTTTAGAAGGGCCCGCGACCACTCGAGCGCGCATCCCACACGCCACCAGGGAACGGACGCAAAGCAAAAAAAAAAACATCACAGCCCCCAATATCACGGGGTCAGGGTTTAAAAAAGAAAAACCAAACCCTGTGGCAAGGCCGTAGCAGCGGAGCACGGAGGAGGTCCCAGCCCTAGGCCAAACCCGAGGACTAGGACCCCCTGAAAAAGGGGCCTGGTGAGGCCAACGAGGCTGCGGCATCGAGACCCCACCAGACGGTCACTGGTGACACCACCCCCCACATCGCCAGCGTATTGGACAGGGCCTAAATCAGGTGAAGGCCCTTCCCCCCTTGGCACGCCGCTCTGAAGTGCTCTCAAGGAGGCTTCCCCCCCCACAATACTGTGGGGCCAGCCGGCGTGCCAGGGAGACAACCCTCCAAGGAGGTTGATCCCTCAATCCAGGCAAACAGGTCCCAAGAGCAGAACTCGACCTGTGCCCGGAGCACTGCGGACTAGACAGGCGCCTAAGGGGTCTACTGTAAGAACAGTACCCCGGTATGCTGTGCACCATGTCACAATCTCCACGAAACCCAACCCCGCCAATTTATTAATCGTGTGGGGTCGAGGTTCAGAGAAAGAGGCTGACACAATTGGCAGACGTCATGAAAGATGCAGGGGCATACTCTCTGGCAGACGGGGTCAGGCCCGGCCTCAACCCGAGAGTCGACTCTGCTACCAACACACCGGGGAGCCAACCACCCCCCTATGTTTATTTTAACAGGAGGCGGTTGCTCCCTTAACCCACTAAGAAACCCCAGAACATAACTGCGCGTATACACAGGCTATACAAGCAGTTCAAGCATTTCAGGTGTCAAAAGGGTTAACACAGGCCAACAGGTCATCGAGGGCAAGGCCCGACCTGGGCCTGGCAGACCGGGACCTACACAGGGATGCATAGAGGAGTTGACAGGGCAACCTCCCCGACAGCCCCCTTCCATCCCCGGCTTAGCAGGGAGGGAGGGGTGAAACAAATGGAGAAGGACCAAGCCCCCTAACATAGTGCAAAGGTACAACACAGTATGGACCAAAGCACGTAACTGTCAAGAGCAACTCGTGGTGGCATCCATATGACACACACATTCATGCCATCAATCCCTGTGACGTCCGGCCCGACCTGGCAATTCCCCCCCGGAAAAGCACAAAGTCCTTCGGGGTACCAGAACTGCAGATCTGCGCCCCGGCTGGCAACGGGTTAAACTGATCCAGTCCGGCGTGACTAGGACACGGGACTGGTTCTGGTCGCACCGGACCGGATCAGTTTAACCCGCCGCCCCTAGTCCTAAGAGGGGGGTAGGTACGCGTGTCGATCCAAAACATCACAGATGGCGCCACCAAGACGGTCAGTACGCGAACGCACTGCTCCTGGTGGCCCACCTAACGGGCGTGAGACCCCTCCGCCAATTTTTTTATCTACTCCGTCATGTCCCCCCAGAGGTGTACGCGAGCCCTCAAGTCTAACCTAGTGCACTGGCGCTCGGTAGAGACAAGTCTCCCTCCTAGCCAACCGCATAAAAAACACAGTTTTTATGATGTTTGGTCAACCAAGGTGCGCCGGCCTACAAAGTGGTTTCAACATTGAAAACACCAGGGCCAGCGCCAAAACGGTCTTGCAGCGTGTATGTTCGCTGAGAACCCGAAAACAGTGACGGTGAATTTCTAACAAGAAACACCACACAACGTTTCCTCCTCGCTGTCTGGGACGAGCAGCAGGAAGCCGGCCTATAAGACACAGACACGGGTCTCATATGACGAGCCTGGGGGTAAAAAACCTCGTAAATTCTGCTCTTTATGTAAGAGGGGAAGACAGAGGTTTCCCCAGAGAGACCTCAATGTGAGTAAAACAATTGAAAACGGTTCATGTAACACATTGGGCTAAGTAGACAAAACGGCCCAATATACACTACTGTTAGAGAGCAGAGCAGAAGGACCAATTAGTCCCGACTGCATTGCATCATCCATCCTTTACAATGACAGCGGTCTGCAGCACAGGCCCTGGAGATGTCTCTTGGCCAATAAGAAAACGCGCTTGCTTCAATGGCCTCTCAAACCTGGGAATAAAAACAGCGTCAATTCTGCTCTTTATGTAAGAGGAGAAGACAGCAATTTCCCAGAGAGACCACAACGTGAGTAAAACAATTGAAAAAGGTTCATGTAACAATTGGACTAAGACTCTCTGAGGAGGAGGCTCTGAAACTCTGAGGAGGCTCCCTCACTGAGAGGGAGGTTCTGAAACTCCCTGAGGAGGCTCTGAAACTCCCTGAGGAGGAGGCTCTGAAACTCCCTGAGGAGGAGGCTCTGACCCAATATACACTACTGGTAGGGAGCAAAGCAGAAGAACAAAATGTCTCTACTGCATTTCATCACCTATCCTTTACAATAACAGCGGTCTGTAGTACAGGCCCTGTAACTCACGGACATGTCTCTTGGCCAACAAGAAAAAGCACCTGTGACGTTTTCAAATGGCCGGGGGAATCCCGTGTCCCACCTATCTCTGATTTGGTGTGGGAGACAGGAACCCCCCCCCCCCCCCTGTGACGAGAGAGAGAACACCCTCGACAGGGAGACTGATAGGTAGAAAGGTACAACCTCTCGGCCAATCAGTTTCGTAAAGGATATAAATATGTCCGGGGGGAGGTTTATTTTATCTACCCCCCTCACCACCTTACCCCTGATACAACGCCATAAAAAAGCAGAGCTGTGACACCAGTTGTATGGCGCACCAGATGAAAGCACATACTTCTATCCTGTAGAGTAAAAGCTTTACATCATGCACGCCAGCCACAGACGATAACCTTGTTTGTGTAAAAAACTGGCTTTATACACGGCTCTGGTTTATGTGCGAAACTTGCCACCCGAAATTTATATCTTTACCCTTAAGTAAAGAAAAAATATCAGACTAAAGAGAGGGACAAAAAGGACCTCGGTTCAAGAGCCATATATGCACAACTTCTGTAGGCTAACACCCAATCCAGTTGTGGACTCAGTGCCATGTTTACCTAAACGTAAACACGAACACACACAACCCTCATTCACAGTAAGAAGAACGCCGTCTTTAGGAAGAGAGAAGACATAAGTCCTCGACCAAGTGCTAGCTACAGGCCTTGCTAAGTTATACATAATAGCGACTGAAGGGAGGGACTCAAAACAGTCCTTGGTCTACATGCTACACATGTACAACTCTGTAAGCTAACAACAATAGCAACCAGTTGTGGACTCAAATGCCACGTTTACCTAAACGTAACACATGAACACAACTCTCATCATACAATGAAGCCCCAAGTTCACTTTTACCACGTAAGAAAGAACACGGCTTAGAGAAAGGACCTAAGCCCTTGGTTAAATGTTAGCACACATACAAGTTATACACCAAAACAATTTTCAGAGAAAATGTACAAACACTCTCAAGCAAGAACACTACCCTAGCATTTTGCAGCTGCAGGCCCATATTGCACACGTTGTATCCCCCAAAATACAGTGAAATAAACACACGTTTTGTTCAACAAAAACATTCCCCCCTAGGAGGGAGCTTTTGTGCTATTAACCAAAACATTTTGGGGGGAGGAAGGGAGAGTAGGGCATAGTGTAATGTGTCCTACCTGACCAAATGGACGTGGGATGAAAGGCAGTGACAATGGTTGGTCCACCTTGTTGACGAGGCCCTTGCTGGCAGGGCCAGAAGTGGCGACGACTGGAGCTCGCTCCGGCGTTTCGCCCACATCCTGTGACCGGCCATGGTGCAGGTTCACGACATCTTCTGTCAGAGATGATACCGAATTAGAGTGTTCAAGGCCCGCTAACCTCCCCACGGTTAACGCCAATGGTTAGCATAAGCTAACGGTTGACTCCAGGCTGGCGGTTAGCACCAAGCTAATGGCTAGCCTTCCCTAAGCTCACCGTCGGTTCCGACCAACGGCTAGCTACTGGCTAACAGCTAGCTCTTACCAGCCTGTTCGTTAGCTACCGGCTAACGCAGCAGTAAGCTAACGACTAGCTCTCACGGGCCTACTGTTAGCTGGGGAGCAGCGATGCAGGCCTGGTCACTCAAAATAGCCGACTGCTTCCTCTTTAGCCCTAAGAAAAAAGGACAGACAACGCAAGCCTCGCTCACAGGGCGTTGCTTGTCAGAGATACAGTGGCGTCAACAGCGAAGCCTCGATTATGCAGGCCGCTGTTGCCCTTTGCTCGGGGATAATTTTCTAACAAAAACACACAGAGCTCGCAACCTTCACGCCGGGAGGCCTCCCACTTTCAGCAAGCAGGATCATCATCCAGCGTGGCGGCAGAGGGCTTCCGTCTTCAGAGACCAGGGACTTGAACCCTAGACTCGGAAACGGGGCTCCCAGGAAAACAAAGCTACAAACTCTCGAGGAGGAGCGCTGTGTTGTCGTGGGCCGTCAAACAAGAATCGCCCTCCACACCGCTATGGAGAGGATTCTCGCTCGGAACCGGCTGTTCTGCGGGGACGCAAGCTGCGCAGCTCCCCCACACAACTGACACACCTGAGGCTCGCGTCGCAAAGGCACCACCCGCCCAGAAAGACCGTCGGCTCTCTCAGCCGATCGCCTCTCGCGGCATATTATCCAGCTGCCAGCCAGAGCACAATGCCCGCGGGGGAACTGCCCCAAATGCGACGTGCCGGTGGAGGTCAGAATAATCTTCTAGACTCTCCGGTAGTGAAGACATTATCGCTTTCTTTTCTCGAAAGTGAGAGAGAAAATACAAAGATACAATGTCAACGCAGCTCCTTTACCAACTAACTACTTTTAGCACTAAACTAAAGTGGTGCTATACACGGACTTCACAGTGGTGAAAGTAGGGAAGGAGCTGATTGTGTGGCCACGACCCTGCTTATATAGGAGCGGATGTGGGTGTGGTCAGGCAGAGGTGAGTAGGTGCGTACATGTGGAGAACGTTTTTCATTGATAGTATGATTAAAGGGATAGTTCCAATAGAGCAGAGCGTAAAGCTATACGATTTATAACTACAAATTCCTGGGTGTTCTTATGAACAACAAACTGGACTGGACGAACAACACAGAGGCCCTCTACAGGAAGGGACAGAGCAGAGTGTTCTTCCTGAGAGGGCTCAGGTCATTCAATGTCTGCAGCAAACTGCTGCAGATGTTCTACCAGTCTGTGGTGGCTAGTGCCCTCTTCTTCACTGTGGTATGCTGGGGGGGCAACACCAACCAAAATAAATAAACTGGTCAAGAAAGCAAGCTCTGTGGTAGGAGCGGACCTGGACAGTCTGGAGGTGGTGGCAGAGGGGAGGACGAGTAGGAAGCTGTATGTCCTTGAGAACCCCTGCCACCCCCTCCATGATGAGCTGACCGCAATGCGGTCCACGTTTAGTCACAGACTTATCCTCCCGACATACCACAAAGCGTTTCGGGCAGTCCCTTGTGCCGGTGGCAATCAGGCTCCACAACCAGGCAAGGTCAGGACAGGCTAACTGCCGTGGACTGAAGGGGCTGGGTTGTGGACTGTAACTAATTAATTAATTAACATCACGATTGGACTTGTTTCTTTTTCTTTTCTTCCATTCACCACTTTTAGCTCTATTTTTGCCCTATTTTAGCTCTTCTTTTTAGCCCTATGTATTTGTCCATCTTTGTTTTTAACGCATACTAAATAAGTGTACGTTATGTATTAACTGTTTATATTAACTGTTTTTAAATTGCTGTTATGCTGGGATGGACATCTGAATCTCCCCTTGGGGATAAATAAAGGTTTTCAATAACTACAATACATGTTGTATCTGTTGTGCATCTAAATAAACCTACACGCTTTACAAGCCTTTCATTGTTAGCCTGTGTATAGCTTTATTACATTGTTTGTCATAGTCATGTTGACACCTGTTCTCAAGCTTTGATGGCTCTGATGGTTCTTATGACATGGCTTCCTAGGCTACTGTCAAGCTTATATTCAGTGTCCCACCACTGGTGGACATAGCAAGGCAATTTAATGACACTGCGAACGAAGACAAGAAAAAACATTTCACAGTTAAATCCTGGTAAACAACAATTCACAAAGCTTGGCCTCAAATTCACAATATTTGTTATTGTACAAGTGCTTATCTAGTATCAGTGACCATGGACCTTATATATTCAATCTAACAGACAGAATATTTGTCTTGTCTTCCAGTGTATGGGGTTGCATTCCCGTCGGCGTGCATGGCGTTGAGTGGCACGCAGGCTGTTTGTGTTTTCCTTCGGTCATGACATGCTTTATCAGGGGGTGTGTCTTGGATGGGGATGTGGTGGGGATTGCTGTGTGGGGTGTTTAGGGAACTGGCTATTCCGGGGGGGTTCACATGCCTTTGAGCAACACTGTACTTATTGGACTTATTTTATGCCTATTCTTATGTCTGCACATTCTATGTTGCACTACTTTTATTGTCTTTTATACCGATTCTTATGTCTGCACTTCATGCATTGCTTTTATTCTGTCAACTGTATGCAAATTGTATGCCTATGTTCATTTTATGCTATTTGCTGTGGGACACTTTGGGCTGTGGTCCATGTGTGAAAGGTGCTATATAGATAGAGTTATTATTATTTATTATTATTATATTGTAAAAAATATATGCTTTGAAATATCTGTAAGTCAGGCCTGTTGAATTCAAGTCAATAATCACAAGCTGTGATGACCGAGAGGTTAAGGCGTTGGACTCGAAATCCAATGGGGTTTCCCCACACAGGTTCGAATCCTGTTCACAGCGTTGTACTTATGACTTGGCTTCCTAGTGTCAAGCTTAGATTCAGTGTCCCACTACTGGCAGACATAACAGGGCAATTTAATGACACTGCGAACAAAGATAAGAAAATACATTTCACAGTTAAAACCTAAACATCAATTTTACAAAGCTTGGGCTCAAATTCATAATATTTGTTATTGTACGAGTGCTGATCTAGTATCAGTGACCATTAACCTTATTCAATCCAACAGACAGAATATTTGTCTTGTCTTCCAGTGTATGGGGTTGCATTCCCGTCGCTGTGCATGGCGTTGAGTGGCATGTGGGCTGTTTGTGTTTTCCTTCGGTCATGACATGCTTTATCAGGGGGTGTGTCTTGGATGGGGATGTGGTGGGGATTGCTAATTTTATGCCTATGTTCATTTTATGCTATTTGCTGTGGGGCGCTTTGGGCTGCAGTTCATGTGTGAAAGGTGCTATATAGATAGAGTTATTATTATTTATTATTATTATATTGTAAAAAAATATTTAAGCATTGCAATGTCTGTAAGCCTCGATATTCCATACCTTCAACTCAACATTTGTTAAAACCAACAAAAAGGTGTAATAATAGATAACCAAGTAAATTCAAACAGTTATAAATAAATTATTTTCACAAGGTACAGGGATGAGGAAGGGATTTGACATTCACAGGTGTTTAAATTTTTATTTGATTTTCTTCATGTTTTACATATATATTTTTTTATGTTTTACATTATATTTGTATATATATGTTTAGTAAGAACTTAAATCAGTAAGGAATTACATTCATTATGAGTAGTGGAAAGGAGGTAGGATTAAATAAGTTTATACTTCTTCCTACTCCTTTTCGAACATGTAAATTGAGTTATGTTCTTTTTTGTTTTGTTTTTGTTTTCTTGTTTTTTTTTCATTTTATTGCTAGAGATGAATGATTTGTTATTGTTTTATTTACATGTTCGAAATAAAGATTTAAAATCAAATCAAATCAACCATTCATGATGAAGTGACATTTTACACCCACCTGCTGCCCAATAGGAAGCTTGCTTGTAGACTGACTGTCTCATGCCGAGACCAAGGCACCCACTGACTCTGCCCAGAGAAAGGAGAGGCAGACAAGACATTATGCTGGCAGCAAGGCTGACAAATACTCCATACAATAAAAGCTGTATCTGTGAATGTTATGCTTGACATGCTCCGATAATGCACCTGTTATCCTGTGTAGCTCAATTACATTGTTTTCCATAGGCCTGTTGAATTCCAGTCGTTAATCACAAGCTGTGATGGCCGAGAGGTTAAGGCGTTGGACTCGAAATCCAATGGGGTTTCCCTGCACAGGTTCGAATCCTGTTCACAGCGTTGTACTTATGACTTGGCTTCCTAGGCTATTGTCAAGCTTAGATTCAGTGTCCCACTACTGGCAGACATAACAGGGCAATTTAATGACACTGCGAACGAAGATAAGAAAATACATTTCACAGTTAAATTCACAATATTTGTTATTGTACGAGTGCTGATCTAGTATCAGTGACCATGAACCTTATTCAATCTAACAGAATCTTTGTCTTGTCTTCCAGTGTATGGGGTTGCACTCCCGTCTGTGAGTGGCACGCGGGTTGTTTATGTTTTCCTTCGGTCATGACTCATGACATGCTTTATCAGGGGGTGTGTCTTGGATGGGCATGTGGTGGGGATTGATGTGTGGGGTGTTTGGGGACTGGCTATTCCGGGGGGGGGGTTCACATGCCTTTGAGCAACACTGTACTTATTGTAGTTATTTTATGCCTATTCTTATGTCTGCACGTTCTACATTGCACTACTTTTATTGTCTTTTATACCGATTCTTATGTCTGCACTTCATGCATTGCTTTTATTCTGTCTACTGTATGCAAATTATGCCTATGTTCATTTTATGCTATTTGCTGTGGGACACTTTGGGCTGCGGTCCATGTGTGAAAGGTGCTATATAGATAGTTATTATTATTTATTATTATTATATTGTAAAAAATGTATGCTTTGAAATATCTGTAAGTCAGGCCTGTTGAATTCAAGTCAATAATCACAAGCTGTGATGGCCGAGAGGTTAAGGCGTTGGACTCGAAATCCAATGGGGTTTCCCCACACAGGTTCGAATCCTGTTCACAGCGTTGTACTTATGACTTGGCTTCCTATAGGCTAGTGTCAAGCTTAGATTCAGTGTCCCACTACTGGCAGACATAACAGGGCAATTTAATGGCACTGCGAACGAAGATAAGAAAATACATTTCACAGTTTAATCCTGGCTAAACCTGACCATTAACCTTATTCAATCCAACACAGAATATTTGTCTTGTCTTCCAGTGTATGTGGTTGCATTCCTGTCGCCGTGCATGGCGTTGTAAGTGGCACGTGGGCTAGTTATAAATAGATTATTTTCACAAGGTACAGGGATGTGCAGCCCATTTCCCATTCCCAAAGTACCACATATTTGCAAAACAAATGTTTATTTTAATATATTATAATCTCCAAATGTAATAACATCTGTATTGAACACTGAACAAACAGTATAATTTTTTTTTTTATAAAATCTTTTTTACTTTCAATTTTCAACAATAATTTCTGTTTGGAAGCGTGGGAAAGTCTCCAGAGAATAGTGAATCATAGTTGTTGTCATCATCTTGTCTGAAATAGTTTATGTTAACCATGTTGTCTTGGAGGTCAGGGTCACACTTCCTTTTGTCATTGACTTTAATTGTTGTCTTAGTTGTGTCATGGTTGTCTTCAGTGTTTGCACGTTTTCTGGTTGGAAGCCTTGGAAAGTCTTCTTCACTGAATAGTGACGGTATGTTTATGCATGCTCATAAGAGATTTGATTTTTTATGTATTTTTTTTAAGATGACACAGAATGTAATGTAATGACAGTTAGAATGTCCTGTTATGTTGTCATGTATTGTACTGTTGTCTCTTTTCTTCTGTCATTACTGGAATTTGTTCAAAAATGTTATACTGTTCTGTTATTATTGTTGTTGATGTTGTGTTGTTATTGTTGAAAATTGAAATTTTAAAAAGTTTGGAGATTAATGATAATATATTAAAATAAACATTTGTTTTGAAAATATGTGGTACTTTGGGAATGGGAAATGGACTGCACATATAATAATAATAATAATAATAATAATAATAATACATCTATTTTATATAGCGCTTTTCCAGGTGCTCAACGCTTTACCTGCACAAAGAGCTTTATAATTGCCTCTCCTTCACCAATTCACACATGCATTCACAGAGCAATGGCAGCCAGACTCATTGGGAGCAATTTTGGGTTCAGTGTCTTGCCCAAGGACACTTCGGCATGTAAACAGAAGGAGCTGGGATTCAAACCACTGACCAAACCATTGACCATATGATCATTAGTTGACCTGCTCTACCTCTGAGCCAGTATTTTGTGGTACATTTAGGTATACTTTGGGGAACTTTGAGGTTCTTTGGGGTATTTTGGGATACTTTGGGGTATACTTTGGGGTATTTTGGAGTACTTTGGGGTATACTTTGGGGTATTCTGGGGTATTTTGGGATTATACTTTGGGGTATTATGGGGTTCTTTGGTGTATACTTTGGGGTATTTCGTGGTAATTTGGGGTATTTTGGGGTACTTTGGGGTATTTTCTGGTACTTTGGGGTGATTAGTAGGACCCGTCTCAGGTCTCTCAAGTTCTAATACGATGTGACACTTGTTCCCATGATGGTGAAATAGATTTAAAGATAACAATAGCTTCAGCTTAAGTTTAATTATTTAAAACCGACAAAAAGGCCTGATAATAAATAATTGTTCACGATGAAGTTATGTGTTGGCCTTTTTCTATTACAGAGAACAGAGGCTGCAGTCCCTCGTCTTTGAAGATGAGATTCACTTATAGCACATAGGAAGGGATGGGCAGAGCACGTACACACTACACACACATCTGCCATCTGTCTGAAGCCTTTGTGTGTCTGTGCGGCTTGACTCCTAGTCAGGTTCTATTTTTACCCACTTAAATGGGGCTAACTAAACATAACCCCCCTACACACACACCCCTGCTGACCAAGAGGAAGCTTGCTTGTAGACTGTCTGTCTCATGCCATCGCTATGGAGACCAAGGCACCCGTTGACTCTGCCCGTTTGTCTGCGAGGCAGACAAAACATTATGCTGACAAATACCCATTCATCCATACTGAATGGATGATCACTTTCCATAGCCATAAAAAGTATTGTGTAATGTAGCCCTACTGGTAGATTTAACATTGGCGATCACGGTGCCAACAATTGATTCCTTGTAAGGCTTTAGAATGCATTCTTCTTTATTTGGCAGCGGGTGGGTGGTTGAACTCACCACTTGTGACTTGTGAGTGAATAAAGAGAGAGCTTTTACTTGGATGCCATTTTAGAATTTCTATGTATTCAAATAGAGTTGTTTTTTTGTTGATGTGCAGCTGCACCTCTATAACCCGACAATGTCATTACACTTTGTGTGAGACCAGTTCGATCTATACCAGAGTGTGTCCTTGTTTACCCGATGAAAATCCCTTAGGCCCGAGGCGGTATCAGAAAAGAAAACAGAAAAGGGTGCAGGTTCTTCTTCACCTACCAAAGGCATATTTCCCCAAATATGTCCATAACGTTTACAGTCCCAACATGACCCCAGGAGGACTAGAGGCTCTTTCATGTGTCTCTAATGGGGATCCTTTAATAAACATAAACAGAGTGTGTCCTTGTTTACCCGATGAAAATCCCTTAGGCCCGAGGCGGTATCAGAAAAGAAAACAGAAAAGGGTGCAGGTTCTTCTTCACCTATCAAAGGCATATTTCCCCAAATATGTCCATAACGTTTACAGTCCCAACATGACCCCAGGAGGACTAGAGGCTCTTTCATGTGTCTCTAATGGGGATCCTTTAATAAACATAAACACAATGATTACAATGTTAAAGTGCACAGCTTTATTTTGAAGATTATTTTCAGTTATACCAGATAAACAGTTTAAGAGTTGCAGTCATGTTTGTACATTGCCACCACTTCAGGGTACCAAAAGGTATTCTGACAGTATTCCTGATCGCCTTTTTGTACGCGGATACAACGAATCTTAATGTGCACTGACTTCATAAATATCACCAGACCTTTGATATCTTACTGTATTTTCAGGTACGCTTCCCTTTCTTGTCACATTTCAGTGTTTCTCTATGTCTACGAGAATTCAGCTGGGAGTGCGCTTTGCTCCAAATTATTTATACAACAGGAGGTGCAAATCCAGAGCCTGCAGAATAATAAAGGACCCTCACCACCCCAACATTAGCCTGTTCAAGCTGCTACGGTCAGGTAAGTGCCTCCGCATACATGCAGCAAGAACAGAGAGACTCGACTCAACTTCTTCAGAACACTGAACATTGATCTCTCCACACACAAGCACACGTGAACACACACACACACACACACATCCTGCACTCTCTCACACACAAACACACTACAGGTAAAAGAAATATCACTTTAAAAAGCATAACTATGTTTCTGTATAGTTAGTATAGTATAGTTATTTATTACATGGCGTTTTAACATTCGCCAAAATGCTTGATTGTGATTAGTCAATAGCGCTCCGTTGCCCCTAGCAGCGGTCAATTATTTCTCGATAATTCACCGCTGCTGCAATAATGACCGCTGCTCGCAGCCGGAGCAATCAAGCCCACTGACGCACCTGCCGACCCATGAGGCAATTAACCACAGAGGCCTGTTGTTTGTATAGCCTACTTTTCAAAACGACTGCATAAGTTACATCCACAATGGCCTACAGTTACAGTGTTGAGGATTTTAACATTAATTTCGATTTAAATCACGAATGGTCCCCCCCCCCGGCAAAACAACGAAAAATATTACAACCGATCACGTTAACGTTGAGAAAGCGGCCACGGAGACAGGCACCAAGAGACATCGAGATGTCTGTGAAAATTAGGTGGATCGAATTGAAGAGGACCGGCATGAAAAAAACACCAAGAAAAGTACAGTGTGGGCAATGGGGGTGTTTCAGGACTGGCTGAAGGAGACGAAGAGACCACTAGATGTGGACGGAGAGGTCAGCGCTGAAGAATTGAACCAGGCACTCCGCATATTTTACGCATCCGTTCAAACAAGCAAAGGAACGGCTTACTCTGTGGCAAGCTACATGGCCCTGCGCGCAGGAATCTGCAGACATTTTTCAAAAATGGATGCAATGAAGAGTCCTTCTTTTGATCCATGTAACGGGGTGTTTAAGTCCGTAATCAAAAAGCTGCGTAAAAATGGCCAAGACACCAGCCGACACCATCCTGACATCACCACAGCGGACATGGCCATCCTGCGCAAGTCCAGTGCGTTGGCACCAACTTCGGCGACTGGACTTGTGCGCAAAGTGTGGTTCTATATTCAATTACACCTGGCCAGGAGGGGACTAGAGGGAACGAGAAAGAAGAGATTCCTTCGAGCTGAAAGTTGACGAGAACAGAAAATTATATTTTGTCCTGACGCACAACATCGAGTCAAAAAATCACAAAGACGCCAGGGATCCCTGCAAGGAGATGTACAGAGGAACAATGTTTTCAACGCCCGGCGACCCCACCTGCCCCGTGGCCGGTCTAAAAAAATATCTCTCCCTGTTACCCTCTTCTGCTACTGCCCTTTTCCACCATCCGCTGAGGAGACCACAGCATGACTTAAACACTGAGTCAGTGTGGTACTCCAAGGAGCCTATGGGGCATAATCATCTAGGCCAAATGATGGCCACCATCAGCCTCGCAGCTGGACTTTCGCAGCGTTATACCAACCACAGCCTGCGGAGCACGGCTGTGGAGCGCCTGTCCTAGGCAGGTCTCGACACCAGGGAGATCATGACAGTGACCGGGCATAGGTGCGAGGGAAGTCTTAAGTCATACTGGACCCCCTCCATAACAGACAGGGAGAAATGGAGCAATATCCTGTCTGGTGAGTGCTAGCCTATAACATCCTACTTACTATTTAACAGCCATCACAAATGCCAGGCTTAACACATTGGGCGCCATGGGTTATATCCATCAATATAGCCAGTCTGCCACCGTTGAAAGCCTATGGAGATGTTTACCTTCTTTGCAGGGCTATAACTTTTTTAATTGTATTGCTATATTGACATTACTATGGCCCATTCAACATCGATTATCTATCGTTCAGGATGTGGGAACGTTATATTTTTTCATTCATACATTGTTGTGTTACTAGCGTTGAGAATATAAGTATGTTTTTAATTTTTTCTGCTGTAATTCCAAAAACAGTAGTTATAGGCCCGGAAGCATATATAGATTATCGATTGGCGTTTCTTTCCTATACACGCTATATTAAAAAATGTAAATGTATATGATCAGTATACATTATGCTTCATCATGCGTGAAGGAAAGGGGGGGGGGGTCGTTTATAATTCCTTGATCGTCAGTAACGGCGTCATTTACTATGGCTTGATACGTTGATCAGATGGTTTGCAGTGAAATGAATAAACAATCGGGCTGAAAATAACGTTACTGTCCTCTTACCGTTCGCCGATGAGACTGGAGTAGAAAGATCCCAATTATTTGACGCCAATCTCCTACATCCATTTCCGGTTTGTATGGCGCAATAAACGCCGAAATCATATTGATTATTGAGTTATGGCAGCGATCCATATGCACTATAGTGTTTGTCTGTAGTCCCGTAGCAAGATATTACTGCCGGAGGAATTTCCTCTACGCACCATCACAACATCCGGTTTTGAGAGTGTAACTCGCCCGACCATCCACCAGGCGGCGGTATTGAGGCGTTGCAGTCTCATTCAGGGTCCCGCTGCAGCACCGGAGGTTGGTTGGATGAATTATGAATGCCATGGCGAAAATTTTTTATATTGATCTAAAAAACGCTGTACAGCGTTGTTGGCGTTCAACGAATGGCGGGCAATAACGCTGTACAGCGTTTTTGGCGACCAATGTGTTAACGCATAGCAAACTGATGTCTATTATGTGTTTTAGGTACGCCAAATAAAAGTGGACGTGCCCCTCCAGCCGTGGTGTCCTCCGGGAACAGAAACGCTGGTAAGTAGGCTATAGTAACCCAGTACAAGGATATGCCTACCTTTCCTATAGGTTGCATAGAAAACGTATTTTATATTATTTGTGTTGTAGGTGCAGAAAGACCTGGACCAGCCGGACCAGAACGCACAGAGACGGGCCTGAACATGAATGTCACGACGAACGCCCCCCTCAACTGGTCCAATTTCACCATAAATGGAAATGTCCAAATAAATTACCAGAAATGAGACCACGCCGTTAAATTTTTTTGTTAGTAAGTTAGCCATGTAATAAGCGGGTTGTATAGCTATACTCTGTCATTGTCGCAAAATAATTGACGGCTGCGCCTCTGTGTTCCAGAACGCTGTGTCGGTCAATTATTTTGCGACAATGACCTCGTAACTATACATTATCCCTTACATATAGTATAACTATATATTGTATAGTAGTGTATATAGGACTTATTACCTTTAATTCGTAAGCTTAGCATTGTATTGTATTTTATCTTAGTACTTTTTATCATGTCTATTTTATTATCTATTCTATTTTATTCTAATATTTGTATTTTTTGCACAATCAAGGCGGGCATGGCCCCCTTCATTTCACTACATGTCTCATGTATGTATGTGACGAATAAATATCTTGAATCTTGAAAAAATTACGGTGGTTGACTAAATGAGCACAAGTGAACAAGGGTCTGAGTTACAAAGCCAGTCTCAAATTGTCATGCTCTGAGTGAGCGATAGCGGTACTGATGTCAGTCAAAGGAATGCCCTGGTCGTGGTCATTGGTCGTGGCTAGATGAGATACAGCTACGGATGGAAGTAAGGACATAACTCACCCTTTCGGTTATCGGTATGTCCTCAGTGAGGTTAAAGGGGAATGCCACCTTAATTCACTTTATCCCTGTGCCGCAAGACAGTTCAGTCAGTATTTGTGAACATACGTCACTCTCCTAAAGCTGGACATCAGAAAGAGAACACTTTGGAACCTTCCAATCAGCAATGTAACTAGGATGTCAAATCTGGTTTTGCTTCATAGACAATGGATGGGGCTCTGACCTTTTGAGGCCATACAATCTTTGTGTGGGATCTTACACACAAATGACGTTTCAATTCTGGTTCAGGCCTTATAGCAATGCTACAATATAAACCTCATTTGGGTGTAAGAGCTCACATAGACAATGTATGGCCTCATAAAGACAAAGCCCCATTTATTGTCTATGGAGCAGCCCCCGAGTTTACATCCCAGTTACTCCACAGATTCAAGGATTCTCTCTCCGATTTCTAGCTTTATGGGAGAGTGGTGCATGTGCACAAATGCAGACTCAACTGTCTGGGGCAGAGGAAGAACATACAGTATGTAAATTCTTAAAATGGGTGGCATTCCCCATCAGGGTTACGTTTATATACAACTTTACATTTTTTGTCAACATGGCAACGTGGCAAAACACGACCCCTTTCCTTTTGCTGTCATTTCATAGAGATGCTTTACGTTGCAGGGAAGAAAAAATAGTATTCGACTGGTTTACCCGTGTGTATGTATGATGATGTAAGCTCAAATAAAACAAAACAAAACAAAAGTTATTGTGTTCCTGCTACAGAGCTTAAAGATGTGCACAGGAAAAAAACGGCGGACTATGTTTGGCTCTATGGGAAGATTAGAAGGTACAGTAAGAGGGAAAGGACACTGTGCATCTATAAAAATATCTCACGCCTCCTGTTCGTGTCAGTGAAGAGGTTCATGCAATTTTTGGAAATAAAACAACACCCACACACAATTTCTGAAAAACATCTATAGAGATTGATTTAAATTCAATCAATCCCTGGCAATGTTTTGCAGAAAGCGGTGTGTGCAGCCAGGTGTTATTCTTTCCAAAAGGACACCCATCAAAACACATTTTAAGACATGCTGTTGTCATCCTCTACAAGTTGTTGACCCTGCAGATTTCTGCATAGTCTCAACAACAACTTATGATGTTATGACAAACACGTATGATGTTATGTCAATACATCATTCTGAAAATCTCATGCAGAACTGGAATGCTGGTGGAATGCTTACAACATCTGGCTGCGTCTAGAACTATATTTCTGTTCCGTTTCTTTATTTCTGCTGACCTGGGATCAAATCCATCTCTCATGTTACGTATCTCCGCTATTCATCCCAAACTAAGGGAGAAAGGTACAAAATCCCCCAAAATATGGTTGTATATCGGATTCTGCCTTTTCTCATCTAATGTCACAGAGCCATCCCAAACTGTTTTGTACCATCCCAAGCCCATTCTTTCATGATCCTCAGGATGTCGGATGCCCTTCATTTAAGACATTTATCTCAGCCTGCGTAGAAAAAAGGCAGGTAACTCCTTTGTTATTTCTTCCCCAGGAAGAGCTTGGCCTTCACGACTTTAGGAACATGCCGTATGGTGAGAGACACCCTGGTGCCTCGGGTCAGTGTTTCCCCTGGCAGGGCACCGGCAGTGGGCAGGTTTGCCACCTTGTCAGACAGCATGTCGTGGGCGCTGGGCTGGATGCCATGGAGGAGCTTCTGGTACATGTCGTCCCGCAGGATGAGGAGACTCCGTGGTCTAACCTGTAGGTGGAAAGAGAGAGAGAGTACCAATGTTTAAAGGCCCAATAGAGGCCTTTCATGAAATTGTTTTGTGTAGTTCTCCTTCTTCCATGTTGAATGCCTGTAACCAGGGGTGCAGTCGTAATATGGGCGGAGGCCAAACGGTATCCTATTATTATGCAAAGTCTAGGCACTTATCACCTAGACTTAGCATAATAATAGGATGCGCGCACTTCGAAGCCCAAACGCCGTTTGACCGCGGTTGCCCAGCACTGCACCACTGCCTGTAACCATGGGTAACCACATTTGAAAGAGAAATGCCTCATTTCTGTGCAGTGGTAGAGTAGGTAAAACACTGGAAAAGCATGATATTACTGTTCCACTGCGACCCAGTAATAAGACATGAAATTATTGTTGATATATTTCTCATAGATCAATCAGAGCTGCAATTCATGTTTCTTCCAATATGGAGGTCAAATAAGCATTTTAAACATTCCATGAAAGTCCTCTGTTGGTGATTTAATTGAGTTGTACAGTTTAGCTGTGTATACACATAGAATCTCTAGGAGTTTGACATCTAAATTTGATTTAGTTATCATAACTCAAAATACTGATTCATTTGTGGAAAATGTAAACCTTTTGACAGCATCAACCGTGGTTGGGGCGGTGCAACACGTAAACAAACCTACTGCTCTGTCTGTGAGGATTCACTGTGACAGAAGGGTCAATATCTCCTATCCTATGGTTTGGCATTCATAGGTGGTTCAACCGCGTCTCTACTTTTCGTAGCTCCATTTCTGCAGACCCCTCTCTGATTGGTTGAGCGAAGCCCCTCTCTGATTGGTTTAGCTCATCACGTGGTAAAAGGCGGATGTAATGTTATGCTATCAAGAAGATAAAAAGAAATGTACTACCAGATTCGCGTATAACGTTATTTCGCGGTTTATTCATAACGTTATGCACATTTCACAACACAGCCAGCTGTCAGAAACTGTACATTGTAACGCTTGTTATTTCGCGGTTTATTCACATAACGTTATTTCACGTGACAAGTTCAACACAGCCCAGCTGTCAGAAACTGTACATTGAGGGGGGTTGAATCACTGTTTAGTGTTTACACTCCTCACTTACTGTAACTGTACCATGACGCACTCCCCACTTACTGTAACTGTACCATGTTCTACATATAACCTCATCTCATGCACCTTGTTGTGTATCCGGTTTCTTTTTCCTCATTATTATATTCAGAGTTAATTATATTGTTTACACTGTCTTTCTTCTATTATAACCCTGCCCATTTGATGTTCCCAAATCATATTCAGAAAGTATCACAGAGACTTCTATTGACCAAGGAATTAGTTATTATTAGTAAGTAGGGGTGGGAATCACCAGTTTCATCATGATACGATACGATATCGATTCTTTGGACAACGATACGATATTTGCCGATATCACAAAGTCTCTCACGATACAATACGATTAGATTAGATTCAGGTGCCTGCAATCGATATGAGATGATATCATATGCCCATTTAACACAATCGGTAACATTTAGATCAACTAAAAAAAGGTAACGAAAATATCATTTGACATTTGTATTTTTGAGCTCTTCCAGACATTTAAAGGAAAATCAATCTATTGTTTTTAATACAAATAGACCTCCTGTTCACTGTAAAGTGCCACGTTTTGATATATTGAGCTTTAAACTTTAAGCTCCATTTTTTGGAACTCAAAACTCACAACCTAAAACCCCTCCCTACCTCCCTCTCCCAAACCGTTCCTACAACAATTTGTTGATGTTGCATGATCATGTATAGGCCTACATTTATTATGTATTATATTGTTTATGTTTAAATAACATTTAAACATCAAACTCCTCTGACCTCATCTGGTCTTTCCAAAGACACACACAGAAAGGGAGAATGCTATGCTGTAGCTGTAACGTCCACACACACACACACACACACACCAAGCTACTGCTGTTGTTCTTGGGCGGATATGAGACTCGCCACAGGATTTTCAAAATAAGAGTATCGATATGAATCGATCTTATTACATTGCATCGATCCGATTCGATCGTTGATAATTACATCGATGTATCGATCTGGATCGATGTATCGTCCCACCCCTATTAGTAAGACACAACATTTCCGTAGCAATCCGACATTGACCACCAGACTCTTTCTCTTAAGGCATTAACTGGGTTAATTAATATAAATGTTATATTGTAACTGTCTAGTTACACATTGGTTCCGAAACATGCATGTTCCAGGCTGCAATTAAAACTTTGAATCTGAGAGAGCTCTGGTCAGCGAAGCCGGCGATGAGAGCGATTATTATTGGTTTTTAATGACAAACCAATTACATAATCCAACATATGTGTAAAGGCACACACAACATATTCCAGTTAACGGTATATTTTTTTAATGATTCGTTATGGCGTAATCAATACTTCCATGCGTATAAATTGCGTTCGCGACCTCCATGTTTTGGGGGTATTCATGAGAAAACTCGGATCCGGGATTCGGCTCCCATCCGTCGGGCAAGAACTGTGGGTTTTCAGCCTCTCTCTCTGGAGCTTAACGGAGTTTCGATTCCTGGCTAGAGGCTCATGCGCATACACGCACTCGGCCAATCAGAGAGGGGTCTGCAGAAATGGGCTCAACCAATCAGAGAGGGGTCTGCAGAAATGGAGCTACGGAAAGTAGACACGCGGTTCAACCTGCTGCTTTATTTACCGATTACAGGTTGCATGTTTAAAAGGGTTTGAAATGTAATAATGTATCATACAGTATGTTATTCCTCTAGTCTAGAATGGTCAAAATCTATATTTATAAATATGATCAACTCTATATCTGTAAACATGAACTGAACTGGGCTAAAGTAAAGTGAACTGAATCTAATTGAAATCAACTATATGCTGCATAACAACTGTGTAATCATTGTCATTAATGGTGATTTTATTTATTTAGCCTTTATTTAACCAGGTTTGTCCCAATTGAGATCCATGATCTCTTTTACAAGGGAGACCTGGCCAAGAATAGCAGCAACACAAAGTTTCAAAATACACACATAGACATTACAGATAAAAGTAACGATTTGCACACAGAAAACGTGGTTACAATCATAGCTGCCTGTCAACCCTACCGTTTTTCCCGACCCTCTGCACGCCCTTTTCACGGTTCACGGATTGGCACGTTTTTGAAAAAAAAATATAAAAAATATTTTTTTTTTTTTTTTTTTTTATATATAATTTTTTTTTTTAACTCATAAAATATATGTGATCAAGTCCAGCGTTTGTGCCGACATGTCTCCATTTTCATTTTCCAGATTTTTCCAGGTTGTGAAAGTACAGAATGTAAGTTTTCAAATGATGTGTCATACTTTGAAATCTGAGAATGTTTTGAATATCATGTATTCATTTAAATCTTGTAACTCAGTCCGTTGTCTAGAACGCTCAAGGGGAGGAAATGCCTCTGATTTTCACACTTCAGCTAGTTTGGGGGGGGGGCGTGGACAACTACCCTCACCTGAATGCGTCCATTGTTAACGTTAATGACTCTCTCTGTGTGAATGCCTTTACCTGGCTCAGGCCCTGTCCACACGAGAGTTTGGATTTAATATGACCGAAGTTTGAAAAAATAAAACTCCGTCCACACGGTGAACACAGGTGGACAACCGTGTATAACTGCGTACTCACGGCAGAGCTGGAACCCAGCAACCGATACATTTAGTACAATGTAATACAATGCCAAAGCAGTAGGCGGCGATGTTGTTCAGACATGAAGGCCATTTCAACCAATCAGAAAAGACTGAACGCTCACTAAACTTCCTGTTGGGTCGCGATCTGCCATTAATTAACTGAAGAAGAAGAAGTAACGTTACCGATATGAAATGGATGTAAACGTTATTTAACAGATTGCAGAATGGGTACAATACAATACGGCTCAATACAAACAATTGTTAAGGGGATGCAGTCTGGACTGGGTTCCTTATAAGTTATAACAATAACTTGACAACACATGAGTTTAGTTTAGCTGCAGCTACATGTTTACTCTGAGCGTCAACAGACATCAGTCGATCACAACACTCTTCAACACAGACGATAAGTTTTGAACAAAAGTTTGTTACAATCATTTTCATATAACGCTACTTGGGACAGCTCTGCTGTAAACACTGGTGTAGTTGGCTCTGCTCTAATCTCTCTACCCCGCGGTCTGCCGTGAACATGGGGAATAATTGCGACAGCTCTGCTGTAAACACTGGGAATAACCTCGGTTGCTATGCCCACACGCAACTGCAAAACCGCACAACTCCACCCTGGCCACCGGTTTCAAAAGACCGCGGTTGCAGTGTAGCAAATCCCCGGTTGTGTGTGGCCGAACAGTGCAACTGCGCACATACAATCACGGTTACATTAAACCCAGCGTTCGTGTGGACGGGGCCTCAGTTAATCTGAATCCCAACGCGCAGCTCTATTCAGATGCAAAAATACCCCCCCCCCCCCCACCTCTCCTCTGTGGAGAGTACAAACTGTTTCAAAACAGTTTTAAACACAGAATTCTTACAATTAGTTATTATATCTGTTCGCTGTTGTACTAAATATGTTCTTCATGTTCTAAGTGGTTGCCTAGTGGAGATTTAGGATTCACTGACTGTACACTGTAAGAAAAAAAGCTGCAAGAAAACTAAATGTCTGGCATCAATGGTTTCCAAATACTGTCAAATTACAGTAAAATCAAATACATTTACAGATTACAACCTTTATTTAATGGTTAATATTTTGATACAAGGTAATTTACTGTATTTGTATAGCATTTACACTTAAAGTAGAAAAACAAAAGTAATCTGTAAAATAATACAGTGAATTTCCTTAATACAGGTTTTGACCAGCAGCAGATGGCAGCGACGAGGCAGCTCCATTGGAAGGGGGCGGGGGCCGGGAGGGAGGGGGCGGGGCCGGGAGGGGGCGGGGCTCAAATGTGCACGTTTTTTCTCCTGCCAATGTTGACAGCTATGGGTTACAATAGGCTTCACCATAGCCTTAAATACATTCAGTGTTACCAAGCTTTGAATCTTCAGATAATAATAATGATAATAAAGGCATGCTGAACTGTGCAGGTGAAACTATGTTACAATGGGCACAGGTGCAGGATCTGTTTTGATAATGTTAAAGAGGCATTTTACAGTTGAGCTCATAGGACTTGTTGTAACTATCCCTTACGCTATGTCCACACAGCCTACCTTTAGCTGTGCATGACGGGAACCTCGCTGAGCAGCATGTTGTGTGTGCATTACTGCATTACTGCTGCAGCTGCCAGCCCTATCTTTCTACACTGAGTTTGCCTTTGATATCAGCCATCAATAATACAATGTGTCATGTCATCCGTCCTTGACGAGCGGTCCGAAAAGTGAAGAGTTGTAACCAGAACAGTCACGTACCGTCTTCTCCAGAGTCAGACAAGAAGATAGATACCAATTTCTCTGTGTGTTCAGTAGAAAAGCTATCCGGTTGTGTAAGCTACAGTATCCTAGTTTAGCACAAATTAATGGAAGCCGATATGGACCAGCTAGAGGTGTTTTTGGCTAACAGCTAGGCTAGCTAGTCCGTATCCGGTTCCATTCATTCACTGTGTGACTGCTCCTCTAACCTGTTAACATGGTCATTGTGTGGCTGCTCTAACCTGTTAACATGGGCACTGTGTGACTGCTTCTCCAACCTGTTAACATGGTCACTGTGTGACTGCTCCTCTAACCTGTTAACATGGTCACTGCTCTAACCTGTTAACATGGTCACTGTGTGACTGCTCCTCTAACCTGTTAACATGGTCACTGTGTGACTGCTCCTCTAACCTGTTAACATGGTCACTGCTCTAACCTATTAACATGGTCACTGTGTGGCTGCTCTAACCTGTTAACATGGTCACTGTGTGGCTGCTCTAACCTGTTAACATGGTCATTGTGTGGCTGCTCTAACCTGTTAACATGGTCACTGTGTGACTGCTTCTCTAACCTGTTAACATGGTCACTGTGTGACTGCTCCTCTAACCTGTTAACATGGTCACTGCTCTAACCTGTTAACATGGTCACTGTGTGACTGCTTCTCTAACCTGTTAACATGGTCACTGTGTGACTGCTCCTCTAACCTGTTAACATGGTCACTTCTCTAACCTGTTAACATGGTCACTGTGTGACTGCTTCTCTAACCTGTTAACATGGTCACTGTGTGACTGCTCCTCTAACCTGTTAACATGGTCACTGCTCTAACCTGTTAACATGGTCACTGTGTGGCTGCTCTAACCTGTTAACATGGTCACTGTGTGGCTACTCTAACCTGTTAACATGGTCACTGTGTGGCTGCTCTAACCTGTGGTCACTGTGTGGCTGCTCTAACCTGTTAACCCTTTCTGCGCCAAACCCGAGATTTCTCAAGTTTCGAATCCAACCGCTGAGCGCTCTTTTTTTTCCCGATTTCCCCATTCTAAACACTTGCGCGGACCTGCCTGTGTCTCCCTGGCACCGCTGCCTACGTTAAAATTGCAATGACGATCGAATCCCGACAGGTGGCAGTATCACCTACCTTTTGAACTAGGTCTCTAAGGTGTCTCTCTCTCTCTGTGCCTCTGGCTGCAGGAATCCCCTCCCCCTCAAAGTGAATCAGTACACAGCCATCTGTCGGAGATTTGCTCGACTGAAACCTATTGTTTCCCATATTATAGCCATGCCCAATGCACACAAGCAATTGCGATCGTGATGGAACTACTGGGATTAATAATTTTGGAGTACCTTCTGACTAAGGTCCTCCCTGCTTAAAAAGCTGGATTCGGCTCTCGCACCCACCACTGCACTTTGTATCAGTCATTAGGATGGTCCTCTCTGAGTCTGTACCAAAGAAGACAATCACACATGTTGATTTTTATCCTTAAGTCATTGCTAGGTAAGCTGCCCTTATATATCTCCAGACTTCTGTCCTTTTATACTTGCTTTTTTAATACCAGACGAGCAGCCAATGGGATGCTTTTAAATGTTCCTTTGATGCAGTCAGAGCTTGGTAAAGCTGCATTCTCCCACTATGCTCCCTTTTTATGGAATACGCTGCAAGTAAAACTTTGTCTAGAGGCACTTCCTACTGTGAATGCTTTTAAAGGTATGCTACGATTAGCCCTTTATGAAACATGTAACTGTTTTACCTGATGCTATTGCTGATCTGATTATGCTCCTTGCCACTGCACAAATGGCCTTCTGTATTTATATTTGAATTGTATGTTTTTTGTTTAAAGCCCTGTTTTATGTTGAAACTTGTTGTGTGCCGTGTTGGTCAGGACTCCCTGGAAGAAGATATCTTGTATCTCAATGGGACATTCCTGGATAAATAAAGGATAAATCAAATAAAAAGGTATGGTCTATTTTAGGTCTATTTTACCGAATCTAAAACATGCTTTTGTATTGATCACAGCGTCGTATTTTACCGAACCTAAGACATGCTTTTGGTAACGATAAAACGACCCCCCCCCTTGATGATTTTGTGAAGAAACATCTGTATATGGTATATACCTTTGATTTGGAAATAATATAGGTTTCAGGCGAACAACCCGAATGCATATAACACGTCATATCTCGCAATCTAGAAAAAAATACTGGATTATTTTGAAAAGGGGCGATGTTTAGCGTGGAATAGCGCACAAACGAAAGTATGTAGAAATTAACTGGTTTGTCAGTGTTGGACTATAAATAGTGCCTGTCAAATGAGCCATACTATTGTCTCCATAGCTATAATATAGAACCACTGGCGGTCGCTCTGAGGAGTGATGCGGGCCTCGCAGGTATCTCTAGGGGCGGCCAAACACATATACTATCACTTTATGCAGATGACCTGATCCTGTACCTGTCCGATCCCCATGTTTCCATCCCGAAGGCACTGGATATTATCTCAAACTTTGGTAAATTCTCAGGATACAAAATGAACCTCTCTAAGAGCTTGTTGTTTCCGGTTAATGATTTAGCTCGAAAGATGTCGTTCGGGGCATACCCACTGAAGATAATATCTGAGTCTTTCACATACCTGGGAGTGACTGTGACACGCAAGTATAGGGACTTATTTAAGCTAAACCTTAAACCAGCCCTGGATAAGGCTATACAAGATCTTGCTCGCTGGTCAACACTTCCCCTATCACTAGCCGGCAGGATTAACTCAATCAAGATGACAATTATGCCCAGGTTCCTATTTTTGTTTCAAACAGTGCCCGTCTTTATCCCCAAATCCTTTTTCAAAGAATTAGACACATTTATTACAACCAGTGGTGCAGTGCTGGTATAACGCGGTATAACGGCGTTTTACCTCGGTCACTGAGGCTGAAGTACGCGCAATCGCGCACGGATATGTTCCCGCGTGTACGCGCAGTCACGCACACAAAAATCCGCTGTTCCCATTCGTTGTAACTAAGTACCGGCTCGGCCCGCGGCCACCGTTTTTACATAACAAAAGCACAGGTAGAGTAGGCTGACCGAACGTCCTCTTTTGCCCGGACATGTCCTCTTTTCACGCCCTGTCCGGGGCGTCCGGGGGGGGTTTATTAATTCATCGAAATGTCCGGGGTTTCACTGTTTTTCAGTTTCAGTTTCAGTTTCACGGCCCTTTGCGAGCATCTGAAGGCTCGGGGCTGCATTTTTCGCCGAACATATAAATTACCGAATAAAGCGCTATTCGTTGCCGTTCGAATGCCATCTGGATCGCCAAAATCCGTGCCTCGGTTCTCGAGTTACATGCCGATATGTCAGGCATGCGACTTTTTACATGGCATTATCCAACCGGACTCCCGGAGAAGCATGCAGCTGCAGAGCCGCAGAGCCAGCGGCGCTCTCTGGGCCGCGCGCTGACGGCCGCGCTGTGAGGCAATAGTATCCAGCTGCAGGACGAGAGCACCAACACTCTCAGGACCGCAACACTTTAAGGACCCACAGTTTAAGGACCCTCGCTTCCATTGGCTGATTTGGGTCACATGACCGTCCCACCCAATGGCTGAATTGGAGTATTGCACTGCGGGATTGATTGATTGATTGATTGATTGATTGATTGATTGAAAACTTTATTAACAGATTGCAGAATGGGTACAGTACAGCTAAATACATACAATTGTTAAGGGGATGCAGACCAGAGAAAGACTTTCGTCTTGTTTACATCAGGGTCCCCCATTTTCAATTCATCATAACATAATGACATACACGACATACAGATAGACAGTACTGCTACATCTATACATTTATGACATATACCAGATTTGCAAATACAGTACTGTTTGTGATACAAAAGTTTCATACGCTGCTACCTTTTTCAGCTTCTCTATTTCAAGGCAAAAAAAATAAAAAATCTGTGCCAAAAAAAACTGTATCACTATACAGTGATATCCAAGAGATGGCATCCCCATCACTGGACCGTATCAGGGAGTCATGGGGTAAGGATATGGGACTTGAAATCCCTGACGATTCTTGGCAATTAAAAGAATACACTCATCATCTGTCTGCATCAGACATGGATTACTCCAATTCAAGGTATTTCATAGACTACACCTCTCTAAGAGCAGACTTGCCGAGATCTACCCGGATGTGGATCCGACCTGCCTCAGGTGCCATCAGGCTCCAGCCACTCTCTGCCATATGTTCTGGTCATGCCCATCACTATCCCGATTCTGGCTTTCTGTTTTTGAAACCTTTTCCTTCATGTGTGACAGGGAGATCAGCCCCAACCACTTGGTTGCAGTTTTTGGAGTGCTCCCTGGCGAAATTAGGGTATCTGTCGCTCAATCAGATGCTGTGGCCTTCTCCTCTTTGTTGGCTAGACGCCTTATCTTGTTTAATTGGAAGTCAGCCATTCCTCCATCACATCGACGCTGGGTCGAAGATGTGATGGCACACCTAAAACTTGAGACTTAAATACTCCACCAGGGGCTCTACCCAGAAATTCTTCCAAGTTTGGCAGCCATTTTTGGATTATTTTAATCTAAAATTCCCGGCTGAGGATGCTTAGGCATAAAACGGTGATTTATTAGATAGGCTATTTCTATATGGCAAGTGACAACCTGTATAGGAACAATGCAATTTTCTTTTATTATTATTACTATTTTTATTTTATTTTTATTTTTGTCTACTTTATTTTTCATTTATTTTAGGTATTGTGCGGTTATATGTAGTCATGTATTGTATGTATGTTTGTACGTATGTATATAATGTTGTTGAACCTTTAAAAAACCAATAAAAACAATTTAAATAATAATATAGAATATACTATGGGTCCGCAAACATCGTGAAAATGGTCAATAACGATGCCGCCATTGAGTAAAGATGGGGAAACAGCGTGGCAGTCAATACATGGGCACCCCCAAATGAAAAGCAAGAGGTTCCGCGATGCACATGTGCTGCTCAGCTAGGCGGCGTGTCCCGGCCCTTTACAATAATCAGCACTCCCTTGACTTCTCTCAACTATTTCTTCAACTCTCCTCAAGCCGGGCCTACAGTACTACAACTGAAATTAGTGTCTGCAGTTCACTAGAGGTCTGCTTAGGTTAGCTAACCATTTCTATAGCTGAGAGACAGCACTTTGGAGATGAACTTGAAATGAACTGACCAGCAGAGATAGAAGGTAACGGCTCTCCTCAGTCTGCGGGACCTCCTCCTCCGTGCTGCTGACGGGTCTGTAGAAGTCGAGCAGGGTGTGAGAGCCCAGACTGATTGTGGTGACCGTTGGGTGGTAAAGAGGTCCATCCACATGGGGCATTATCCCCTCACCTTGCTTGTATTCATTCACCAACACGTGATTGGCTGTTTTCCCACCGAATGTACCGAGAGAAGAGATTCTCTCACAGTGCTTCTGCAGCCAATCGGGAATCTTCTCTGCAAGCAGCCCCTTGGGGTGTGGCAGTCCACCCCAGTTCTGAAGCCTTCGGCCCGACAGCAGGGTCCATTTTGTTCTCGGTGCCTTGTACACCTGTTGTAAGAATAGGGAAGAAGAAGGAGAAGAAGAAGGTGACATTATTTCTCATTGAGGATACTGGTTTTGCATAAAGCAATCAAATAAACAAAAAAAACAATATCAACAGACAAAAATCGATAACATAGGCAAAGATAATTAGGCCACATGGTGACTGGTAAAGTGACAAGTACTAGGTTGGGTGGTAAAGGATTACTGTACAATATTCCAGTAATCTTATCATAAAACAATATAATCTGGTACATAATTATGCTGAGCAAAGTAAACCAGATTACATTACTTTACCAGTTACCAGTTGGATTATGCAAACATGTTTGAACACTAGGCTTTGGGTTTTATTGATTGAAAACTTTATTAACAGATTGCAGAATGGATACAGTACAGTTCAATACATACAATTGTTAACGGGATGCAGACCAGAGAAAGACTTTTGTCTTGTTTACATCAGGGTCCCCCATTTGGGTAGGAGGGGTGGGTGGGTGGGTGGGGGACACTGTACAACTGTACAAGCAAAACTGTACATTGGAATATTGACAAAACCATACTTGGTCATTTACTGTACATTGGAGGGGGTTGGGTTAGGACATTTACAGGGGCCAGTTTCGAATTGCAGTCTCCCGTAGGTGTTCTTTGAGAGTGTTTTTGAAAGTGGGTACTGGGTAGTGATTCACATTCCTTTACAGCTTTGGGTAGGGCGTTCCACATTGATGTGGCATAATTGCTAAACGTGTTTAGTCCCTTGTTTGAGCCGAATCTGGGTTTAACATGATTTGTGGAGCTCCCTCTGGTGTTGTGATCATGGTATTCACTGACCTTTGGGAAGTATTTTGACATGTACATGGGTACCTTGGTCGTGTAGTGTATCTTGTAGACCAGGCCCATTGCAAGTTGCTGTACCTGTCGTCTACTCTAAGCCGTCCTAGGTTGTCAAAGTGGGCAGGGGTGAGGTGGGTTCTAGGAGTAAGGTCAAGCAGTAGTCTGACCAGTTTGTTTTGAGATGTTTGTAATTTTGTTTTTAGCGCCTTTGAGGTGCTTTGGTACCATGAGGTGCAAGCATAGTCGTAGTACCCTTGAATGAGTGCTCCTGCCAGAGTCTTCAGGGTATTCTTGTTTACCAGGGAGGAGATCCGGTACAAGAATCGAGTTCGTTGGTTGACTTTTTTTATTACATTGGATGCCATTTTGTCACAGGAAAGATTTGCCTCTAGGATGGAACCCAGGTAGGTCATTTCTTCTTTCCTTGTGACAATATTGTCACCCACTGTAACTGAGAAGCCGTCGGTCTTGCTGAGTTTGTTATTTGAACCGAAGAGAATGGACTCTGTTTTGCCCATGTGTAATGATAGTTTGTTATCAGCGAGCCATATGCAGATTTTGCCTAGTTCCGAGCTGAGGGTTTTTTCAACCTGTAACTTGTTCTTGTCAGAGACCAGCAGGGCTGAGTCGTCCGCAAACAGGAACAAGTTGCAGTCACAAGCTGACGACATGTAATTTGCATAAATTAGGAACAGTAGCGGTCCTAGTATGCTTCCTTGTGGAACACCACAGCTCACTGTGAGGGGGGGGGGGGGGGGTAGGGTACCGTTTACCTCCACCATCTGTTCTCTCCCCTCCAGGTAGGATTGCATCCAGCTCACTGATAGACTATCAAAACCAATTGCTTTTAGCTTGTCAATCAGAATGGTGAGATTGACAGTGTCGAAAGCCTTTTGTAGTTCCAGCATGACCATGCCACAGTATTTGCCCGCGGCCACCTCTTGTTTGATGTGGGCGTTTAAATAGAGAAGGCATGTGTCAGTGGAGTGGGATGTTCTGAAGCCAGATTGGAATTCGTAGATTCGATTTTTTTCCGCGAGGTACTTTTCGACCTGTTCGTATACAATTTTTTCCATGACTTTCGAGATGGAGGTAAGGATAGAAAGGTTTGTGAAGTTATGATCACAAATATTTTATAGATTCAAATAATGGGTAATCGTTGTTGTTGTTGGTGGACGTGGTTGTGGTGGTGATGGTATAATTTACATTGCAGCCTGTGAATTTATATGAATTGTTCTTGTCATGCTCTATAGATTTTGGAGCCTAATCAAAAAGCAACTGAAAATGACCATGATAGTTGGTTACATTTCTGGGTTGGAGTAGTACTCTTTACTGGACAGGATCACAGTTGGATTACAGCAGGTAGTCAGTAATAACATTGTTAAACCCAACAACAGTAGCTCACCTGTTGTAAGAGGTATGTCTCCTCATCCTCGGAGATGAAATCTGGAATGTAATAAACAGTTGCTGGAGCATCTTTTACAACGTATTTTTCCAATTCCTCCAAAATAGTAGACGGGTGTTCCATTTTTCTTTATGAAAAGTTAACACGGAATGCCTAGTAAAGAACGTTGGTTTAATGCAAGTTATCTGGTGTTGGTGCGAAATAAGATAACGTCAACGCCGACAGTCGTCTTGACTTTGGTCACTTTGGAATGTTAACATCATAGAACCAGCCTATGTCATGAAACCATTATGGTCTATGGTAAAAATGCACGGAATGAATAGCTATCTCAAATGAAAACTGACTATGTGCTGTCAGCTCCAGCAGCGATCATGCGGGGACAAGCCATTTGTAAACACCGACGAGTAAAAATGACGTCATCAGATAGGGCCAGTAGAGACAAATCTAAAGGAGGGGGAGAGGGAAAGCCGATTTGAGGATTACACTGTGGGATTACACTTTATATATATATATGACATCGATAGATGCTACGTGATAATTACTCTATATATATGTAGTAGATAAACTACCCCAAAGCATTGTATGTAATACGTTTGCGACTCGTTTAAAATAAGGAAATGCGGCGATAAAGGTGAGGTCTCCGCGTAACTACGAGAAAACAATCTAGCGTTTGTTTCCTTGACAACGGGGCGGAAGTTGGACGACTGTGGATACCGAGTTTGATCGCGAGCATTAGCCAGTTAGCTATATGTTTGGATAACGATCATGTCTTCAGTCCCTGAAATGACAACAGAGGCTAATAAATGGCTGGACGCCCATTACGACCCTGTGGCCAACCTCTACACGTTCTCCTCCTGCATCACTCTAGCGGACCTAAACGGGGATGGTGAGAATACACTGGTGATCGGGGACCTTGGGACAGGGACTTCCAACATGAAGCTGAAGGTGTACCGTGGAACGAGCCTGATGAATGAGAACACACTGTTGGATCTGCCCACAGGCTTGGTGTCTTTTCTGATGGACCAGCATGAACCTCGGATCCCCGCCATAGCAGTGGCCTCTGGTCCCTTCATCTATGTTTATAAAAACTTGCGGCCCTACTTCAAGTTCACCCTTCCCTCTCTGGAGGTCAACATGTTGGAACAGGTAGCCTATTTGTAGTGACTGTGTAATAACCCTTTCAGTCACATCTTCGTACAGTCATGCTATTTTAGTAGTAACCAGAGGTGGGAACTTGAGACTTGAACTGTGTATACAGTGTGCCCCCCCCCCCCCAACCACCTCCAATGTAGATTACCCAGTATGGTTGTCAATATCCCAGTGTACCCAACCCCCCCCCCCACCCAACCTCCTCCAATGTACAGTTTCTACGTCAAATGTATATACTCCCTTTTCCTGACTCCTTCTGTATCACAAACAGTACTGTATTTGCAAATCTGGTATGTCATAAATGTATAGATGTAGCAGTACTGACTATCTGTATGTCATGTATGTCATATATGTCCAGATGAATTGAAAATGGGGGACCCTGATGTAAACAAGACGAAAGTCTTTCTCTGGTCTGCATCCCCTTAACAATTGTGTGTATTGAGCTGTACTGTATTGTACCCATTCTGCAATCTGTTAATAAAGTTTTCAATCAATCAATCAATCATGTGCAGAAAGACTTGAAAGCACACCAGTAATTGTATAATGGTAAAGTAAAGTAACACCTCTCTGGTTAGAGCTCTGTCTCTCTGTCTCTGTCTCTCTCTCTCTCTCTCTCTCTCTCTCTCTCTCTCTCTCTCTCTCTCTCTCTCTCTCTCTCTCTCTCTCTCTCTCTCTCATTTAGTCTATGTTCTGTTGACACTAGAATGGTGGAGGAAATGTTGTCAGATATAAGAAAGGAAAAACCAGCAGCCCTGGATAACATGGATGGTAGACTACTGAAGGTTTCAGCAAAGCATGTAGCAGGTATGGTCTATGGTCACGCATATTATAAATCAAAGCATCAAATAATGGTATATGTCCAAAAGTCTGGAAGGAGGCTAAAATCATTCATTTACGGAAAAATGCAAAAGTCAACCTGTCAGGTGCAAACAGTCGCCCTGTGAGCATTTTGCCAGTGTTAGCGAAGATAATGGAGAAAATAGTGAAACACAAATCCAGAGTTACTTCATGACAATTAATTGAATACTGATTTTCAGAATGCCTATAGGGATGGTTACTCAACAGTGACAGCGTTGACACAGCTAGTAGATGATTGTCTAATGGATATTGATAGAAAGAAATTAGCAGGATCAGTGATGTTAGACTTCAGTGCAGCATTTGATGTCATGGATCATGACATACTGGGGAAACTTAAAGCCTACGGCTTTGCTTCATCGTCAGTTTCATGGATAGCTACTTATACAGTAGAAACCAGAGAGTATTTTCTAACGGTAGCATATCTGAAGCGAAAAAAGTTAAGTATGGAATTCCGCAGGGAAGCTGCCTTGGACCTCTGTTATTCACCATTTATACAAACGATTTGCCATTAATTTGAGAGTAAGCGAATGTGGCTATATATTTGGACGATACAACCCTGTACATGGCGTCCTCCTCTGTGGAAGATCTGGGTGTGGCACTAAATAAAGAGCTACAAAAAGTAGAAGAGTGGATTTGAGTGAATAGAATGGTTTTAAACATAGCATAAACAAAGTGTATTTTAATGGGTTCTTCTCACCATATGCTAATTGCTAATCCAAAATAATAATAATGATGGGGGGAACTGAAATTGAACGGTAGAAGAAGCAAAGCTACTAGTTATATATCGTATTTGCTTTCGCGTCCCGCTCTGAGCCTTATGAGATACCCCTTATCTCCTATGATACCTATTGTATCTCCAACGAAAACAACTACATGCACCCCACCTGTCTGGGGCCCCGCCCCTATGGTGGCACCGCCCATATAACCGTGACTCTGGTCACCAAAACACCCTTCCTCTATTTTCGTCCCAGCGTAATGGCTGCGTGCACCATATGTTAACTAGCAGGATGAAAAAGTCATAATGTTGAAAGCGTACCGGAGGTTGCTGGCCCCTGGCATCTTCGACGCATGTTTTCGGCGACACGACGGGCCTATGTTGATGTTCCTCGTCTAATGACAGCAGATCGAGGTTCAGCTGTACAAGATTGGCTGTCGGGCCAGCTTGTACTCAGGTAGGCCCTGTGTCTTCAGGCATGGGTATTAGTGTTAGTAATGCTGGTTTGTTTTGTTACACAACCATGTTGTGTGTTGGCGCCGGGGGCAGGATGGTTTGGTGAACGTTCACTGCAGGGAAGGGTTTCCAAGCTGTCATGGGCGTACTACTAAACATCTAATGCTATGTTACATGCTATCGCTAATGCCACATGCTATTGCTACTGCTAACTGCTACGCTGTTCTAATGTCTCCGCCGTGAGATGTTGTCACTTCTCCCTCCTCTTGCCCGGTTCATCAATGAAGGTCAGTCGGTAGCTGTTGTGGTTTTTTTAGCTGAGTCCTATTTACCTTTTTTCGGGTAAATGGGTTGACAACAGGGTAGGCCGTGGCTAGGTTTCCTAGCCAGGTATGTTACCTTGTGTTCCGGCGGGGTCTATGGAACGGTGTCCCCATCTGGGGCGATGCGTGAGCTCGGCGGTGTAGCAGTAGAGCTATATTACTGCAGGATGGGACTTAACGGCGGGTTATGGCTCAGCTGGCTAGTTCCTATCCACATTGGCGTCGGGTAGTGGGGCTATGGGTCCAGCCGACATGGTAAACATGTTGCGTGTCTGTGCGCAGGCGTTGTCGATCTGGGTCCCACATCGCCTCACGCTAGGCTGTAGTAGTATAGGGGCAGGGCCGCCTGGGAGAAATGTGAGGCCCTGGGCGAATTTAAACGCGAGGCCCCCCAACCCCTGAGGCGGCCCTGTGTAGTGGGCTATTGTTTCGTTCTGTCACTCTGCTATGAGAAGGTCTGTCTTGCTACAGTTTTCTCTCCTCTCAACCATTCATACTGACGGTCAATCGGTATACTGGGGGAGTAGTGCAGGGGGGGCTTTGTTTACCTTTTTTGGTAAATGGGCTAAGCTAGGGCTGGTGTGCTGTTGTGAATATTTTGAATGAAGGCGGGACTAGTTCGCTCTGGTCCGCCTCCCCTTAACGTTGTGTGTATGGGTTTTCTCATTCTACAGTATTTTGTGGTTTAGTTCTTTTATTCATTTAACCCTTTCATGGTGCACACCACAGTGGAGGTTGCTGTTTGCAACCACCACTGGTGCTCTGTGTTAACATCAGTCCTTTGTTTTTGACATATTGAAACAGTGCCCCGCCCGGCCGACGCCATGGGTGCGTCGGCCTGGCGAGTGGCTGGTGGGCTGTTAAAGCTTGTACCGCCACGGTATGGAATTGGCAACGATTAGAACTGTGTTCGAATTGCTGTTTTTTTCTATAAAAAAAATGGTGTCTGGTGGCGGGGCCTTGAGGGCCAGCCGACGTCGACACATTGTGTGAGGTTGTTGACGTTATTAGCTTTGACCCAGCCGCAAGCTATAACCGCTCAGGGTTCCCCTCTCCGCAGGGGATTTTGGTCTTCTGCTGGAGCGCGGGCGGTATTGTCCTAGGCCCTACACCGCCTCACACCGCGCAGCCAGAAGAGGAGAGAGCACGGCCTCGTCAGCGGCGATGACGAGGCCCTCGACAGGCAGCCATGTATTCCCCCGCCGGAGGTATCCTGGGCGTTGATTCGACAGGTGTCCACAAGGCCGACAGCCTTGGCGGCCGAGGGATCGGCCATGTAGGATGGGTTCGGCTTGAACAAACAAGCCGCCACCGTCCTGCCGCGAGCAGCCCGCTCTCCGATCACTCCCTTCCCCAACACCAGCGGAAAAAGTGGGCTCTGATTGTTTCCTTTGGCTGCGGGCCGCGTGCCTTCGTTGATGCGCGGGCGGCCCCCCTTTTCGCTTCTCATGGGGACAGGGGCTGACACCCAGTTGATGGCTGAGCCTGGGTCTGTCCGTGAGAATGTTGTGCTGTCAAGCGGCTCCCACACCTTGAACTGTGTTGGTTGAGCCTGGTGTTACGTCTGTCAACTTAAGTGTTGTCAGCAGGGGGGCTCGAAACCTTTTGAGGCACACAGTGCGGGCTTCCCCGGCCTCGCCTTCGCCAGGCCAGGTATCATGTTGGTGCCTCCCACTCCTGAAATATTGGCAAGTGGTCGCAGCTCACATGATTTGGGGTGGTAGTAATATCACTGCAGGGCTACGGTGTGTAGGAACCCATGGGGGCCTTACACCTTGCATGTCCGGCTGCAGAACAACTCCTCAGCATGTTCTGGAGGGGTGTTCAGTGGGGGGGCTTTTTTCATCGGAAGCCCCCTGTATCAGACCGGCCCTTTCTGTCGGGGTTCCCCCTTGGGTGCGATTGCCTCGTGGGTGGTGTCAGGGTCAGATGTTCCGACACGGAACGCGCTGCTCGCATGGTTCCAGGGTTGGCTACGCACAGCGGGGGGACCGGGCCAACTATCTACAGTTCCTGGCGGACCTGCGCCACGTGACGGCGGGTGCGTTGGGAGTGTTGTCACATATGACGGCAGTACCATATGTCGAGGTGGATGGAGAGAACGCTGAGGCGGGGACTTGTGTTTACACAACCCCACCCGTTTTCAGGTTTGGTACAGACCCTATTGTCAGGGTCTCCAGCAGTGACAGCTCTGGTCAACGAGATCCAATCTCTGTGGACGAAGCAAGCCATCGTCGTGGCGTTCTCCTCCCGGTGTTCTCTGCCTGAGAAGTCGGGAGGGAGGGGTGTAAGACCCAGGCTGGACCTGTCCCATGGGAAGGTTCAGCATTTTTTGGATCATCTCCTACCTGTTGAACACTGTCAGGTGAGGGTCTGGTTCTCCTCCATAGACCTGTAGGATGCGTATGCGCATCTCCGATCTTCCATCCTAGGGCTTACCTACGCTTCCTTTACAGGGTTAGCGTATGAGTACCAGAGGCTGCCGTTCGGTTTTCTCTGGCTCCCCGCATCTTCACCAAGTGCGTGGAGGCCGCACTGGGGCCTCTGCGTCGTCAGGGGTTATGGAGTGTTCTGCCCTGATGACGTTCTGGTCCTTCGCGGTCAAGGTGGATCGTCAGGTCTCGTACCAGGCAGGTCTCTACCAGCCTGGGGTTGCTGTAGATTGGATGTAGAGTACTCCTCTTCCCAGTCAACGGTTGGAGGGCTATGGGCATCCATCTCAGAGCGTGTTGTCAACACGCTCGGGAGGTTCCGTCCTAGGACGGTTACGGCGCTGTCTCACGTCGCGTTTTCACCGACGCCTCCCTCGCTGGTGACGGGTCGGGCCAACGCAGTAGGGGGCAGCTGGCAAACCATGCTGCCCGGTCTGCGCTACGTTCAATGTGTTGGTGTTGAAAGCGGTCCTTCTGGTCCACAAATGGTGTTGATCAGGACGGACGATACGACGTCAGTGTTGTGTATCGACAGACAGGGAGGAGTACGCTTCCCCTGTCTGCACCAGGCGGCGGGCGGCTGGCTATGGGCGTCCTCCATCTGCGCGGCCTGAGGGCTCCCCACGTCCCCGGCAGGGAGAATGTGGGTGCAGGTGTACTGTCGCGGGGCGGTCCTCATCCTGACGGGTGAGGATTACGTCTGGACATGGCCAGGCGGGTCTGGGACCGATGCCGTGCCGCCAGGGATTCTTCCCCATACATCTGTTAGGTCAGTTGTTGGGACGGGTACGTTGAGGGGCGCAGGTTCTTGATCCTGATGGTGTTACCACCTGGAATGCGCATGCTCCCTCCACTGTCGCGCTTACGCGGGCAGATGACGTATGTTCCAAGTGTGGTGTAAGGCGGGGGGCCGGGACTCAGTCTCCTGCCCCCTGGATGCTGTCCTTAGTTACCTCCAGTCTCTCCTTGATAGACTGTCGGTTTCGACGGTGAGGGTATATGCAGCAGCTATATCCTCCTATCATGAGGGGTTTGAGGGGATGTCTTGTTCAGCCACCCTCTTGTGAAGCGGTTCCTGCTTGGCGCTCGACGCGTTAAGCCGGTGCAACACTCCTTGGCTCCAACTTGGGATCTTCAATTGGTCCTCGGTCGGTTGTCCTTGGCCCCGTTTGAGCCGCTCGAGCAGGCGCCGTTGGGACAGCTGTCCTTCAAGACCGCGTTCCTACTGGCTGTCACTTCCGCTAAACGCGTAGGTGAGCTCTGTGCTCTCTCGGTACGTCCAGAGTGCCTGTCTTTTCGGACCGATTGCGGTGCCACTCTGCGACCTAATCCTGCTTTCGTGCCTAAGAATATCCGGAGTTCCTTCCGCTCCCGGGATATTGTGGTTCAGGCGTTTCGTCCTCCTCCTCACACTAGTGAGTTAGATGCGGGCCTTCACCTGTCATGTCCAGTACGTGCTTGGGGATTTACCTCAGCTGTACTCAGGATTCCAGGGTTACCGACCAGCTTTTTGTCTGTTACGGTGGGGCTCGTGCTGGTAAGGCACTGTCGGAGCAGCGCCTGTCCCATTGGTTGTGCGAGGGCATTACCCTCTGCTACACGTTGGCTGGGCAGGATCCCCCTGGGGGCGTCAGGGCGCACTCCACTCGTGGGGTGGCTGCTTCTGCCGCTCTCCTGGGTGGGGCCTCGGTGGAGGACATCTGTGCTGCAGCTTCATGGTCCTCCCCGGGTCCCTTTTTTTTTTTCTTTTTTTTTCTTTTTCCCCCTCCATTTTTCCTCCGATTTTCTCCCATCCCAATGTTAGTCGTATGCCAATTCCCAGTCCCTTCCTGATCGCTGCGCACTTACCCCCCACAGTCAGATCATCTGGGAGAGTGGAGGCTACCACGTGCTTCCTCCGACACACGTCCAGCCAATCACCGCTTCTTTTCACCTGGCAGCGCGGATTCTCATTGAGAGGGCATAGCATGTGGGAGGACCACACTATCCCCCTCACGTCCAATCCGCGCTTAGCAGGCGCCCCGACCGAACTGTAGGAGTCGCTGTTTACAACGACCCGGACCCACCCCGCCAGCTTCTCCCACCCTCTGATACAGCCAATTGTATCAGTGCAGACGGCCAGCCAAGCTGTCCCCGGGTCCCTTTGTAAGGTTTTACCTCATGGACATGACCGGGGGTTCTGTCTCCCAGGCGGTTCTGGGGTCTGTGGCCTTTCCTGCTTCCCGTCCTTTGGTCGGGTAGCAGGAGTGTATGGGTATGGGCCACAGTGTGTTGAGTCACACGTGGTTCCGCCTGTACGGTGTGTTCAAGGGGTTCTAGTTCCCTCTTGTTCGCATTCAGGTGGAGTTGACTGCGCCCCCCCTTCATTAGGAAGGATGGGGTGACAGGGCTCCCCGCACCCCTTGATGTGGACTTACGGGTCCTCAGGGGGTACATTTGTCGGGTCTCGCGTCCGCTCTTCCCCATATCTCATAAGGCTCAGAGCGGGACGCGAAAGCAAATACGATATATAACGATAGGTTATGTAGATAACCTAGTTATATTAGTATTGGCTGAGCGTCCCGCTCTGCGCGGCCCTGAGTTCCCTCTTGAGGGATCTTTTCCTGGGACGGGATTTGGCGAGGAAGGGTGTTTTGGTGACCAGAGTCACGGTTATATGGGCGGTGCCACCATAGGGGCGGGGCCCCAGACAGGTGGGGTGCATGTAGTTGTTTTCGTTGGAGATACAATAGGTATCATAGGAGATAAGGCGTATCTCATAAGGCTCAGAGTGGGACGCTCAGCCAATACTAATATAACTAGGTTATCTACATAACCTATTGGTAATGGTATAACATTGGACAGTCATCTGAGCTGGTCAACGCATATAAATAACATAACAAAAAAAATGGGGAGAGGGCTGGCGTTAATTAGAAGATGTGCAGAATTCCTAACACCAGAGTCAGTGATCCATGTTATCCAGGCTCTGATCCTTTCACATCTGGATTACTGTCCGGTGATCTTGGGAAGTGCTGGAAGAAAAAAATTGGGACACAGAACAAAGCAGCGCGCCTTGCTCTGAATTGTAGGAAAAGGTCAAACATAGTAAGTATGCCTGAAAAACTGTCATGGTTAATGGTAGAACAAAGACTAAATGTAAATATCATAATGTTTTTTAGAAATATATATAAGAACAAAAAACCTGCTTGTCTATATGACGAGATGCAATTCACAATCAACACAGACACAGTTACTCCACCAGGCATGTGTCAATGGAAAGATGTACTGTAAAGATGCCAAGAACAAATGCAATGAAAAGGACTGTGGTGTATAGAGCCATGACTGCATGGAATTCCTTACCACCTGCATTAACTAGGGTTGAAGAAAAACAGACATTTAAAAAAACACATTAAAAATCATATAAGAAAGAATGGTACTGTCAGTTTTAAAGTAAACATAGTGGGTGATTGAGAAGATGGGTATGTGTGATTGGTGAACTTAGATTTTTAATATATTTGTATGTTGTATTGAGATGAATTGTTGTACTTTAAGTGAACATATATGCCTTGAAACATGATTGAGTAGATGGGTATGTGTGATTGGTGAACTTAGATATTTTATTATGTAATATTTGTATGTGTTATTGAGGTGTATTGTATTGTTTTATTGTATTGATTGTATTGTATTGATTTGTGTGGACCCCAGTAATAGTAGCCTATGCCTGTGGCAATGGCTAATGGGGATCCAAATAAACTAAACTAAACTAAACTCTCTCCCTCTCCCTCTCCCTCTCCCTCTCCCTCTCCCTCTCCCTCTCCCTCTCCCTCCCCTCTCTCTCTCTCTCTCTCTCTCTCTCTCTCTCTCTCTCTCTCTCTCTCTCTCTCTCTCTCTCTCTCTCTCTCTCTCTCTCTCTCTCTCTCTCTCCCTTGTTCACTCACACTGTCCCTCTCTCTCCACTTATCAACAGGAAGTGTGGGATCAGGCCAGGGAGGGTGTGATTGACCCTATGTCCTTGAAAGAGATGTTGGAGGGCATCAGAGATAAGGCGGAGGTCCCTCTCTCTGTCAGGTCCATGAGGTTTCTGATGCTGGAGCAGAAGGACATGGAGGAGTTTGTGGACCTTCACAAGCAGCAGCCCATACGGAGACAGGTAGCCAAGGTTTTATAACACTGTCATGCCTGGGCACATGGTAATGATGCTCAATGACAATGACACTATGTAACAACCCATCATGTACACTCACGGCACACACATCCACATGTACACACTCACCTTAACACCCACTTTACTAACTTTATACACTTTAACACAAAATTATATGTATCTAATCTATTATTAAAGAGATTTGCACTACATTCATACCTCATTGGCACCTTACCCTAAGTTGTGTACCTCATTTCTGCATTGTACCTCACTGTTACCCATTTTACTCTGTATTGCATATATGTATATTGAACATTCCTTTACTTACTTTTTACCTACTTCTTAATGACTTTTTTACTTACCTTGTCTTACTGTATGAAGCACACTCTCAGGGACTCATACAGAAACAAGCATTTCATCGTAAAGTATTTGAAATTGAACTTGAAATTGAAACTTGATACCAAATAATGTGCCCATTGAAGCAGAATTGGGTGGGAAATTAACATCAACTATACCAGCCAAATGCAGGTACATTTTGGCTGCTAAATCTGTGAATTCCATCTAGTCTCACACTACCCAGAGTCCCAGACCATTATTCACACTATGATTATTTAGTACTGTACCAAGATGGCTTCAATTTATTCAATGGTCATGAGCAGCAGGTCAATGGCCACTCCCACTTAGACCATGTTCTGAGATTACAGTCCTATAGAGGCAAAGTCCCTCCCCATGGGACCCTATTTCAGACAGAAATGTGTACGTAGTCAATGGTGAGACACCATTATTTTTTTATCCCACTTGAATTGTGCCAGGACTCACACTATGATGTTTGTCAATTTAAAAGTGTAATTGTCAGCTAGCTAACGTCACGATACCATCAAAAGCTATCGACAATGTTAGCTTGTTAATCAACTTTCTTGACTTGCAAAATTGTCTTTTAAATTGACAAATGTCATATGTGTAAATCATGGCACAACTCAAATGGGATACAAAAAAAAGAATTGTCTCTCGCCATTGACTACCGTACATATTTGAGCCAAAATAGGGTCCCATGGTGGTCCAGTGGAAGGGGAGGGACTTTGCGTCTATATCCCCTTGGAGCTTTGGGGCACAGCCTATTGATGCAGGAAGTTAAATGCTTTAAAGATGAGGTCTTTGCTATTAAACCCCCTTCCTTTCCTGAAATGTCACGGTGAATGCTCACAGACAGAGCACTGGGTTTGTTTTACGTATTGCAGCCTAACCAACGCATCACTGAAAAATATGTTTTCAGATGTCATGAAATTTAAACGGCTCCTCCACACTGCTTTTAGACAACCTGTCATCAGACTCTTCCTCCTTCGTACTGCTTTTACACAACCTGTCATCAGACTCTTCCTCCTCCATACTGCTTTTACACAACCTGTCATCAGACTCTTCCTCCTCCACACTGCTTTTACACAACCTGTCACCAGACTCTTCCTCCTCCACACTGCTTTTACACAACCTGTCACCAGACTCTTCCTCCTCGATACTGCTTTTAGACAACCTGTCATCAGACTCTTCCTCCTTCGTACTGCTTTTAGACAACCTGTCATCAGACTCTTCCTCCTCCATACTGCTTTTACACAACCTGTCATCAGACTCTTCCTCCTCCACACTGCTTTTACACAACCTGTCATCAGACTCTTCCTCCTCCACACTGCTTTTACACAACCTGTCACCAGACTCTTCCTCCTCGATACTGCTTTTAGACAACCTGTCATCAGACTCTTCCTTCGTACTGCTTTTAGACAACCTGTCATCAGACTCTTCCTCCTTCGTACTGCTTTTAGACAACCTGTCATCACTCTTCCTCCTCCATACTGCTTTTAGACAACCTGTCATCAGACTCTTCCTCCTCCACACTGCTTTTAGTGTCATCAGACTCTTGATGTTAATACAAGAGTTTTGAGTATGAGACTACATTAAATATAACACCATACACATTAACACCAGCCACTAGCCAAATGCCGGTGAGTTTTGGTTGTGCCTGGTAGTCTTGTCAATTCTCATACTCCCTTGGCAGCCAGCAAACCTGTGTTTGATAGGCCCTTTCTATTGTAAGACCAACTTTGGAAACTATGGAATGTAATTGTCCGGTGGAAATCAGAATCCACTAGCCACGTATGTCCATGGAAAACGTATCTTGCCCTGCTGCTCACACTGATCTATGTTCTTGTGCTGTCAGACTGTCATCACATGCATTGGGACACTGAGGAAGAGCACCTCTGACGAAGATGGAGTGAGCTGCCTAGTGATCGGGACAGAAAGTAATGATGTCTACATCCTGGACCCTGAAGCCTTCACCATTCTCTCTAAGGTAGTCTGTTATAGGGATCCATTAATTCTTTCAGCACAGCATCCAAACTGGGGAAATGTAGTCACCCTAGGACCTTGAAGCAGGCAATTATCTGTCCTGGGCCTGCAGTGGTGGAATGAAGCAGGCTATTCTTTGTCCTGGGCCTGTGGTGGTGGAATGAAGTAGGCTATTCTCTGTTCTCGCCCTGTGGTAGTGGAATGAACTTCACACCACATGCAGGGCAGCTGAAACCCTGGACAAGTAAGGAAAGACCGGGTGAGAAGGTGATGATGGGCTCAAATGTGCAAAAAGTAAATGATCATATTCAATATCCAACATACATACATATAAAACGTTTCATTTCAGAAAGTATCGTTGATGTTTCAGTGATGTTTCACTGTGGACATCGTCATGTGCCAATTCGGTAGACCTCGTCCAACTCTATTGTCTATGCTTGTCATGCACTCCAAGTGAAGCACTTCAGCCTGGTTCTGTTAGATGAACAATAGCATGTATTGTTGACTGCCGGGAGTGTATCCCTTTGCTGACTTTGTTGTAAACAATTAAGTTGCATTGGATAAAAGCATGAGCTAAATCATTGTAATGAATGTAGATTGTAAATGTGTAATAGTGCATAGAAACAGTTTGGTGTTCAATCCATGTTCTGGTCCTATTGATTGATTGATAGATTGATTGATTGAAAACTGTATTAACAGATTGCAGAATGGGCACAATACAGTACGGCTCAATACAAACAACTGCTAAGAGGATGCAGACCAGAGAAATACTTTCATCTTGTTTACATCAGGGTCCTCTATTTTCAATTCATCAAGACATTTATGACATACATGACATACAGATATACAGTAATGTTACAATGTTTCTATCAAGTCACAAACACATACAATCAAACTGAGACTGAGAGTGCAGTTTAATTAAGATCTGCTTAACACTTGAATGAAAAATCTTAAGCACCATTCTTCATAAAAAAAAGGGCATTGTGAGGAAGTACTGACATCTTTGTTCCATTATTGTTTAGTTGTCGCTGCCCAGTGCCCCCACAATGATGGACGTGACCGGACAGTTTGATGTGGAGTTCCGCATCACAGTGGCTTGTCGCAATGGAAATATTTACATCCTGCGCAGGTAAAGAAGCCGGCCGGGCGTATAGATACAATATGTGATACAATATACAGTAAACTCATCTACAGTAAGGATTTCACTTTCAAAGATTTATAACAGACTGTTGGGTTCACTGTTGAGTCTTTATTGGCTTCCATTTAAAAAGAAGAAACTCACCAGGTCATTGGTTCTCAAACCTTTTCGTGTCAAGGACCCCCATGTAATAAGCCACGAACCCCCATTTGATAGGATCTTTGCCCCAGGGACCACTATCTGAGATGATGTTGTAGAAGTTGTTGGATATGATTTAGGAGGGGAGAGAACCATGGAGAGAGTGAAACAGAAGTCATTCTTGCATTGTGCTAACTTCTAGTGAATACAATATATATATATATATTTTAAATACTACTACTCATTTTACTACTATAAACTACTCCTCATTTTACTGAGGACCCCCTGGAACCCCCTGAAGGACCTCTGGGCCCCCGGGAACCAATGCACTAGGTCACTGTTCAGTGGAATGTTTGATGTGTTGCTAGGAAACAGTTGGACTACATGGTTAATGTCCTGTTGCAGTGATTGATAATATCAACAACTGACAGGAAACCAAATGTAGTCCATCCTAGAATGATGTTTATGTTTGTTTAGTTGTCAAATCAAGTTTAAGTGTTATTATTTACTGTAGGTAGCCTAGAGTATGTATCAAAATGACAAATCATATAACTGACTCAACTCTTTTTCACATCACTGAAAAGCATTAGGCCTATATCTTTATTAAAGGTCCCCTGTCTTGTAAATGACCTTTTCCAGTGTTTATCATTGTTTTCTAGCAATGGGGGTTTGTATCAATGGGGTCTGTGTCTCTAATTCTCATTTTGGCTCATCAGTCTAGTCTCGAGTTCACGAGATCCTCCCTCACTCAACTAAGCCATTCTGATTTGACTGTTTTGCTGACGTGAGTACAGCACTGGTTGTAGTCACCGCCCACAATCAACAATTCGCTCAACAACAGAGCGAGTGGAAATACTTCCTCAAACGGGTTGACGTGCGCGGGTGCCGACAGAGACAGCAGAGAACGAGCGAGCGAGAGAGAGGGAGAGAGAGAGGGATAGAGAGAGAGAGGGACACGAGCATTTACACACAACCTCCTGACCGTGCGCGGGAGTGTGTGTGTAAATGTGTGCGCGCACAGGGCTGGAGCTTCTCCACTCGCATATCACTGTCAAAATATCATTGCGCATGCTCCCACGTGCGCACCCGTATTCCGATCCGTGTAATACTATTCACAGGGGTATATATTGTCATTTGAAACAAGTTACCAATGCATTGTCCTGTGGGATTATGCCCCCCGCGGCGAAATTAATTAGTATCCCCCTCAATCTCTCTATATCTCTCTCTGTCTGCTAGTGCAGACTGTGGGTGACTGTCACTCAAAGCGCTTATGGGCGGAGCCCAGCCCAAAACAGCTTGAAATCTTGAAGTGGAAAAATGCTGCTTTAGAGTACTTGATTAGAAATAAAAAAGTTTTTTAAAGTGTTTCCATCTCTTCCTTTGCAGGGAGTCGTCCAAACCCAAGTACTGTATCGAGCTGGCGTCTCACCCTGTTGGCCTGGTCCGGATGGGGAAGAACGTAGTGGTGGGTCTGGCTGAAGAGTCCCTGCAAGGATACACACAGAAGGTACTCTGGCCTCTATCAACAAGCCTGCATCCCCCTCTACACTGTCAAAACATCTTAACAAGTTAATGTGGTATTGAGATGTAAAATCCTGAGTATTTGATAGGGCTGGGCACGGTTATTCCAATATTCGACTATTTGAAATGACGTAGGTATTCGACTATAGCTGATGGTTTTGTTTGTGTGAACTGCACTGACGTGTATCTCAATTATCGAGTAATCATTAAAATAAATTTTTAGAAAGGTGCAGAATAAAAGTATTGCTTTCCCAAAATAATATTGATTAATGAATTTATCATTAAAAAAAATGTTGCGGGTCCAAAATTGATGTTTACAATTTGCAGGCATGTAGGCCTATCCCCCTCCCTAGTTCCCATTTTCCCACATGGAATGCACCTGATTGGATAAATGACATGCTGGTGCTCTAGTGCGACATCTTGTGGCTGAATGATATTTATAGCACCTTTAAAATCACACAGCGCGGCAGTAAATGCGACAAACGTGACGTGATTGTACTTCCTTGTCCGCAGGGTAAGAAGCTGTGGACGGCCAGGCTCCCTGCCCCCATCACCACCATGGCTTCCATGGACCTCCCCACCAGAGGCTTCCAGGCCGTCCTGGTGGGCCTGGCCAACTGCGAGGTCCACCTCTACCGGGACAAGAACCTGCTCAGCGTCATCAAGACGCCGGACGTCGTCACCAGCGTTTGCTTCGGCCGCTACGGACGAGAAGACGGGACCCTGATCATGACGACCAAAGGAGGGGGTCTGACTGTGAAGATCCTGAAGAGGACGGCCGTGTTCGACGACAGGGACAGCGCCCCCGGCCCTCCTCTGGCCCAGAGCATCCGTCTCAACGTCCCCAAGAAGACCAAGCTCTACGTGGACCAGACCATGAGAGAGAGGGAGAGCGCAGTGGTGATGCACAGGGCGTTCCAGATGGATCTGTGCCGTATGCGCCTGGCCGCGGCCAAGGCCTACGTCAAGGCTCTGGAGTCCAGCCTGACGCCCATGTCGGCCAGCCTGACGGAACCACTGAAGATGAACGCGGTGGTCCAAGGCCTGGGGCCGTCCTTCAAGCTCACGCTCAACATCCAGAACACGGCGGCGTGTCGCCCCGTCATGGACCTGACCATCAGCTTCCTGTACGACGAGGGCCTGTACAGCATGAGGGCGCCGTACTTCAAGATTCCCCTGCTGGTCCCCGGACTAATTTACCCCATCGAAACATTTGTGGAATGCATGAGCGACAAGGGGATCTCTGATATTATCAAGGTATTTGTTCTGAGCAACGGGAGGAGCGCACCTCTGCTCACGGCCCACATCAACATGCCTGTCAGTGAGGGGCTGGCACTCAACTGAGACTGGACCTCCGCTGGCCTGAAGAAAGAGATATATCCACCAGCATTTCCTCTACTGTCGGATAGGAGCAGTGGGACACCCTGCATGGAGAAGTTGCCATCATGCGTAAAACAATTTGAACTTGTGTGAGTTTCAGTTTTAGTGTCATATGGTCTAAATAAATAAAATAAACTATTCTAGTATCCACTTGACACCTACTCTTAAAAAATGACTGCTGGTGTGAAAGTGAAGCACATTATGGAATAATGTTGGAAGTTATAAGCTATATTATACTTTGTTTACAATAGTGTTTGTTTTTCTTTTTTTAGCATAGAATCGGCTGTATGATTGTAATATTTGACTATCTAATAATCTTCCAAAATTAAGATGTTTTGTAATGGAACCCTTTAAATGCACTCACTCTGTGCTGAATTATGCGTACCTCTGTGTAAAATTGTTATATTAAGCATTAACTCATTCCCCGCCAAAGACGAGTTGACTCCTTATAGCCCGCCAATCGAATACTGCCAACAACGAGTATACTCGTTATTGGATCGTTATTTCTTTCATTTGCTATTTCCATTCATAAACATGCAGGCAGCTGTGTGTTATCACTGGGGATGGGTCTGAGATCGCAAAAGTCGAATACCGCCGCCTAACGCCTTGCGGCCGCTATTGCACTCCATTTGAAACGATGTGGCTTTGTGTCTGGGCTGAGCTGCGGCATGCAGGCAGGGTCTAAATACTCGGGCAGGACAAGCGGTTATAGGGATGGCATCGACGAGGGTCACCCCCCCCCCCGTTCATGTTCAATGCTGGATTACGTTGGAAACACGCTCGCGATCAGTACTTGGAATGTCGATCAGATAATTGGATTATTCCTTTTGCAGTTATCAATCTTGCGTTGATCCGATCATTCTTTCCCCGCGATCGGAGCATGCGTCTGTGGTGTGTGTGTTCCGTTGGTTGCGATCAAAGCACGGAGGGGCGGCTTCCCCCCCCCCTTTCATGCATCCATGATGAAACATAATACCGATAATCTAGTGTTGATTTCAGATTGATTATTGATCCAGGCGAGGAATGGCACGATTTATAGTGAAATGCAGTAAAACGCTGTTTGGCAGAGTTTCCTGGGATTACACAGGATCACTCTAAAACTATACTCATATTCACCACGATATAAAATGGGAATGTATTGATGAAAAAGGTATCTGTTTTTTTGCATATTGACCGGAAGAAACTCAATGACAATCGACTATATCATTAGATCCATAGCTATAATATTTAATATAGTTTTAGCACTACAAACACCGGCATGTAACCCCATTTCATTACAGCGCTGGCACACACGGCCATACGCCCACAGTGACCTCTGGCGTCCAATGAGTTAAGGAATTGCTGTTGCAATTTAAGAATAGAGGCCTGGTTCAATTACATTTAATTTAAATTACTTAAAGGTGCTATAGATAACATTCAGCCACTAGATGTTGTACTAGAGCACCAACGTTTAATTTATCCAATCAGGTGCATTCCACATGGGGAAGTGGGAAGTAGGCAGGGGATACATGCACGTATGCAACATGTAAAGAATAACATTAATTGTGGACCCGCAAAATTTGTTTGAACTGATTAATTAATTCATCAAAAATGTTTTTTTTTGGGGGAAAGCAATACTCTTTTCCACACCTTTCTAAAAGGATGGATGGCTTATGGATATGATTACTCTACATAATATAAAATATGATATATGATTACTCTACGTACATTTTTATCTATAACACATTTAAGTAGATTTTCTTCTAAATTCAAGTATTATAAAAACATGTCACAAAAGAAGATTGTGATACTTAATTATGACACATAAGAAAACAGTGGAGAATGAATTACCTATATTTTGCGTTGATTCAATTGAAATTGAACCGACTCCATGTCATCTGGTCCATTCCTTAGGTGCAGAGGTACGACACTTGAGGCAGAGGCTCCCGTGGTGAGGAAGCCTGTTTTAATTCTTTGATTTCCTGTGTATACTTTTTTCATTGGTCCTTATTTTATTCTGCATTCGTAGGGCTTTTGTACTGAATATAGTTTGAACTGTATACTGCTTCTGTAAAAGGAACAACATAATAAAAGGAAAAACCCCAACTTACTACAAATTGATAATAACAAAGAGAGAGAGAGACAGCGCCAAATGTATCGTTAATTAAATCTACTGCCATTTTCAAACAAGAGGTGGACGCGGGCAAATACTGCGGCATGGTCATGCTGGACCTACAAAAGGCCTTCGACACTGTCAATCACACCATTCTGATTGACAAGCTAAAAGCAATTGGTTTTGATAGTCTATCAGTGAGCTGGATGCAATCCTACCTGGAGGGGAGAGAGCAGATGGTGGAGGTAAACGGTACCCTATCCCCCCCCCTCACAGTAAGCTGTGGTGTTCCACAAGGAAGCATACTAGGTCCGCTACTGTTCTTAATTTATGCAAATGACATGTCGTCAGCTTTTGACTGCAACTTGTTCCTGTTTGCGGACGACTCAGCCCTGCTGGTCTCTGACAAGAACAAGTTACAGGTTGAAAAAACCCTCAGCTCAGAACTAGACAAAATCTGCATATGGCTCGCTGATAACAAACTATCATTACACATGGGCAAAACAGAGTCCATTCTCTTCGGTTCAAATAACAAACTCAGCAAGACCGACGGCTTCTCAGTTACAGTGGGTGACAATATTGTCACAAGGAAAGAAGATATTACCTACCTGGGTTCCATCCTAGAGGCAAATCTTTCCTGTGACAAAATGGCATCCAATGTAATAAAAAAAGTCAACCAACGAACTCGATTCTTGTACCGGATCTCCTCACTGGTAAACAAGAATACCCTGAAGACTCTGGCAGGAGCACTCATTCAAGGGTACTACGACTATGCTTGCACCTCATGGTACCAAAGCACCTCAAAGGCGCTAAAAACAAAATTACAAACATCTCAAAACAAACTGGTCAGACTACTGCTTGACCTTACTCCTAGAACCCACCTCACCCCTGCCCACTTTGACAACCTAGGATGGCTTAGAGTAAACAACAGAGTACAGCAACTTGCAATGGGCCTGGTCTACAAGATACACTACACGACCAAGGTACCCATGTACATGTCAAAATACTTCCCAAAGGTCAGTGAATACCACGATCACAACACCAGAGGGAGCTCCACAAATCATGTTAAGCCCAGATTCGGCTCAAACAAGGGACTAAACACGTTTCGCAATTATGCCACATCAATGTGGAACGCCCTACCAAAAGCTGTAAAGGAATGTGAATCACTACCCACTTTCAAAAACACTCTCAAAAAACACCTACGGGAGACTGCAATTCGAAACTGGCCCCTGTAAATGTCCTAACAACCCCCTCCAATGTACAGTAAATTACCAAGTATGGTCTTGTCAATATTCCAATGTACAGTTTTGTTTGTACAGTTGTACAGTGTCCCCCACCCACCCCTCATACCCAACCTCCCCCCCACTCCTACCCAACCCCCCCCCCCCCCCACCCACCCAACCACCTCCAATGTACAGTCCCCCACTCCCACCTACCCAATCCAATGTACAGTTTCTACGTCAAATGTATATACTTTTTTTTTCTGGACTCTTTTGGTATCACAAACAGTACTGTATTTGCAAATCTGGTATGTCATAAATGTATAGATGTAGCAGTACTGTCTATCTGTATGTCATGTATGTCATATATGTTACGATGAATTGAAAATGGGGGACCCTGATGTAAACAAGACGAAAGTCTTTCTCTGGTCTGCATCCCCTTAACAATTGTATGTATTGAGCTGTACTGTACCCATTCTGCAATCTGTTAATAAAGTTTTCAATCAATCAATCAATCAATTCAGGCTATACAAAGTTTGACCCTAAGCAAACAGCATGGTTTCTAAAACCAGTCTGAAGAGTCCAAAATTTGGATTTGGCGGTTTCCTACATGGGCCTGGGTGGATCCCAGGGTGAGAAGTAACATGTCACTTTTTCACGTGATTGTGGAAAAAATATTGTTGGATTCAAATAACAGACTGAAAATCTAAATGTTGGAAGTATTCCTTTAAAGGTGCTATAGATAACATTCAGCCACTACTCTACATGAACATCTCTATCTATAGCACATTTAATTAGTATTGATAGATAACAGACCTGTTTCACAGCAGATACTGTATGTTTGACCTGCAGGCATAGCAAGGTAAACACAACTCATAACATCATTGGAATGGATCCATTATTGATGTTATTAGTCATAGCTGTGTTTACCCCGCTGTGGCATGTGGAAATGTCTGCAGTGGAAAAGGCCTAATACACAATGGTGTGTGTGGTTACAGACTGTCACTTACAGTTTGCGTTAAACCTCAGTAATATTCAGTAAATCAGATGTGTAAACATGAGCGCCCTCTGGTGGATCATTTTTTATTATGTGACTTTTAACCCTTGTGTGGTGTTAGGTCTCCAGCGACCCGTTATAAGGTTATAAATATAATATGTAATAATAACTACCATGTAGTTGATTTTATTAGAACAAGGCTTTATGATATCCTCCACAACACATATATAAGCACAGCAAAACTATGTTTCACCATTTTGAAAATTCTGAAGGTACGACTGTGGTGTTAGCCCATTCTTGACCCGGCAAGGTAAAACCATACTATAAAAATACTAAATATAAATAAATAAAATAATAATAAATGTACTAAACTTTTTTTCAGAAGTTATTCTAATATTGTTCTATTATAGTCAGAAAACATTATTATCTATGGGTTTCACATTTAGTATATTATGATTGAACAACCTCATTTTCATCTTAAAAATAAGGGACATGATGTGTCTCAGGGGCCATAAAATCAAATTACAATGGGATTATATGGTTATGAATGCATAATGTTAGTTAGGATGTAGTATTAACTATATTGAGTGATACTCCTTTCTTTTTAGTGGTCAGGACTGAGTTAGACCCCGGGTCAACATTGACCCGCTAACAACGGTCAGTCATGCCAATTCCTAACAGAACATGAGGGTTAAGCATCCACCTTGTGAACTATAGGAGTAACATGAGGGGAAAATAGCAATTAATCTGACCACCATACACTTTTGTTAGCATAATTACATGAATACCCTCCGCCCCAATAGATTTATAGACTGAAGCTGCTCCATAAACAATGCATTGGGAAATATTTTATAGATGACACTGAGAGCACCCAGGGGGATGTTCTCAGTTAATAGGTATATTTTCTGTTTCAGAACTGATACCACTGCTATAGAAAAAAATTCTTCTTCTGTGGATGTACAAAATCAGTGTCCCGTTCATTGTCAATGGAGCATCTCCAGACTTTATACTTGATGACATCACAAGTTTGATTCTTACATCTCAGGTTTCTGACTTTGGGAGAGAGTAATTTCAACTACTCTCTATTGATTGAACTGTCGCTAGGCCATGGAAATAAAATCAGAATGTTTAGTTTGAGCGGTGTTTGCCTTCACAACCTATGTTCTCATCTCCAGTGAATCATCACAGGCCTCCTCTTCACCACACAGCAGGGAGAGTGAGTCATTTCCTGTTCAAATAACTGGTGTTTCCTGTTCTAGCAAAAAGAAAAAAGGGGGCGTTGACCCTCTGCCTCTCGCTCACTTATTCACTCCCTGCCCCTTCTTTTTTCACATCTCCATCATTGCTCTCTTTCCCTTAACTCTCATTCTCTCTCTTGATCCCCCTCTCTTGTTTTCTCTCTTTTCCCCTCTCCCTACGTTTTTTTTTTTTTTTTTTAATAGTTGCTCAAAATGCTTCTTACTGTTGCGCTCCAGAGACTGTGCATGACAAGATAAGTATGAAATAAAAACATAGTAAAAATTAGAAGTAAAAAAAGAGGTCACAGTGTTCAGTTTAGACATATGTACAATGTTCGTAGACGTAGTTACCATACAATATACAATACTGTGCAGTGTACTAATATACAATGCTATATAGTGCAAGGCATAAATGGACGAGGTGCAGTTTAGGTACAATTCACAGTAGGTGTACGAGTTGTAGTGCAAATCCTTTATCAATAAATATAAAGTGTAAGTGTGTTTGTGTGATCTAAAGTGTGGAGAGTGGGTGCTGCAGTGTGTTGTTTGTTTGAGTGAGTGTGTGCGTGTGGGTGTGTGTGCTGTGTGCATTTGATGGTTGTTGCATAGTGATTATTGTTCGTTTAGCGATTATTGTTCGTTTAGCAGCCTGATGGCCTGGGGATAGAAGCTCCTTCTGAGTCTTTCTGTGCTCGCCATAAGACTCCGGTATCGCTTGCCTGACGGCAGCAGTTCAAAGAGGCAGTTGTTCGGGTGGCTCGAGTCCTTAATAATTCTCTTAGCCTTCCCCTTGCACCGCTTGTTGTAAATGTTCTGGAGGGTGGGAAGCCCCCCTCTAATTGTGCGTTCGGCTGAACGTGTCACTCTTTGTAGTCTGCTACGGTCTTGTGCAGTGCTATTCCCAAACCAGGAGGTGATGTTGCCGGTCAGGATGCTCTCTATTGTACATGAGTAGAAGTTCCTAAGGATCTTCTGACTGACTTGGAACTTCCTTAGGCGCCTGAGGAAGTAGAGGCGTTGTCGTGCCTTCTTCACAACACTGTCAATGTGTGTGGTCCATGTCAAGTCCTCGGATATGTGGGCTCCGAGGTACTTGAAACTGTTCACTCTCTCAACTGGTGCCCCGTCGATGCTGAGGGGGCTGTAGTCCTTGACCCCCGACCTCCTGAAGTCCACAATCTTCCACAAAGTTCTCTCTCTCTCTCTCTCTCTCTCTCTCTCTCTCTCTCTCGCTCGCTCTCTCTCTCTCCTCTCTCTCTCTCTCTCTCTCTCTCTCTCTCTCTCTCTCTCTCTCTCTCTCTCTCTCTCTCTCTCTCTCTCTCTCTCTCTAATGGTGTCATGAATAGTGGTCAAACCATTGATGACAATTTGCAGTACAAATAAAGTAATAAAACAATTACTTCAAGCAAAAAGTTATTATCTCTAACTCCACTCTCTCTCGCTTCCTCTTCCCTTCTCTCTTTTTAAGCTCCAGGGAAACCCGATCATGAGACCTAGGATCAGACAAGGCAGTGTGGGGGGGGGGGGGGGGGGGGGGGGACTGAAGCATTTCCAGTATAGTGGCCTCTGTCCACAATGACCTACTTTTTCAAGTTAATTCATTGTAGGGCGAGACGGACATTTAGAAACAAGCCGAAGAATTGGTGATGTAACAGGGATGTAAAATCCAGCGCTTCTCCATAGACAATGAATGTGTCAGTCACGGCGAGAGCCTTCTTCACTCCACCTCCTCCCCCACATTCACGGCGGAAGCCTCACTCACCCCTTATCCTCTCACACCCTTATATGGGCAGCATCCGTTCCCCTGATTCACACGCTGCCAGCTCGTCAATCAACACAGCTGTCACTCATCCCCTCATCAGCGAGATGGTACTTCAACATGCTGCTCCTGTCCTACCCTCGTCGGAGTGTTAAACTAGCTTCCTAGGTACGACGACGAAACCTAAGCCTTGCAAACCTGTTCTTGTTGATATTCCTTGTCCTAACCCTTGTTCTCTATGTGCCCAGGACCTCCGCTCCAGTACACCTCCTACCTGGACATCCCGTGCTGCACAAGGAGTGCTCCTGCTCTCGCCCACGACACAGTCCTGTGTCTACTGCCCCGTGCTGCACAAGGAGTGCACCTGTCCTAACCCCAAGAACATTCTTGTACCTGTCTGTCGCCCCGTGCTGCACAAGGAGTGCACCTGTCCTAACCCCAAGAACATTCTTGTACCTGTCTGTCGCACATTCCATTTGTTAAACTGTCTGCTTGGGGAAACAACAATAAAACACCCTAAAACGCTCCATTCTCTCTCCTCCTGTGTTCTGCTATTGGGCTCCGCCAAACCCCATCCTCACAGAACACTCCGACCACGATGACGACTCCAGCATCACAGGAGACCAGAGAATGGGGCAACAACATCCAGGATGCCATCAATGGACACGCCGTTCTGGTAAACCAACACTCACAATTACTAGACGAAACCATTGCCCAACTCGGCGCTCTCTCGCTCCGCTTCGTGGAACGAGACAGACAATGTGAGCGTTTTGATGCATACATCACTGCCCAGCTAGACGCCCCACCTGTTGTTTCCCCGCACAGGGAGCCCCATGTCCCCGCACCAGAACGTTATGATGGAAACGTCAAGCCTTTATTTTCCAATGTTCATTAGTATTCGGGCAACAGCCACAGACCTTCCGAAGTGATAAATCTAAAGTCTCCTACCTGTCAGGTCTGCTCACGGGTCCCGCGCTAGAATGGGCAACCACCCTCCACTTCAGTCATTCCCCCCTCTGCGATTCGTACTCTGCATATATCGGCGACATGCGAAAGGTCTTCGACCATCCTCCTGGGGGCTCGGATAGTACTGCCGGCTTGTTCACAATCCGCCAAGGTAATCGCAGCGTGAGCGAATATGCAATTGAATTCCGTATCCTAGCAGCAGGTTCCGAGTGGAATGACACGCCATTACGAGGGGCTTTTCGCCAAGGCCTCAGCGACATCCTAAAGGATGAATTGGCGTCTAAGGAGAAGCCGTCTTCCCTTGACAAGCTAATTAATTTAGCCAGAGAACTGGACACGCGTCTTCGCGAGCGCCGTCGTGAAAAGGCTAGCGCTGCTCGTCCTCCATTGCCCAGCTCATCTCGCTCTCCTCCCTCGGGGCGCGCCGTCCGTGCCGAAAACAGCCCCTCTGAGCCTAAGGAGCTTGACCGCTCTCGCCTCCCTCTCAGCGAACGGCGTCACAGACTCAAGACGGGGGCATGTTTGTACTGCGGTCAACTCGGCCACTCCATCGCTTCATGCTCGATTCACCCAAACGACGGGGCTCGACAGTGACGCTGGGCGTATGTACAAGCCTTAATTATGCTCCAAGCTCCGGAACAAATATGCAATTCAGTGCCACACTTTGTCACAATGGTCAATCGCTCCCTCTGTCCGCGCTGGTCGATTCAGGCGCTGACGAAAATCTCATTGACGCTGGGGTAGTGTCCCGCTGACTTCGTCACTGATCTGCCTCCCTCACACGGTAACACAGTCATTCTCACCATTGTTGACCGGTTTTCGAAGGCAGCGCACTTTGTTGCTCTCCCCAAACTCCCCTCTGCTTCAGAGACCGCAGACCTGATGGTGCTCCACGTCTTCCGCCTCCACGGGATCCCGGTGGACATCGTCTCCGACAGGGGCCCTCAATTCATCTCCCAAGTCTGGAGGGCCTTCTGCCGGGCCCTGGGGGCCACGGTCAGCCTCTCCTCCGGATACCACCCGCAGACCAACGGCCAGTCGGAGTGGGCCAATCAGGACCTGGGGTCCGCCCTCTGCTGCGTGACAACCCGGGACCCCTCCAGCTGGAGTGCTTTCCTGCCGTGGATCGAGTACGCCCACAACTCCTTGTCCTCCGCAGCCACAGGTCAGTCCCCCTTCGAGTCATCTCTGGGCTACCAACCCCCACTGTTCCCTGCACAGGAGGAGGAGATCTCTGTTCCCTCGGTGCAGGAGCACCTTCGTCGCTGTAGGAGGGTATGGGAGGACACCAGGGCCACGCTGCTCCACTCCGCTGACCAGAACCGCCGCTTCGCCGACCGCCACCGGACCCCGGCTCCCGACTATCAACCAGGTCAGATGGTTTGGCTCTCATCCCGGGACCTGCCACTCAAGTCAGTTTCCCATAAACTCACCCCCCATTTTGTTGGTCCCTATAAAATACTATCCATCATTAACCCCTCAGTCATCAGACTCCAGCTTCCCTCCATCATGCGCATTCACCCCTCATTTCATGTTTCCCAGCTGAAGCCGGTGGTCTCCAGCCCCCTGTCTCCCCCAGCTCCGGAGCCTCCCCCTCCGCTGGTCATCGACGACCACCCGGCCTACATCGTCCGGCAGCTGATGGACGTGCGTCGCCGCGGCTTCCAATACCTGGTAGATTGGGAGGGCTACGGCCCGGAGGAGCGCAGCTGGATCTCCCGCGGGATGGTTCTGGACCCTGACCTCATCCGGGACTTCCATCAGGCCAACCCTGGCAAGCCTGGAGGGCCGCCAGGAGGCGCCCGTAGAGGGGGGGGGGGGGTGCTGTCATAGTCACGGCGAGAGCCTTCTTCACTCCTCCTCCTCCCCCACATTCACGGCGGAAGCCTCACTCACCCCTTATCCTCTCACACCCTTATATGGGCAGCATCCGTTCCCCTGATTCACACGCTGCCAGCTCGTCAATCAACATGGCTGTCACTCATCCCCTCATCAACAAGATGGTACTTCAACCTGCTGCTCCTGTCCTACCCTCGTCGGAGTGTTAAACTAGCTTCCTAGGTACGACGATGAAACCTAAGCCTTGCAAACCTGTTCTTGTTGATATTCCTTGTCCTAACCCTTGTTCTCTATGTGCCCAGGACCTCCGCTCCAGTACACTTCCTACCTGGACATCCCGTGCTGCACAAGGAGTGTTCCTGCTCTCGCCCACGACACAGTCCTGTCTACTGACCCGTGCTGCACAAGGAGTGCACCTGTCCTAACCCCAAGAACATTCTTGTACCTGTCTGTCGCCCCGTGCTGCACAAGGAGTGCACCTGTCCTAACCCCAAGAACATTCTTGTACCTGTCTGTCGCACATTCCATTTGTTAAACTGTCTGCTTGGGGAAACAACATTAAAACACCCTAAAACGCGCCATTCTCTCTCCTCCTGTGTTCTGCTATTGGGCTCCGCCAAACCCCATCCTCACAGAATGGGGCTTTGCCGAATGTAATACTGTATTTTAGGGATACTATTAATATATATTGTGGCAGATATCACCCCCTCTCATGGATATGTGAAGGATGGGAGATATTTCTGCCACGGAAGGACTAGAAACAATTAGGTAGCTGATTAGTACTGATAGAACACACCTGTGCATCATTAGTTCACCCACATCTCACGTGCACACAGGCCAGACACACACACTACAAATACACTAAGTTAGTGAGAGATGGGTTGAGTGGAGGTGAGGTTGGAGTTGTGACATAGAGAGAGAGATTGAGATATTAAGAGTTTTGTGAGGTGAGAGGTAGTGAGAGGAGGTGAAAGCGAGAAGGTGTTCATTGTGTACTGGACCCTAGACTGGCTGAGAAACCCCCTTGTGTACTGACCCTGGACCGGACGACTACTCTGAGTATTGAACAATCCCTTTTTTTTGTACGAGAGCCTGTTTTGTGTTTTGACCATCGGACTGTATTCCGACCATTCTTTGCCTATCGAACTGAATTCTGCCCATAATCAATAAATATTCATATTGATTGATATTGCACTTGTGTGGACATTCAAATTTGTTTGTTTTTTAACCGTAGTGAGTCTGAACACCACCAGGCTTGTCACAATATATATACAGTATGTAACTTGTTTTAATTAGTAATGGTCACTATGAAGTTCAATAATAAGGCGATGCTGTCCCTGGATGCAATGAAAGCTTTTGACAGGCTGGAATGGTCGTATCTATGGGCAGTATTAGAGAAGATGGGGTTAGGTAAAGGTTTCATTGATATGATTAAAGTAGTATACAAAGACCCATCGGCCATGATTACAACAGGTATAATCACCTCCGGAATCTTTCCGGTATCACGCTCAGCTAGACAGGGTTGCCCTCTTAGTCCCGGACTATTCGATCTATCATTAGAACCTTTAGCACAATATATAAGACAATCCCAATCCATAGAACCAATCGTAATCAAGGGCACACAACATAAAATTAGTTTATATGCGGACGACGTAATACTGTTCATGCAAAACCCCAACACCACACTGCCTCATCTGCTCAAGTTGATTGAGAACTTTGGAGATTTATCGGGATTCAAGATAAATTGGCCGAAGTCGGCTTTCCTTCCACTTAACGCCCCTGCAAAAAAAGATATAACCCTCCCAGGAGATACCTATGGTAAAACATTTTAGATGTTTGGGAGTGGAAATATTCCCCACCATAAGACAAACGGTGAAGCACAATTACACAAAAATCCAAAACAAAATCAAAGACGACCTTGATAGGTGGGCAAAACTTAAAAACTCAGTACAGGCACGGATATCAATAGTTAAGATGGACGTACTACCTAGAATCAACTTCTTCAGCTCAATGCTACCGTTACCCCCTCCAGAGGGTTACTGGAAAAGATTACTCCTCCACATACAAATTTATTTGGAATAACAAACCACCACGTATAAAAAGATCCACCGCACAGAGAAATAAAGCAGACGGTGGCATGGCATTTCCAGATTTTTTCCACTATTTTAAGGCATACACATTAAGACCATTGACAACATGGTTTGATCCCCAAGCATTAGTATCCTGGAGAAAATTAGAAGAAAACATAGTAGCCCCACATAGACTGAAGGACATAGCATACACTAAACTACCAATCAAGCATTGCGAACGGAAATTTGGCCCCATAATTACTCATGCGATCCGGATATGGCGTGAAACACACAAAAAATATCCTAACCCACATAAATGGCACAATCATACTCCCTTATTCAATAACAATGCACTTGATTGAAAAACGACCTATAAGATTCCCTATATGGGAAAAGCAAGGCATACACTCATTAGGGGATGTTTTTAACAAACAGGGTTTCTGTAGTTATGAAGAAATACAGAAGAAATTTAATCTCACCAAGTCCACACATCTTTTTTCCTTACAGTTATTGTTATGTTTGAAGACTCAAGGTGTTCCATTAACGAATCCAATTGAACACCACAGATACCACAAATTCTTCTATGAAAGAGAGACATCAAGAGGTTTTGTTTCAGATTTTTATCATCAATTACTAACGTCCTATGAAACCCTCCACCTAGACTCCGTCTGGAGGAGGGATATACCAGACCTGGAAAGTGATTTTGATTGGCAAGAAGACTGGGCAAATGTTCGACTCACATCAAGGAACCCGGACCATCAACAAATCAATCTTAACTATATTCACAGGACATACTTGACTCCTATAAGACTGAAAAAAATGGGTCTTATACAAGACTCCAAATGCTCTTTATGTACAAATGGGGACGAGGGGACATTTATGCACATGTACTGGGACTGCCCACCAGTTAAGATATTCTGGAAAGAGGTGACCCAGCAATTATCAAATCTCTTAACTTGGAATATACCTGTACACCCCTCTGTATTACTGCTGAATGATGTTTTTGAGTGTGCAGTACATCCACAGCTAAAGAGATTGGTTTTATCGGGTATCACAGTGGCTAAAAAGCTGATAGCATCATGATGGTTCCAACCGGAAAAAAATTGCCGAAAGGTCTGGATTATTACATATCTCGATGTGATCTATCAAGAAATATCGACAGCAAGAATTTTGGGTCTCAATGAATCCAAAATGACATTGTGGTTAGAAGTGGTGGAGAAAATAAAAGCTAGCATATAATGGTAATGTCTGGTTAGGAGCGAGGGAAAATGGATGGATTATCCAATGGGGGGTCTGGGAGGGGGGGGGTACGAGCTGGAGCATGTGTGTAGGTTTTTAGATAACAGGTATTAAGGGTATATCCTATATATGACAATTAACATGTGATTTCATTGGATGTACACTGTCAACTAATGCTTGTATATCTTATCGTGTGTTGTCATGTTTGTTTATGTGTTTGTTTAAAAAATAATAAAAAAATAAAATACAAAAAAAATAAGTTCAATATGAAATCTGGTCATCATCACTTATTAGATAAATAGGTTTATTGCTGGCCTTGATGGTCAGACATACTGAACCCACTACATCTCCACAACGGAACATGTACCTATTCTCTCTCTTTCCTTCAGTCTAAAAAAAATATCTGTCTTCATCCAATGTATTCATATGAACAAGACACTCAACGATGCACACACACATACACACACAGTAGCAATGTAGGTCATCATACCACAATGTTACATGTTTGGTTAATTTTAAGTGAGACGTGTGGGTGTGTCTCATGCACATGCTCAATCAGGTAAAGACAGACCACAATCTGTGTCACTCTTATTTTCTCACTTTGCTCTCCCTCAATCTTTTAATCTGTCTTGTACGTGCACTTTTATTTTAGTTTCTCCGTCAGTGTGTCTGTCTTAGTTTGTCTGTCAGTGTGTATGTCTGTCTCTCTTAATCTCTTTTGGTTTGTCTGTCTATTTGCTCTTCATTCTTGAAAAGTTTACCTCCCAACAGCAAAGATATACACAAACAAATACACACACATAACTATAATGTAGGTCAGAATACCCTACCCAGCAGCACCACAGCATATCATGCTCAGTTGAGTGTGTCATCTGGTGGAGGTGAGTAATATAATTGTGTATGTGTGCGTGTACATGCGTGTGTGTGCGGGGGGGGGGTTGTGGGTCAGTAGGAATGGGGTTGTGACGGAATGAGTTTCCTCAAGGTAAAAAAAAAATACCATTTCCTGTTTGCCACGGGTGATTGGGTGGACGTGTTGTGTGTGTCTATTTTGGGTGGTTAATGAAAGCCTCTTTCATGTCTGTTGGCAGTTGTGTGTGTGTGTACACATGTGTGTGTGTGTAGTTGGGGGAGTCCCCTCCCTCCCCTTTAGCCATCACCAGACTAGGATTTGAATTTGAGAGGAAATCCAGTCTGAGGCGGTTCACACACACACACACGAGTGCGAGCCAGAAACACACACACACACAAAACAGGAAATTGAATTGGTGGCGTGATGTGATGACTGGCTCGCATGTTGGAAAAAGGAGATAACTTTGTTTCAACAGTGTCGAAATGTTTTATTCAAAAAGTAACACATAACAAAAACAAACAGGACAAACACATATAAATATATAAATAACAGATGGCCGAAGTTTGTTTTTTTAAGACAATATTTTCATCATATTATAAAAGGCATCACAAACTATGACAACAGCCATGCCATAATTATCTTCAATTCAAATTCAAGTGAATTTCCATACGTGCTTGACGTAATTATCTTTATAAAACAGCAGGAGTCAGGTTGCATGAGAATCGAACAGACATCTCTCGTCCGTCTTCTGAAACAAGTGGACGGTTCTTTGTGTGTTTGATTCAAGGGTCAAAAGGTCAGTGCATCTCTGAACAGGTCAAGTCTGGTACTTTCACTACATTTTAAATCCCATTTTGTGTATGTGTGTGATAAATACAAATATTTATCCATCTATCTATCAAATCTGAGGCCACTGGACTGGTTAGGAAACAGGACCCACATAGACCCTATGCAATGGAGTTACAGTACAATCCAATCAGGGGGGGATACACCTTAGATTGGTGAATATTGTGCTAATTCACTTGATCTCAAATTGTTCTCTATCCAGATGTGGACCCTGCGGGACAGTGTCAGAATGACCCCCGGCCCACATCGGTCGATCAAAATCACATGCTCCTTATTTTCATCCCAAATATTTGAAATTAATGCTACTGTCTGTAACCAGGGGTATAGCCTACAAATGTATTTGACAGACCTGCACCAGACCTGCACTGGACTCCACACAGTTAGTGTCCTATTCAGCATCACACTTAAAAAGAGCTTAAAAAAAACATGTACACAAGACATTACAACCATCGAATAGATATTTGACAGGAAATATATTGCTTGAAAGGTATCAAAGGTAGGACCAGCCTGGTTTAAAATGAAAGGCTTAACTCTCCATACAAAATCACTTTCCCCTCTTTCTGTTTGTTTTGTTTAGGTTCAACTGTTACTTTTACCCCCCCCCCCCCAAATCCAGCCTTTCAGACATTACTGGTATATAAACACAAAACACAAGCAGTAGTGGACAAATACCTTACACTTTGGTATAATATGCAGAAACACAGGATTTGTTTGAGGCAATGTTTCATTGCAAAGCTAGAGAGAGGCAGTTATTGGGGCAGTTTTATATTCAGAGGTTCTAAAAGGTTTCTGTGCTGAGGACCCCCCAAATAAATGGGCAAAGCGGAGTTCTGTTGGGACACTAAGTTACATGTGTTACATGCCCTGTGGGGGATCGTTCGCAGTGCCCTACAATTAGAACCATAACCGCCAGGATTAACCATGTTGCCATTTATTCTGCTATCACAATAAACGGTTATGACAGAACTAGGCTTTTGGCCCAAAACTCCAATTTGAGAACCATTCTAGCGGAGAGCAACTCTGAAAATAGTACAAGGTGAAACTGCCCGTTTGTGACACCCGTCTCAAAACAAAAATAACCCTCCTTGTAGCCTGTAAACCCTGAAACAAAAGGATGCTGTCATTGTTCTTCAGAGCTAAAGTGCTTTCCCATGTTGTTCTTTTCTACCTTGCTGTGTCATCAACTTGTCCCCCGATAAACAATGAAATAAGATAGAAATAACAGGCAGAATATTGACAAATAGAAAAGAGAACAAGGACACAGTATAGATATACTGTATATAAAGAAAGAAATAAGATTCAATATTAAAGGGAGCAACTATAGATCACTTTTAAAGTATAGTGAAGAATGAATACGAATTCAATCAATAAAAGTAGGAGAAACCGATATAAAAGTCAAAAATCAGTATAAAAATAACCAGGTTCGATCAGAGATCATACAAACTGGTCTCTGGTCGCTTGTCAAGTCATAGTCTCAACTGTAAACGTTGACTTTAGGAGAACACAACAGCTCCCCGATCAGCGCTACGGAGGGTTTTTATCTCACTGCTCCTGTTCCGATTCAGAACGGTAACCTCTATTCAAGTTTAATGGGAACGGAAATACCCACTCAAACCAATATGAACCATAACTGCGTGTAGTTCCCGGTGAGGTTAGTCTTAGAAGTTAGGTATCTGATAGCTTAGCCCTCAAGACTGAGCTATCACCTTTTGTGTCTGTTTGTTCAAATGTAACTTGGAGGATAGCAGGAACTAAACAGTACAAAATAAAAATACATAAAAGAAATTATAATAATAAATCACTCTAAAAATCGATAGTTAACATGGGATTATAACTTCCACAGGACGACGTGGTCCTGCTGTTGAGCCTTCTAGAACGAGACAGCCATCAGCCGGGTCATAAACACCATCTGATCAGCAAGAGCCATGAATAAAGAGCCTATTCTTTTTCTTTTCTACAATGGGTGCCACATTGTACAGTGTTGTACAAGTGTTGGCTAGAAATAGTGATACCCTCTGTTCACCTTGACATTGAATCATGTGTTGCCTAGCAACAACCACAGAGCAGGACCGTAAAACGTCTTGAAACCACAGTGGCTGAACGCGGTCTATCAATTGGCTCTGTGGTCAACTTGGAGTCCATCTAAGAACTAATCTCTTTTTTACATGTTTGTGCGTTTGCGACTTGACATTTTTCTTTTACATTTTAGGGCTACGTGTGCTTTTTGCTTCAAAACAAAAGTAAAAGAAAAGATATATAATAATAATTATAATAAAACACCATGTGCTTTTGTTTTTGTTCAAAGATGGGGTTGGTTCTCTCAGCGAGTTCTCAGCCACTCGTGAAGTGAAATTCAACTTGTGTACAGCGTGATCCACAAGCAAAATATAGTTTCTCTTCATATATGGAGTGTCCACCCCCGTAAAACCCTGCCTCTTGTTCTCCTGTCCCTCTGTCCATGCCAGAACAAACCTCTGATACAGCAAGGATGAATTCCCAGTCTGATCTGATCAATACCCCATGTATAATCAATACCCATTTTCCAGATTCAGAAACAAATCAGAATCCAGAAGAACTGAATCCAGACTCAGAACCACATTTTAACATTCCATAATCCAGATCGAAAACCAGCTTCCACATGGAGATTTCAGAACCTCCCTCAGGCCACAGAAGCTACCATATCAAGCTGGTTGATGAATTCAGCAGGGTCTGGGGAGACTGGAGCCACGAGAAGGACTTCTTCAGAGCGTGCAGGGGTTTCGGTCTTGGTACGGTCCAGGCATGGCAGGGCCGCATGGAGGAGGATCATACAACCGAGCAGCACACACCCCCCACTGAGGTAGAACGCAAGGTCGTAAGACAAGGTCAGGTCATAGAACCAGCCTAGAGATAGAGAGAGAGACAGAGACAGAGAGAGAGAATGGAGGGGAGAGAACACAGAAATATATTAGACAATGTTTTGCCAATTTGATAATTGTGTATCAATCTACATCAATATAAAATTCAACGGAGGCCATTGATGGAAAATGTTGAATGCCCATTTATCCTGCATGTTGAAAGAAACAAAAGGTTGCTACAGGTATGTGCAAAACAACTGTTATGTGGGTTGATGTGTGAGAAATATATCAACAACAATGTAATAAACTAGATGTTTTATTGTAGGAACCTATAAACATGCCTCAGTGGAACAGTAAAATAATGCACAGAAATGAGGCATTTTCTTTAAAAAATGGTCCGCAATCTGTGCTAGTCCTCTATGTAGGCTATGCTAGTTGAAAAAAATAGGAAATTATCCAGAAGAAATAACAAAATAAATGCATAGTGTAGGTCAAATGTTATGTTTGTATCAAAGCATTGATGATGCGTTGACAAAGCCTTGATGACGTGTTGATGACGCCTTGATGAAGTGCTGATGATGCATTGATGAAGCCTTGATGAAGTGCTGATGATGCATTGATGAAGCCTTGATGAAGTGCTGATGAAGCCTTGATGAAGTGCTGATGATGCATTGATGAAGCCTTGATGAAGTGCTGATGATGCATTGATGAAGTGCTGATAAAGCCTTGATGAAGTGCTGATGATGCATTGATGAAGCCTTGATGAAGTGCTGATGATGCATTGATGAAGCCTTGATGAAGCATTGATGAAGCCTTGATGAAGCATTGATGAAGCCTTGATGAAGCCTTGATGAAGGCCACTTGGCAGAAACAGGTCTGTGTTTTTCTTTCTTTCTTTGTTTTTCCCACTGTCAAGTGTGCACTAGAACCGCTAAAGAGACCACATACCATCAAGTAATTGTGTCTAGGAAACTTCTGTAACAGGAAATGATTAGTTTGTTTTCTTCTTGTGGTCCACATGATCTGAACATGTGTTGTTCTGAACTGTGCCCTCGATTTGGTTCAAATAGACACACAGATAAACCAATCTCTCGATGATCAATAACTCAACATTTATATCAACACCTCGTATCTGTTTTTGTTTCTTTCTGGAATGATCTATTGTTTCCCCCACAACTTTATCAATCCAATCCTTTGGATTACTCAATATTTAGTAGGGGTGGGAATCGCCAGAGACCGCGCAATACGATACTATCGCGATACTTGAGCTGTGATACGATAGTATCGCGATACTCGATATATCGCGAATATTGTGATTTTTTTTAATCAAATTTCTTTTTTTTAACTGCAAAGTAAAACTGTCAACATGTTTTATCTAATAAAATAAAGTTCAGTCTTCATCTCGCTTCAATACTTTTTTATTGCAGAACATGGTATTTTCTCAAGCAGACAGATGTAAACACTGTAATCTGTGTTGCATGTACCTGAAAAACTGAACTGTTTGTATTAGTCATATTCCAACTTAACTGAATGCACATGTGTGTGTGTGGACTACTGTACTATTACAGGTATTGAAATGAACAATGCAACTTCCGTATACAAAAAAATTAAAATCGTATGAATAATTAAATATCGATACTTGGCGTCCCTGTATCGATACAGTATCGCCACGCAAAGTATCGCGATACAACTACGTATCAATTTTTCCCCCCACCCATAATATTTAGAGAGGCAGACGGGGCCTGCTCGACGCAGAAGGTAGTTTCAGCCGCAGTCACATATCATCCCAGCCACATACGCTACCCATCATGTGAAGCATAACGAAGCCCCCCCCCCTCTCTCTCTCTCACACTCTCTCTCTCTCTCTCTCTCTCTCTCTCTCACACACACTCTCTCTCTCTCTCACACTCACTATCTCTCTCTCTCACACTCACTCTCTCTCTCTCTCTCTCTCTCTCTCTCACTCACTCTCTCTCTCTCACACACTCTCTCTCACACACACTCTCTCTCTCTCACACACTATCTCTCTCTCTCTCACACTCACACTCTCACACACAATCTCTCTATCTCTCTCTCACACACTCTCTCTCTCTCTCTCTCTCTCTCTCTCTTACCTACAACCGGTGGGCCTAGCATTATGCCAAAGCCTCCAAAGAACATGAGAATCCCATGGGCCTCCGTCAGTCTCTCCATGCCGACCACCTTGGTGGTGACATATGAGGTTAGGGACCAGTTCCCAGACAGGAAGCCGAGGAATGCCGACAGGACCTGCAGGCCCACGTATGTCCTGTAGATTCAAACACACAAGACCGGTTATTATCCATCCATCCATACATCCATCCACACCACCATACATCCATCCATGACCCAACCCACTCACCCACCCAAAACAAATGGTAATTTTGCTCCCCTAGGGGTTGAGATCTTCATCCTGCTGCATACTGCTGTCATGTCAGAGTACCTCTATCTTTTCCTAGACAGACTCCAAAGAGATACTCTGACATCACCAGCTGGGCTGGGGCAGAGTGTGCAACAAGGTGAAGATATCAACCACTAGGGGTCAGCAATGACCCATTGTGTTAGTTAGTCTTTAACTTCTCTTTTAACACTTTGAGTGCCAACGACGCTATATGTCGTTAGTTCATGCGGACCGTTGAATGCCAGCAACGACATATAGCGTTTGTTTGTCTTTTTTTTATTTTTTATTAGCGATTTGAATTCATATTTCATCAATCTAGTCTCACGTTAGTGCAGCAACCTCTCTCTGAGCTCCATTGGGAAAATAACGCCCCCTATCATCTCTCCCTGTGTAACTGCACCCCATTGGATTAGACTGAAATCCAGTTTCCTCATTTTACTTATCCGGCAAGCCATCCAGAGAGATCCAAGTCTTCGCCGACCCTCAGAACAGCGTGGAATCAGTATTTCCAATACCCAGCGCTGAATCAATAAACGCAATCTATATTTGGAATGGTGATCAGGAATTGGAATCATCTTTTTGGAGAACATCTGATCTGAGGTAAGGAATCTATTTTACCAGTCTTAGGATAATCGGATCTGTTTTCACAGAGATATCAGCGTGTGCCATGTGTGTGTGTGCGCTGATCAGGAAATGAGAGAATAGATTTTTCAGCTCGCTTCTCTAGCGTGCATAAGTACACATATACTATCGATAATCTAGTGTTTATTTGAAAACGATTGATAAATAGACCGAAAAATCACAACGTTTTTGTGTATTCCAGAATATTCCAGTAAATGCCGTTTATCACGGAATCTTTATATTTTCCTGAAACTTTCAAGAAAACTAGGGTTTTTCAAAATGGTATAAAACGGAAATGAACCGATTAAAAAACAATCCGTTTCGACAATGTTGACTGCAAACAAGTCATTGGGTCTCATTCCCAAACATTTTTCAAAGATATATTCTGGAAGACTTATCTTGGAACCACTGAGACATAATCTATGACAAGTACACTCTGAGTCCTGAACGTGCTGGAGATATGTCTTAAGTGGCTGAAACGGTCGCAGGAATGATATGATCTGATATCTGCTTGGAGAATGGCATTCTGTCGTAAACTCCAAAGCGCGTTCCCGTTCAGCTCATTTGCATACAAAACACCGCCTCCATAGCTCCTTATAAGGCAACTGGTGACGCAGCTGTGTGAAATGGAATGGCGGAAGTGCTTTGCGAGCCGCGTGATTACGAAACCTAGCGTCAGTCAGTGCCAATCAGAGAGCGTCTCCGAGAAATGCGGCTAGGTTTCGTAATCACGCTTGCGCCCATCAAAACTAGATTAGATTAATGTATTGGCATCATATACAACTCGCGGTACACACCTGCCGCACACACGCGCGCGCACGCAGTACTGTATATGAATGAATGAATGACATATATAGCCTACGGCGGGGGTAATGAATGAACGCAGTATGGCTTATTATTCCATAATTAAGCCTATAGGCTACTGTTCATTCGTAGGCGCACACAAGACTTGTTATGGAATATTAATGCAGTCTATTTCCACCGATTAGCTTTAGTTCTTATTTATTTATCCACTGTCATTTCAGTGTTGGTGTATAGTTTAATTGATTAATGATATATTCGAAGGAATGCAGGTTTATAGCTATATCAACCCCCTACAATGTACAGTAAATGACCAAGTATGGTTTTGTCAATATTCCAATGTACAGTTTTGCTTGTACAGTGTAAGTCTATCCCCCACCCACCCCTACCCAACCTCCTCCAACAGTTTCTACGTCAAATGTACTCTCTTTTCTGGACTCTTTTTGTATCACAAACAGTACTGTATTTGCAAATCTGGTATGTCATAAATGTATAGATGTAGCAGTACTGTCTATCTGTGTCATGTGTGTATATATGTTATGATGAATTGAAAATGGGGGACCCTGATGTAAACAAGACGAAATTCTTTCTCTGGTCTGCATCCCCTTATGTAATTGAGCTGTACTGTACTGTACCCATTCTGCAATCTGTTAATGAAGTTTTCAATCAATCAATCAAACAAAGGTCTGTCCCATTGTATACCAATCAATGGGATACATTGCATGTTGACCTGCATTCTTTCAAATGTATATAATTAATCATTAAAACAGATGTGTAACAAATAAGAAATACAAATTCCACAGAAGGCATTAAATTATTATTATTTTCAATCATTTCACAATAATTGCATAATTGTGTTTGAATATCTGAGTAATTATTTGTCCAAAATAGCTGGTTCAGATATGGTTAATCCAGCTGCCCTGTGATCAGATGAATCCATATTATTTATTTTTCCGACATCAAATTCGTAATTTCTTATCGTACAAATATTGTCATATTTATTTTAATTATGATTAAGTAATTAATTCCAAGGAGGCCTGTAGCGTTGACGTGAAGGAATCACTATGAGAACACAGTCTGTCAAGTTATAATAACATTTTAAATTAGTCAATCAATCATGAGATTTGATCGTGGGCTGAGAGCATATTTAAGTGTGCTCCTCAGCACTCTTAGATCTGCTCTCAAATAAGATCTCAGGAAAATTTGAGGACTCCCACTCCCAGCCCTAATATGTCTTAGGCTACGTTTAGACGGAGAGAGTCTGAACAGAAACCGCAAAAGTCGTCTTGCGGTCTCACTTTTAATTTTGCGTTTAGACTAGTGTTTTGGGATGGAATTCTCCGTGCAGACGAGGCTGTAACAACTCAAGACAACGGAGTCCCGCTGTCACACGATTGGCGCATATGTCACATGACGTGCTGTGAAGACCCGCCCTACTCTGCCTCTGATTCGCAGACTGTGGGTGGGGAATGTGATTGGACCAAAGCAGTCACTCACAGACAGTGGGTCCAGTCATAATAGTTGTGATAGCGGGACAGATTCTTGTGTATTTAAAAGTACTGCCAATGTAGCCTTCAGGTGATCGCCATGGATAGAATCAGACATGCTTTGTTTACGCCTCTAGGCTACTGGCGCATGCCTGTGATGTAAGCAGTACGCGCGACGAGAGCCTTGACAACCCTTTCGTCATCGTTTTATGCGGTTTTGACAGTTTAGATGAGAGCGCAAAGGTTTATCGTTTCTAGGAATTCCACCCTGGAAGGTGGTCTCACTTTTTTACGGTTTCACCCCGTAAAAACGGCGTTTCCGTATAAACGAAAGGCACATCCGAAAAAATATTTTTGCGGATTCACCTGCTAGCGTTTCCGTCTAAACAGGGCCTTAAATAGGCCGAAATCTGGCTAAGACGAAATATTTTGTCGTAACTTCGTTCGAGAATGAGACCCATTGATAAGCGACAGCCAGATTAGACAGTTTTTTAGACATAATTTAAGACAGATTATGCGTTCACAACGCTATCATTGAAGTGGGTGCTGGCATTCAACCATTTTTGACCATGTTCACCAGTGGCATCCAAAGTGTTAAAGGCAGTGAGAACCTACTTGACGACCGGTATCAGGAGCAGTCCCAGCCCGCTCCCTCCGATGGTGAAGGCAAAGAGGAAGATGCTGTTCACCCAAGGTTGGTCCGCCATGAAGCCCAGTGCCAGCTTGCCAGCGCCGGCGGAGATGGCAGTGATGGAGACCAGCGGGAGGGCGGCCACGCCCTCGGACAGCCCCCCGCTCTGGGCCACGTCCTCCATGAAGAGCAAGGGAGGGAAGGCACCTGGAGAAGTGGAAACAGTAGGATTGCATGATCCGTCACTAACAACCGGAACCGGAAGCCCCTGTAGGAAATAGATGTAAAGATGTTTTATCAATCCAGCTCCGAAGACAATCCCTGTGGGTGAAACACTTTATTAATAACCCTTACAGGTGAGTATTTAGGATTTTTTTCCTCCCTGAGAATTCTACCACTCTATAGTTTTCAATTATCAGTAGCCATTATGACATCTTCATTAGAATGTAACGTTTTCAACATTCTAAGCACACCCTCAGTGTGATCGTACACCTGACAGGGTTTTACATTCAAATAAAACAGGTTTCATCAGCAGACATTTCTTATCGCTCCGTCTTTGACAACAGCAGGTACCTGGGAAGTGGGTTAGATTACAGTGGAATGTCACTCATATGTACATATTCTGTGTTGGCGAGGACGGTGTCAACCCCCTTTCATCGCCCCCACAAACATCCACCAGCTATGATAAAGCCCCTTTCCTGCTCGGAGAGAGGGTTTAGGGTGGGGTGGGAATTGCCGTGGGGTTTACATTTCCGATCAAGTGTCGCTAAATGCATTTGTGTGATGGCTTTGGTAAACCGGATACTTCAGACAAACTGCCATTTAATTTCAGGTGAACAATGTTTTCAAACCTAATTGACCTGTCGAAAGCCCTGCCCTCTTTTCTTGATCCTCAAATCACAACTGTCGCTTCCCTCGGACAAAGGTGTGATTTGAGGATCGCAAAAAGAAGGCAGGCTTGAGATAGGTAAATTATCTAAAGAAGGTAAGTTGGAGTGTTGTGTAGTGGATGACAGTAGAGCAGGGGTCAGCCACCTTTTTGACATGGAGTGCCTGTTTGAAATATAGTTGTAACTAGTGTGCCTCAACAATATCCATGCATCGTAAATATTTTTTCTCATAATCAGGTATTTTTTATGATAATTTTTACATTATTACATCATTATCGTTATTATTAACAATATTATTATGATGGTTGTATCAACCCTAAATCTGAGTTGGGGGGGGGGGGAATGCAATGCAGACAAACAGCTGCATACAGTGCGACCATTTCACTCACATTTGCCCATTCATTTTTGGACACATCACACACCATCAGTGTGTGTACTGTACGTGGGCTGTCATAGCTCCACCTACAGGCCTAATGGAGAACACCAGGAGAACACCAGGATGTGAATGGAGGGTGAATGTGAGGTATATCGTGTAAATAAGTTTTGATTGATCGCAAGACTACACTGTAAAAAATATATAATAATAAGTTACCAGAACTTAAAAATATTGAGTTCAGTTACTGTGCATTAAGGTTTTCAGTTTTCAATCCATAATAATCCAGAAAAATAAGTACACAACCACATTATTTCAACCTAATAAAACTATGTTTATTGTCATTGTTTTAAGAACACAAGTTGACTTGGTAATACTCACATTTTGAGTAAAGAATATGGCTTTTAACATGTGCAATGTTCAATGAAATAGAAAAATAAATAATAAAATTAGTTGATTAATCCCACTGGTCACAATGGTGACCGTAATAATGTTTTTGTTATAAGGCTCTGCAAATGTTACTGAATGATGTAGCAATGTATTTCCAGCTAAATTGAAATAATAAACAAATAAAGGGTCTCAATTAAATATGTGGTAGTAAAAAGAACCTGTGGGAGGATTTCAACAAGATAAATGCGACAACAGTGCAAAATATTTCACTATAATATTTCAAAGCAACATTTTTTTTTTTTTTTTTTTTTTTTTTTTTACTGCTGCCCCCTGTGCCTATGCAAATGCCCCTGTGTGCCTATGCAGGCACGCGTGCCTAAGGTTGCCTACCCCTGCAGTAGAGGATGAGTAAATTCAGGTCAATTATCACATTGTTGATTGATAGTTGATTTTGGTAATTTGGTCATTTTGGGTGGTTTTGATTTCACAACTGCAAATACATGGGCTGTCGAAAACATTCAGAAAGGGACTTAAATGGTTCTTGATCTGAAGGGTTAAATTAGAGAGTAATAGAACAATGGATCACAGCAAAAAAAAGAAGAGAGGAGGGAACTCACCAAGGCTGAAGAGGAAGAGGGAGACACAGAGAGCCATGAATACTCTGTTCTGGAGTAGAGACGCGGTAGAGGAGAAATACCTGGGGAGAGAGAGAGAGAATATGAGTAGGATTTTTATTTTTATTTTTTTAATCCTCTCTTTCTCAGATTTTTCTGTTTTTCTCCCCGTCCCAATTTATTCGTTGTGCCAATTCCCCCTCCCCTTACTGGTTGTTGTGCGCATGTTCTCCTACTGGTCGGTGCAAGGGAACCCTGAAGTCATCCACATGCTTCCTCCGACACACTCTTGGACTCTTTTTTCACCTGGCAGCGAGGACTCTCATTGGTGAAGTGTAACGCGTGGGAGGTCACGCTGCCTTCATCAATTCCTGCCTTTCGCTGAGCAAGCGCCCAGACCTGACCTGTAGGCGTCGCTGTCCACAACGCCAGTTTCCCACCCATGACTTGCCCTCCCCCTAACCCAGCCAAACTAGTTAGTATGACGATCAGCCCAAGCCTCAAGCAATGCTGACTCCGGGAGTCGAGACCGCAGCCTCTTGCATTGGTGACGAGCACAATCTCCGCTACGCCGCCTGACCGCCCCAGGAATTTTAAACATACATAAACAATGTATACAGTACATGTATTTTCAGTAGTTTACATTGTCAGTGGTCTGGTATCAATTATATTTTGTAATTTTTCTGCAAACTTGCTTGTGTGTGTGTGTGTGCATGCATGTGTATGTCGCCTGTGGGTCTGTGCACGTGTGGGTATTGCACCTACCTAGAGTAGTCTCTGAGCTTGTTCTTAATCAGCTTGACCAGGGCAGAACAGCTGAACAGACTCCTGCTCTCGTAGGCCAGAGTCTCCTTCGTTTCTATGGTAATCACTAGGTCCTTGACCAGCAGAGGCTTCTCATTGGCCAGCAGAGACTCCGCTTTGATTGGCTCTTCGGAGGAGGGGGCTTTCTGGTACAGCTGTCCCTCGCCCGCCCGTCCTAAGATGGCGGCACGCTGCTTGAGGTAGTATTTTGGAGGGGAGAGGGGACGCATGGGGCCAGCGCAGGCGATGATGTTGAGCGCCAAGGCGCCGATGATCAACAGGCAGCCGTCCAGACCAAACAAGACAACCAGCTCGTTCTGGGCGGTGGCATACAGAAACCCGCCCAGGCTAGTGCCTGGAGAAAAACAGATTGGTTAACAACTTGATTAACAAGTAACAACCAATAAAAAGACAGTAGGAGTAGAAAGCAAATGCCATGTGTTTGTGTGTGTGTGTATGTGTGTGTGTGTGTGTGTGTTTGTGCATGTGTGCGTGAAATAGGGTGTTATCCCATTAGCTTGCCCTAAATAAGCAAACAAGAGAAGACGGAGTGTCTTTGTCATCTACTATGTGGTGAGGGGAACACTTACCGGTGGTGACTATCCCCAGTGCCAAGCCTCTCCTCTTGTCAAAGTAGACACAAGTGATGGTGAGAGTGGCAGCGTACACCAGACCACACCCAATACCTGAAAAACACAAACATATAACCTTAACATACTTAACATACATAAGCATCCACAAATCATGTGCAACCCAGATTCGGCACAAAAAAGGGACTAAACACGTTTCGCAATTATGCCACAACAATGTGGAACGCCCTACCCACAGCCGTTAAAAAAATGTGAATCCCTACCCACATTCAAAATCGTTCTTAAAGAGCACCTACGGGAGGCTGCAATTCGAAACTGGCCGCATGGAATAAATGGTCCGATTACTGAATATGGCTCAAAGAAGGCGGTAGAGGCCGATTTTCCAATTTCTCAAGTGGCACATATTATTGGAATTAACTATTTAACATACTCCCATGTCATGTGACGCTATGAATGCCAGCTGTCTGTGCATGAGTGAGTGTGTGTGTGTGTGTGTGTGTGTGTGTGTGTGTGTGTGTGTGTGTGTGTGTGTGTGTGTTTGTGGGGGGGCAACTGACTACTGGGAACAGTAACAAGTTTCACAGTACGTCCAACGATTACGTACTTATTCCACATTATTTTGTATTTGTAACGTTGTAATTTAGAACATTCCTGCCCCCGGCCGAGCCCTGACAGGACAGCAGACCCAGAGATAGTGTGGTGGTTAAGAACCCTGTCTCTAGGATCACATGATGTACACCTGCTGGTCTGGGATCAAATCCCACCAGAGCCTTCTCTCCTCTACTTTCCTTCCTACTGTCTCAATAAAGAACCTTCTCTCCTGTGTCTCCTCTACTCCCATCTCCCTCTCAGCCTTCCTACTGTCTCAATAAAGAACCTTCTCTCCTGTGTCTCCTCTACTCCCATCTCCCTCTCAGCCTTCCTACTGTCTCAATAAAGAACCCTCTCTCCTCCTGTCTCCTCTACTCCCATCTCCCTCTCAGCCTTCCTACTGTCTCAATAAAGAACCTTCTCTCCTGTGTCTCCTCTACTATGTCTCCCTCTCAGCCTTCCTACTGTCTCAATATAGAACCTTCTCTCCTGTGTCTCCTCTACTCTGTCTCCCTCTCAGCCTTCCTACTGTCTCAATATAGAACCTTCTCTCCTGTGTCTCCTCTACTCTGTCTCCCTCTCAGCCTTCCTACTGTCTCAATAAAGAACCTTCTCTCCTGTGTCTCCTCTACTCCCATCTCCCTCTCAGCCTTCCTACTGTCTCAATAAAGAACCTTTTCTCCTGTGTCTCCTCTACTCTGTCTCCCTCTCAGCCTTCCTATCTCATTAAAGAACGTTCTCTCCTGTGTCTCCCTCTCAGCCTTCCTACTGTCTCATTAAATAACTTTCTCTCCTATGTCTCCTCTACTCCATCTCCCTCTCAGCCTTCCTGTCTCAATAAAGAACCTTCTTTCTTGTGTCTCCTCTACTCTGTCTCCCTCTCAGCCTTCTTACTGTCTCATTAAAGAACCTTCTCTCCTGTGTCTCCTCTATTCCGTTTCCCTCTCAGGCCCCGTTTAGACGGAAACGCTAGCAGGTGAATCCGCAAAAATATTTTTTCGGATGTGCCTTTCGTTTATACGGAAACAGCGTTTTTACGGGGTGAAACCGCAAAAAAGTGAGACTACCTTCCAGGGTGGAATTCCTAGAAACGCAAAACCTTTGCGCTCTCGTCTAAACTGTCAAACCGTATAAATCTGTTAAAACGATGACGAAAGGGTTGTCACGGCTCTGGTCGCGCGTACTGCTTACGTCACAGGTAGCAGGTATGCGCCAGTAGCCGAGACGTAAACAAAGCAAGTATGTCTGACGTTATATCAACGGAGATCACTTGAAGGCTACATTGGCAGTACTTTTAAAGAGACAAGAATCTGTCCCGCGGCTATCACAACTATTATGACTGGACCCACTGTCTGTGAGTGACTCTGCTTTGGTCCAATCACATTCCCCACCCACACTCTGCGAATCAGAGGCAGAGTAGGGCGGGTCTTCACAGCACGTCATGTGACATATGCGCCAATCGTGTGACAGCGGGGCTCCGTTGTCTCGAGTTGTTACAGCCTCGTCTAGACGGAGAATTCCACCCCAAAACGCTCGTCTAAACGCAAAATTAAAAGTGAAACCGCAAGACGACTTTTGCGGTTTCTGTTCAGACTTCCATCCCAAAACGCTCGTCTAAACGTAGCCTCAGCCTTCCTACTGTCTCATTAAAGAACCTTCTCTCCTGTGTCTCCTCTACTCTGTTTCCCTCTCAGCCTTCCTACTGTCTCAATATAGATTAAACTAAATAATACAGCAAGTGGAATATCTCCTTTTAGAGAAACAAAAGAGGGACTGTGAGTGAGAGAGAGTGTCAGACTTACCGACGACTATGCCGTAGGAGAAGATGAGGAAGGGGATATTGGGAGCGAAGGCACTCAACATCAGACCTCCGGCAACCATCACACCACTGAAGATGGTCACGGGACGCGCCCCGAAGTTCACCACGCAAGCACTGCAGATGGGGCCTGCACAGGAGGGGAAGAAGAGAGATGGGATGGAGGGGAGAGAGGGAGGAAAGGGTTAATAATAGGGATGCTCGATATTGGCTTTTTTACCAATACCGATATACCGATATTGTCCAACTCTTAATTTCCGATACCGATATCAACCGATATATGCAGGGTTTCCCCCCCCAAAAAATGGAATAATTTCAGGTAATTAACATTACATATATCTTGTTGTGGAATTAACACAACATTATGCATACTTTTGACAATAAATAAAATCTGAATTTTTTCTTACTTGCTTGCCTGGGTAAATAAAGGTTATAGAAATGTTAAAAAAAATATATAAAAAAGAATTTAAACCGATACCGATATTTTCAGATATCACATTTTAATGCCAATATCGGCCGATAATATCGGTAGGCCGATAATATCGGACATCCCTAGTTAACGGTTATTAAGTGCTATGGCTTCCTTGTTAACAAGTTTAAATAGCACTGCCCCAAACACACACACAGATTGTTGGTGGAAATGCTGGTATAAGCCTGAGGCATTAAGAGCTATGCCTATAGAAGCAAGTCATTATGGAGCTCTGTGTTTGTGTCTATGTGTGTGGGTGTGTGTTTGGGCACTGTTATGTTTAGAAGCACAATTAGATATTACAAGTGTGTGTGTGTGTGTGTGTGTGTGTGTGTGTGTGTGTGTGTGTGTGTGTGTGTGTGTGTGTGTGTGTGTGTGTGTGTGAAAAACTAGTGAAAACGTTTGTGGTGTTGCCAAATGTGATGAGTGACATGAGTCATGCTGCTGCTGCTGTTGTGTTTTTACTATGAAGAGAAGAGTGTCCATTAGGTCCATTATTTAGAGAGGAGTGTGGTGGTGATGACCCTGAGTCTGTTTAGACTTTGCGGGAGGGGGGTCACCTAGTGTCTGTTTAGACTTTGTGAGGCGGGGGTGATCACCTTGAGTCTGTTTAGACTTTGCGGGGGCGGGGGGGGGGGGGTGATCATGCAAATTGCAGGTTTCTTCAGGTTTACATGCTGTATGTAATAGGGGTGCACCGATATGAAAATGTGCCACCGATACTAGGGGTGGGACGATACATCGATCCAGATCGATATATCGATCTATTATCAATAATCAAATAGGATCGATGCCACGTAAAAAGATCGATTCATATTGCGATACTCTTATTTTGAAAATCCGGCGACGGCGACGTCATCGCCCCGCGCCCAGTGTTGTGAAACTCAAACTCTGTTTAACATCAACAGCAGTAGCGTCTAGAGTGTCACTAGAGCAAGACTAGTGTGCCTATTCTGTGACCCAAAACATGTCCCTGCTGTTTTATTCCACAACGGGTCCAATGCATCTAACCTGCTTTGCAATCCTCGTCACTCCATTATGCCCACGTCGCGTTAAAGATCGAAGATAACGTTACATTAGCGTGAGCTAACAAGCTAACCCAGAGCCATAGGCAGAGAGAAGTGGGGACTGGGAGGGTGCATTCTCGGGATAGCCCCACTAACAGGATCTGGCCGGTACTGCACCTTGGGACTCCCAATATGCTTTTCCAGCCAAAATACAGCTCTGTGACAGTGAATAGGATATTAATATCGAGATAAACGAACCAAAAACAGTGAACAGGAGGTCTATTTGTATTAAAAACAATAGATTGTTTTTCATTTAAATGTCTGAAAGAGCTCAAAAATAAAAATGTCATGATATTTCCATTGCCTTTTTTTTTTGTTGATTTAAATGTTACTGATTGTATTAAATGGGCACATAATATCGTCTCATATCGATCGCAGGCACCTGAATCGTATCGTATCGTGGCAGACTGTGTGATATCGGATAATATCGTATCGTTGTCCAAAGAATCGATATCGTATCGTATCGTGATTAAACTGGTGATTCCCACCCCTAACCGATACCGATTGTTCAACTAACACAATCGGCCGATATTTGTGGCAATTTATTTTTTTTAATATTTTTTTTTTTTGTAATTTTTTCTTTTTTTTTAATGAAACTACTGTATATTTGTGTTACAAATTGTGCTCACCGATATGAACATAGGCCTCTTTACTTACTTAAAAAAAGGAAACATCAAGAATCTCTCTCCCAGTATGGTCTGCCGGGCTGCAGCTAGATACTAGTTCTCCCAGTATGGTCTACCGGGCTGCAGCTGGATACTATTGTCTCAACCAGAGCTCTCAACCAATGAAATTTTGATTGACAGTCGATTCTGCCAATTACGTCACACACCGCTTGCACCCGCCTCTGCTGTTACCACCAATCGGCAAGCGCGTATACATTTTTACCTCCGCTTTTGTCCGCCATTGATTTTGACGAGAGGTTTTCTACAACAACGGCGGCGCGGCCGACGTTTAGCTTTTAGCTCAACGAGGCATAATGATTTTACTGCCAGGAATGTTATAATAAAACAAAGCCTTTCTATACATGTGTCTGATTGAAAACTTTATTAACAGATTGCAGAATGGGTAAAACTCAGGGCTCTATGAGCAACATGAACGCGTAATGCTTGCTACGTTAGGGTAAATAATATGCTGATGTTATTGAACGTGTAACACTAACTATATAACGTTAATGCCACAAAACGAATGCCTTGTTAATCATAAGTAGTAACTTTGATGCAGTAGCTTGTGTGTGTGTGGGGTCTGGGGACGGCGTTGTGCAGGTCGCGAGTGAACTTTTCTTTGTCTTTTGACGCTACACAAATTGATGGATATTTATCGGCTACTGCCATCGGCACATTCGAGCGTATCGGCCGATAGGCCGATTGCAGTCAACAAGGCAATTATCGGCCGATACCCGACCGATACATCGGTGCACCCCTAGTATGTAATTAGTGTTGTTATTCCCTGTCATTCATCATTCATCCTCAAATCGCCTTGCCTTTCTGGTGAAAATGGAGCACATCGTGAGACCTCATTTTATGTGATCTCTCTCGCTCTCACACAAACATACCCACACACACCCGTACAGTATTTCCGTCTGTCCGTCTTTCTTCTTCCCTCTCTCTCTCACTTTGATGAGAAATATTTTCATATATAATTTCCAGACAGACCCCCCCCACCCACACACACAAATAGCATCTCTCTGCGCACGCCTTTCTTTCTGTCTCACTTTCTCTCTTATCCGTCTCTCTCTTCTGTCTCACTCCCGCTCCATGGAAAGGAAGGGAAGAGATGGTGTATGGCTTTTTTTTCTTATATGAGCAATATCTTCACATCATTTACACACACAGCCTCTTTCTCTCTCTCTCTCTCTCTCTCTCTGAAGTATGCATTTCTAAATCTTAGGATATATGAGTAATATTTTCATTATTCATATTTTCAATTTTACAACCCCCCCAACCTCACACACATTCCACCCTGTTTCACTACTCACTGGCTATGAGTCCCACTCCAGAGACCAGGGAGCCCACCCAGGCTGTCATGCCCTTGCCCTCCTGGAAAGCATGCAGCCATTCCGGGTAGAGGACGCCCACAGACTGGGGGGATCCGTAAGCCAGGAGCTGGGCCATGAAGCAGGCCACCACAATCACCCAGCCCCACCCTCCATCCATGGCCTTGGATGTCCTGCTTTTACTGCTGCTACTGCTGCTGCCGGTGGTGGCTGTCTGAGTGGGAGGAGTCATAATGACTGGCCAGTCGGCTGGGGCAGGGAGACTCTGAGATGAAAAACAAGCGCTCCTCTTCCTGGTCTCCTGAAATGGGAGAAGGGCAAGGAGGTGGGGGGTGAAATGACAGGTGGGGGAGGAAAGAAGAGAGGAAGTGGGGGAGGGTTGAAAAGAGAAAAAGGGCGAGGGGAAAGAAGAGAGGGAGAAGTAAGGGAAAAGAGAAAGGAGAAATGGAAGGAAGATACAGAGAAAGAAAGGGAATAATGGGTAGAGGGAGAAAGCGAGAGGTAGATAACAAGATAGGGGGATGTCAGAGGAAGAGAGAGGAGAGAGAGAAGAGTTGATTCATGTATTATGAATGCCTGTTTATCCATGAACATTTATTGAGGGCAGGCCCTCATTTACAATGATGTCAGACATCACAAGCAAATTTGTTTTATATATAGCCTAGGCGGCTAGGCCTATTAACAACGAAGAGGGTGAAGAATTGTGTGAATTGTTTTACAGTTTATCAACACATCCTCACCCATACTCGATAACATCTTTGCCATGATGACTTGAGCAATGGATGATTGCTTCGTGTTTACATTCTTATCAAGCTGTGAATCTGACTACTAGTCTGTAGTAACAACCTTGAAGCGCGCAGCCGAGCGCACCTAACCACACGCGCGCGCGCAACAGGCGCATCTGTGCCCGCCGGCCATGATAATAACGCGCATCCTTCAAACTTTCGGGAGTCGACAAAAAATAAATATATATATATATAAGATCACGAAATACATTTAGACCTATAGGAGATTTATTTGGAATTGTTTTAAATCGAGGTAAAAATCTGTCTGAAAGCACAGCATCTATGTAAAACTCGAAATGGGCAGTTATTTGCTGACAACCTTTTGTAAAAATGTCCATCACGACCAAATCATCTTTAAAAACTAATTAAATTGTATACATTGCTAATAAACGAATGCAAACCTTACCTGGATAATAGTGGACACCTGCCGATGACGATGTGCTTGGTGACCCCCCAGCAGTGATGATGGTCGGTCAACTGGCCGCGAGAGCACAAGCTGCGCCCCGAAGGTGAACTATCATAGCGCAACGCACATGTCCACTACAATAAATCTACTGTAGCGTTTTCTATAATAACCCTGAAGCGGATAGCTGCTGTGTTGATGTGGCATCGTCTGTGTGTGAATAATGAGGGATCCGCAAGGCTGAGCTTTTGTGTTACTATGGGCTGAGGGAGAGAGAGAACCGGTTTGAAGCTGTTCTCGCTGGTCTGTCTCTGTACAGCCCCGTGCTTCAGCGCTGAGGAGCCGAGCCGCACTTCCTCCTCCTCCTCTTCTCTCTTATCGTCCGGCTGTACACTGTAAGAACAAAAGCTGCAAGAAAACGGTAAATGTTTGCCATCAATGGTTTCCAAATACGTACCGTCAAATGACAGTAAAATCAAATACATTACAACCTTTTAATTAATGGTTAATATTTTGATAAAAGGTAATTTACTGTATTTTTTATGGCATTTACACTTAAAGTAGAAAAACAAAGGTAATGTGTAAAATAATACAGTGAATTTCCCTTGGAAAAAAAACATTTATTTTTTACAGTGTGTGTGGGGGGGGGGGCTACAGCTGTTCCAGACATCATCAAACGCAGCTTCCTTTCTTTCCGCCCAGGCTTGTTGTGTGAGTTAACGTCTCCATCCCAGTCTTGTAAAGACACCGCCTCGAACATGAATAAATAATTCTTCACACATTAGGCCTAAAGATTATAGGTTCCTATAATATGGACGTTGTAAAAACGAGACAACACGCAAAAGGGTGACTACTAGGCCATGGAAAATAATATGCACCCCAATTCAGCAGTAAAGGGGTATATCAGATGTTGGTAGCCAGCAATTGCATTCCTCGAACATACTTTAACCAAACTGCATTAATATGCTTGCTTATTTATGAAACCCAATAATAAGCTATTTGAATGATTAATAAAGTAAACATAACATCGCGATCTATATAGCCAAGTAATAACAAATCTAGTGCCACACGTTATCAATGTAGCCTATAACAGTAATATGCCGTTATAAATGTAATAGGGAAAGACATTTTTAACAGACACGAGATAAGCACTGCGAGGCCGTACAGGGCCGGTCTGAACCGGTTCTCAACAATACTGTCTGCCACACTTGCACCGCGAGATGCTCTCTGCGCGCGGCGCACCCACCGGCCGGCGTCCTCAATCAGAGGCAGCCACATCACTGCCGGAGTTGGAAAAAACGGACTTTGTTTTATTAAAAAAATAATTAATACGTGATCGTATAAGCGATGAAAGAAAATAAACATTTACTTTAAAATAGGCTATGAACGTTCTGTTTCTGATTCACGGAGAGCAGCAGATACACAAAGAGAGATTATGCCAACTATCCATGGCAACGTGAGCGCGCTCGAGGAAAACATGACATCATCCGGGATTCCGGGAACAACCTTGTAATAAAGTTGATCTGGCCTTTTATTAATTTAAACCACAAATGGGAGCGACTTCGACAATGCTAACCGATTTGAGGTCGTTTATACATACACGGCTCTTTTCCATAGGTGCACAACATGCTTCGAGGTTGACACAGATCCAGTACAAATTATAGGCGAAATCAGCACAGATGATTGCATCATTCACACGGTTGGTTCCGTGCTTGAGAACTCAGTGAGTCAAACACTTGGATGTGAAATGACGAGGCAGAGCTGGGATTGTTATTATCAAAACAATGAGTTACATAGTCAGTTACTGACAGCAATAACTTAACTCAAGTAGTGTCAATGTTACTACATTAAAATTATCACGGCTTGCATTGCCAGGTCTGAGTATATGCTGACATTGCCTTGGTCCAAAAATCCACAAGTGGCTTTCGTTTGAACCGCAGCAGCAGCAGCGATTCATCAGATGGTCGATCAGCTGTTGCTGCTGTTGTAGTGACAGGAGGGGAAACTTCAAATGGGTTGAATCATCCACGTCTGAGATGCATCCAGTGGTGCGTTATTGAAATCATCTGGGGTGACACGCACCACGTGCACGAGCGCTCCCGGCGCGTGCGCGCGCTCCCGCGAATGCGCATTTAATGTCCCCTCGCTTGGGCACAGACTAAAGACAGTGCCTAATTGCCTCTACGAATGGAATGTAACACATGTCTTCACAACAAGTTAGGTGTGAATGCATCTGAGAACGTATTTAACACACCTGACGACCGGCGCTATTGATATGCAAATAGCGAGTACTTATCATGGGGTGGCACGGAGTGCAACCCCGTCCCATGAAGAACGCATGTCTGGATGCATCCGTGGGAAATGTGTCAGTAGCTGCTCAGCGAGTTGGTTGAGGTGTTCTGTTATTAGGCATTTTACAGGTTCACCCATGACAACTAGTTTCCCTCCAAGAACACATGAAGTGTAGCTACTGGTGTTGGTACAATTAGTTTTAGAACAGTTCATGATAAACATTTTGTAATTAATTTAATGTAATACCACTATATGTAATACTCCCATGGAAATTACATATACCGTCTGTTATCATGACACTTTGAAAATGAAAATCTATAGGGTCAATTCACTTCAATTTGAATTAAATTCAGTCTAAAATGCAATAGGCCTACTTGAATTAGGATTACGGCTGTCCTTGACTAAATTATTGTCGAATAAAAGCCCTATAGGACTTTGTCAACTAATCAATTAGTTGATCTAATCAACAAATCTGTTTCCTGTATGCAGTCATGTCGAAGGACCTATTTAAATTGCATGCTTACCAGAGGAGAGGTTATCCTTTTGACCTTTTCCAGGACAGCATAAAACACTGACTAAGGCCCCGTTTAGACGGAAACGCTAGCAGGTGAATCCGCAAATTTTTTTTCCGGATGTGCCTTTCGTTTAGGCGTTTTTACGGGGTGAAACCGCAAAAAAGTGAGACTACCTTCCAGGGTGGAATTCCTAGAAACGCAAAAGCTTTGCGCTCTCGTCTAAACTGTTAAAACGTATAAATCTGATAAAACGATGACGAAAGGGTTGTCACGGCTCTGGTCGCGCGTACTGCTTACGTCACAGGTAGCAGGTATGCGCCAGTAGCCGAGACGTAAACAAAGCAAGTATGTCTGACTTATATCAACGGAGATCACCTGAAGGCTACATTGGCAGTACTTTTAACCCTTTCACTGCCACACGACAGAAGGTTAACCCTTTACTATCACACAACCGGCTGTCGTGTGGCAGTGAAAGGGTTAAATACACAAGAATCTGTCCCGCGGCGCTGCTTTTGTCCAATCACATTCCCCATCCACAGTCTGCGAATCAGAGGCAGAGTAGGGCGGGTCTTCACAGCACGTCATGTGACATATGCGCCAATCGTGTGACAGCGGGGCGCCGTCGTTACAGCGTCGTCTGCACGGAGAATTCCACCCCAAAACGCTCGTCTAAACGTAAAATTAAAAGTGAAACCGCAAGATGACTTTTGCGGTTTCTGTTCACAAAACGCTCGTCTAAACGGGGCCTAAGTGACTAACAAAGTCTTAACCTCTTAAGCCTGACGAGACCAGTACCGGTTCCAAAATGACATCACGTCATAAATCAATCTCTCCAGACTGTTTGAAAAAAGTATCGTTATATTTTTCAAACGTATTCAAGTATAAACATCATAACCATGCCACAACACCAGTTATAATGTATATTATCATCAATACGTTAGTTTACCAATAGGTTAAAGTGTTATTAGATAGTTTTGTTTTCGTTTTGCTGTTGTTTAGTTCGCAAAAGTTGACCATTTTGGAAAAATTGAACGTTGGGAATTGTAGTTTTTTTATGCCATTTTGAAGAGGACACCGAGAGCTTTCGATGAGCATTATAATATTTCCGAACAACACTTCCCAAAGGCCTCTATGGCGGTTCAAGCAAATTACTTCTGTATGAATTTTTTTAATATCTCTTATTACTCTGGATAATAAACCACAACACTTAACGCTATTGACATATATTGAAGCGCAGTTAGTTTCTCTTCTCTATTTTTAGCATGTAGCAACAATTAGATTTGAAATTAGTTTCAAAACGGTTGCACCCTGATAAAAAAAAAAAAAAGCGACCATACATTAGATTTCATTATCCGTTCTTATGCACGCCTGGTGATACTACATCCAAATTGAACTTGGGCATTTGAAATATAAGATCTGGCACAACCCATAAATGTGCGAATTGGCTATAATAAGGTAATTTATAAGCCTGCTATTCTATATTCTTTTTTGATCCACTTTTTTCTCCTCCTGTTTTTCTGTGTTTTTCTCCCATCCCAATTTAGTCGTCATGCCAATTCCCCCCCTTCCTGGTCGTTGCTCGCATGTGCCCGCCACTGGTCGGTCTAGGGAGGGTTGATAGATACTATCACATGTCCCCTCAGATACATGCAGAGTCAGCCAGCCACTTCTTTTCACCTGCCAGCGTGGACTCTCATTGGTGAGGTGTAACGTGTGGGAGGCTCACACTACCCTCACCATCTACCTTCCTCGCTGTGCAGGCGCCCTGACCGACCTGTAGGAGTCACTGTTTACAACGACCAGATTACCACCCACCGGCTTCCCTCCCGCTGACTCTGCCAATTGAGCCAGTATGACGGCCGGCCAAGCCGGAGGCAACGCTGACAGTCGGATTCGATACCAGTGTCTCTCACGTTGGTGACGAGCGCTTAGTCTGCTGCGCCACCCAGCCACGCTATTCTATATTCTATAATAATATTTCAAATTGCATTGGTCCGGCTGGGAGAATTCAGTACTGTATCTACAAAACCTTCTGTTTAATCATCTTCCCTTTATTCATTTCCTTAGATTCTTTGTACACATGATCTCAAGAAGGTACTGAAGGTGTCTGGTCATTTTTAGCATGGTGTTATTCACTGTCAAAGATGCAAAGAAAAATCATAATTCATATTCTCCTTTGTTTCATCACAATTTAAGCAAGCCTAGTAATACACAATATTTCTGACACTGGGAATACATTCACGGAGGTCCATAGATGTCCCTAGATACCAGGAATATATGCAAATGGACCTTGTAGAAGTGGAGCAATATTCCATTTACTTAGGTATGTATTTTAGGCGGATTTTCAGAAAATAGGGCTCCGGGCTTAACACTTTCAGTGCCCACGACGTGATATGACGTTTTATCAGCCCACCCCCTGAATGCCCACGACGCTAATTATCGTTTTATTTTTTTATTAGCGATCTGAATTCATATTTCATCAACCGAGTCTCCCGTTGGTACAGCAGCTCTTCCAGCAGCTCAGAATGGAAAAAAGCGCCCCCTATCGTCTATCCCTGAAAACTGCACGTCAGTCGCTTAGACTGACCTGGGATCAGTGATATGTAGAGGCGGGGCCAGCTGGCTCCCTGAGCTGGCAAGCCATCTGCTCAACATGGAAGTGAATGCGGGACAAGAATCAGCCTGGAATATATATTCACAGTAGCCAATCGATAGTAGACAGTAGTGATAGATTTTTGGAATGGCGATCAGGAATTGGAATGATCTTTTTGGAGAACATCTGATCTGAGGTAAGGAATCTATTTTACCAGTCTTGGGATAATCAGAGTTGTATTCGCTGAGATCTCAGCGTTTGCCCTATGTGTGTGTGTGCGCGATCGCTTTGAGGAAATCAGAGAATCGATTTTCAGCTTGCGGCCCCAGCGTGCACATACTATCGATAATCTAGTGTTTATTTGAAAACGATTCATAAATAGGCCGATAAATGACAACGTTTTTGTGTATTCTAGAATATTCCAGTAAACGTCTTTTATCATGGAACATTTATATTTTCCTTGAAAACGAGGGCTTTTCAAAATGCTATAAAACGAAAATGAACCGATAAAAAAACAATCCGCTTCGACAATGTTGACTGGAAAACGAGTCATTGATAAGCGACGGGCAGATTAGACACATAGCCATAATTTAAAACATAGATTAGGCGTTATTAACACTAACATTGAAGTGGATGGTGGGCATTCAACCGGTAAATCAAGATTAAGCTTGGGCTCTGAAAGTGTTAAGAGGTTAATCAACTAAGATCAAACTGACCGCCGTTCCTTATCTGGAGAAAGTCTGGGAGTGTTGCATATTTGGATTTTATGGTGGTTTTTGTTTGCGTTTCCAGGGTTAGTTTTTGGGACCATTTTAGTTAACGTTAGCAGCTAATGTTGTAACTTAATAGGTCAGGTTACATGATTAATATTGAGTTATATTTCATATATGTTAATATCGATTATTGTTTACATTTGAAAGCAAGGTTGGAAGAGTGTTTGTTTATTATAGTCAGAGATACTATTATTTACATTAGTCGCCACATTAGCTGGTAGAAATACAAGTCCCAGAATGCCTTGCGCCTAGTAACCTAGTAACCAGCTGTGTCCATTTATAGTGATTAAGTTGCCGACTGGAGCAAGCATTTTTGTGAATGAACTGATGACAAGAACTGTAAAGTAACGTGCACCGAAAACGCTTCTATAAAGGACATCGTATTGTAACCCGACGTTTGGACAATCTATTATTTTGGAAAGTAGTTATTCTACATTTTGGTGCCGAAACCAGGGAGCTTTGGATCATTTAGATCGTTTGGATAGCTCTAGAATGGATGAAAACGAACATCGGAGTGAAATAGAAAGAAAGAGACAGAAGTGGGGTGCCATCAGAGGTGGTACTCAGGGGTGTAGCTCCAGATTCTGGGCCCCCTGAAAGAATGTATTTGTAGGCCCCCAGTGAATGCGAGCGCGTGCAAGCGGAATTTTTTTGTGCCATTTTTTTATTGATGAAAACACATAATATGGTTTTTACCTATACATTCGGATCAGCAGTTCAGCACCTGCACTGTTGGTGGGTGAGCCTAGTAAAGGATGTCGCATTGCGTTCATCTTCAATGAATGGACCAATGCAATAGTCTACCAAAGCCCCCCCCTCTCTCTCTATATATCTCACACACACACACACACACACACACACACACACACACACACACACACACACACACACACACACACACACACACACACACACACACACACACACTTCAGAAACAAACATAGTATCAATGAGAGCATCAATAATACACCTGAGTGATGTCTAGTAAACATTTTTCTTTGGGGGCCCCCCCAGTGCTGGGCCCTTGGAATCATCCTAAGCTACCCCCCCCCCCCCCAGCTACGCCCCTGGTGGTACTACACATCTTTTAAATCAGATGGACACTGAGATTGAAAAGGAGGCCGTGTTGAACACTTGACCACTTTGTTGGATGTACTGGGATCAAAGGAGGACAGTTTGCTTGAAATTAACCGTGAAATAGAGCAGCTAACTTTGACGGAGGATTTGGACGCGGAGATTGAATCGGCGGAGACATACAAGGAACGCGTCATCATGTTACAGAGCCGTGCACAAGAAATAAGGAACCAAAAATAACTGATGGCAGCAGCACAGAGGGTGAGGGATACTGAATCGAGATCACAGAGACAGTCAGTGAAGCTACCAAGATTGGTCATTGAGAAATACAATGGAGATGTCAGTAAATGGCAGTAATTCTGGAGCCAGTATGAGACTGCTATTCACCATAATGATGCACTGTGCAAAAGAGAGAAGTTTACTTACCCCGAAAACCTATCTCACTGGACCAGCTGCAAAGGCAATAGCAGGACTGACATTAACAGATGAGAACTATGACAATGCGGTCACTTTATTGCAAAATAGATTTGGAAGGAAAGATCTACTGATCAGTGCTCACATGTCAAAACTACTGAATCTAACTCCTGTGAAGAAAGCCTCTGACGTGAATGCATTGAGGCAGCTATATGATGAATGTGAAATTCAAATGAGGAGCTTGGAGTCACTGGTATCGCTTTTAAACCGGCCGGGCCCCGGTTCAAGCTCCAGCTCCGTTCTCAACCCTCTGAACTCTGGTGCCCTCTGGCGAACCGGCCCGCGTTTACACCCATTTAAGCAGAAGCAACATTCCACCATCTCCGTCATCAACGGGGGCGTTACTCAGGTAAAAATAATGTGTGGAGCGAGCCTCAGCGCGAGAGCGCACACACACGCTGTATACGTTTGAAATTAATCGTTCCAGCAAAGTATGCTTCTATTATTCGAATTACTTGTTTTAATGGGTATCATGTAGTAAGTCCTACTGTAGAACATGACATAATAGCATGATATCTGATTTATTAATGCCAAATAATGGACGACGACCACAATTGGCACTTGATGGATTAGTCAGTAGTAATCTATGATGGCCCGTTTAGCTCAGCTGGTTAGTTTGCTGCCTGTGGAGCGAAAGGTCCAGAGTTTGAATCTCTTGCTTACTTTTCTTTTTTTTGTAACGTTAAATAATTTATCCACTCTGGTCCACTCTGGTGTCCCAAAAACACCACCTTATGCATACTGCACCTTATGTGAATACTGTGATACTGTGAATACTGTATATATCAGTTGGTTAGATAGTCAATTATTTGTTATTGTTATTGTTTTTACTACCTGTACCCCCCCCCCCATGCTGCTATGATGCCTGAATTTCCCCAAGGGGATCAATAAAGGAATATCTTATCTTATCAACCAGAGTGGATAAATTAATTAACGTTACAGGGGGGGAAAAAAGTAAGCAAGAGATTCGAACTCGGGACCTTTCGCTCCACAGGCAGCAAACTAACGAGCTGAGCTAAACGGGCCGTTACTTAATGAATTACTACTGACTAATCCATCATTTACACTTTTCAAGTGCCAATTGTGGTCGTCGTCCATTATTTATAGGGATGCTCGATATTGGCTTTTTTACCGATACCGATATACCCATATTGTCCAACTCTTAATTTCCGATACCGATATCAACCGATACCGATATATGCAGGATTTCCCCCCCCAAAAAATTGAATAATTTCAGGTAATTAACATTACATATCTCTTGTTGTGGAATTAACACAACATTATGCATACTTTTGACAATAAATTAAATCTGAATTTGTTCTTACTTGCTGGGTAAATAAAGGTTATAGAAATGAAAAAAATAAATAAAAATTGAAAACCGATACCGATATTTTCCGATATCACATTTTAATGCAGATATCGGCCGATAATATCGGTAGGCCGATAATATCGGACATCCCTAATTATTTGGCATTGATAAATCAGATATCATGGTGTGTGCGCTCTCGCGCTGACTCGTTAAGCCTTTCCCTACGCATATTCATTTCTGGAGCATTTCTTTATCCACTCTGGTTGGATGGTGTATTGTACTCGCAAATCGCTTCCTGTTGAATGAATCGGTTGAGTGCAATGCCGACTCTCGACTTTCCCCGTCTTCACAGCCTAGAATATGACACGCCCACTGATGATGTCACGGTTCGCGAGGAAAAACCAACTATTTTCCGGTGCCAGCTGAGCACCGATTTGTCACTTTCTGAACCAATTAATCCCGGTCTGAACGCGCCGGCCGGTGCGAGATTACATTCGGGAACCGGCTCCAGCACGGAGCCTGGCTGGTGTAAAAGGGCTATGGGTGTAGTGTCGGAAACCTACGGAAGCCTGCTATGCCCAATTTTACTGCAGATGATTCCAGATAGCATAGCTATTGAATATAGTCATCAGAGGGGAGTAGATGATGAATGGAAAGTTTCTGAGATAGTCACATTCCTACAGAAGGAGGTTCAGAGCAGGGAAAGAGCACTGCAAATGACAACATCATCCAACCATCAGAAAGAAGAGAGCAAGCCATGGAAACAGGCATACTCATCCAGAGAAGTGAGATCAAAAAGGCCCAGCATGCAATCTGCTGCTGCACTGCATACAGCCAGCCAGGTGTACAACTGTTTGTTCTATGACAGTGCTGATCACAAAGCAGAACATTGCCCAGACAACGTTATTGAACGCAAAGACAGACTAATGAGAATGAAAAGATGTTTTGTGTGTTTAGGACAGAAACACATAGCCAAATTATGTAGAAAGCAGGTCTCCTGCGCAACCTGTGGAAGAAGACATCACATTGCTGTGTGCACTGGCAAGAAAAGTGAGGAGCAGAAACCCCGTTTCGGAAGAGGCTGTCGTTTCCTCAGTCATTCCTCATTAAGTGAAGATGAAACCAGATGGACAGAACACTGTGCTGTTACAAACTGCCAAGGCATGGGTGAAAGGCCCAGGAGGCAGGGCAATAGCTTGTTGCTTACTAGATGGAGGGAGTCAGAGCTTCATCGATGAAAACCTTGTGAAGAGCCTGAAGTTACCAGTAATGCGACAAAAGAAACTCACTCTTCACACGTTTGGATCCTCTGTCCCTACAATGTCACAGTACAAGACAGTAAAGGTCATCTTGAAGAATGTCTGGGACACCCAGCAAAAAATCGAAATAGAGGCTATTAGGGCTGTACCGAATGTCATTTTTTAACATTCAAAGCTTCTATTGAAGTATTCGAACGAAGCTTCGAATGTCTATAAAGAAAATGTACTTACATTTATTTTTATTTTTTAAATCTATTCCCCCTTCCCTCATACTAAATACTCAATTTGAATAGTGATTAATCTGATTAAATGAGTATTTTTCTTTGATTAAATCAACTTTCTTTAATGAATATAACTCATCAGTTTCGTCAACATAAATAATCCAATAAGGGCACGGTTGGTATGAAAGTGATGGTGACGTCTTATAGTATAATATTATAATATTAGTGTAGCCTAATCTTTATCTGCAACTGTGAAGAAAACCCCCATTGGTTTAAACAGATTGAATAGACACAAAAAAGAAAGAAAAAAAATATATATATTTATTCTTTATTTTTTTTATAAAAAATTTAAAATTCGAATGTTGATTTAGAATTCGAATGTCAACATTATGATCGAAGCATTCGGTACAGCCCTAACCTGAACCAAGCTAACCTGAACCAAGCTAAACTTACCTGAAATAGGTTCTGCAACCACACAGGATGTTCTTGTGGGCATTAAACTCAGTGCTGTTGACTTTAATAACCACATCACAGAACCTTCCCTCCAGACGCAGGTCATTAAGGATTGTACAGGACATTGTTTCCTTTTCCATGTGGGGATTTTAAAATTGTATCTACAGTATATATTCAAGCTTACAGACAAGTAGCCGGAAACAACAAGTGAGATCTTCACTTGTCTTCTGAGATCTGAGAGCTTCTGAGTGAATGAATGAATGAATGAAAACTTTATTTAACAGATTGCAGAATGGGTACAATACAGTACGGCTCAATACATACAATTGTTAAGGGGATGCAGACCTGAGAAAGACGTTTGTCTTGTTTCCATCAGGGTCCCCCTATGAGGGAGAATTGTTGAATAGATACACAAATGTTCTAGAATGTTTGATTATGACATCATACTGTGACATCACAACAGATCATACTGTGACATCATACTGTGACATCACAATGGAACATATTTGAGTTCCATTTGAATAATATAAATATTTATGATAATGTAATGTTATATATTAATAGAATGTAATATAATAATAAAGTATAATATATTTAACTCCCATTTGAATAATATAGATATTATGTCTAAAAACATTACATTCTTTAGACGTCTTAAAATATATATTTTTAATTTAAGTTAAAATAAATGTAGAATAATAACGTTATTTATATAGCACCATTCATACAGATTGCAGCTCAAAGTGCTTTACACAAAAAACAAAACAAAGGGATACAAAAAAAAATAAGAAAATAATTACAATCACTCCATAATTAAAGATGGAAATTATAAGACATGAAAATGATAAACTGTAATAAAACAACTAGATAAGATAGTAAAAATAGCTAAATAAGACAAACAGTAAGACAATAACATAAGACAATAAAATAATTACAAATTAAATAATAATAAAGACCGAAAAATTAAAAAACGTAAATAATAAAATAGCTAAATTTGATAGTAAACAATAAGAAAAAATGTAATAACACTAAAATAAGACATACATAAAACAATGATAACAATGATAATAGAATATTTAAGTAAAAATAATAGAAATAAAGAAAAATAAGACAATAAAATAAAGATAATAATTCATTTAAAAGCTATTTTAAAAAGGTACGTTTTGAGCAGTGCCAATCGAGTGTGCTGAAATACAGTATAGTATCTTTTTACAGTAGACGTACAGTATAGTATCTTTTTACAGTAGACGTACAGTATAGTATATTTTTACTAAGTACTGAATGTCATTTTTTAACATTCAAAGCTTCTATTAAAGTATTCGAAGCTTCGAATGTCTATAAATCTTTTTTTACTTAATTTTTTTTTAAATGTTCCCCCTCATACTAAATCCTCAATTTGAATAAAGTGATTAATCTGATTAAATTAGTATTTTTCTTTTATTAAATCAACTTTCTTTAATGAATATAACTCATCAGTTTCGTCAACATAAATAATCCAATAAGGGCACGGTTGGTATGAAAGTGATGGTGACGTCTTATAGTATAATATTATAATATTAGTGTAGCCTAATCTTTATCTGCAACTGTGAAGAAAGCCCCCATTGGTTTAAACAGATTGAATAGACACAGAAAAAAAGAGTACAAAAAAAAAATCAATTCGGTACAGCCCTAGAGGCTATAGAGACCACACAGGTGTGCTCAGCAGTGATGAAGGTGCCTGGTGACCAGGTTCAACATGAGCTCAAGAGAAAGGGGCTGAAACTGGCACTTCCCACGAAATTAAAGTGATCCAGAGCTCTCCATCCTGATAGGAGCAGACTTTTATTGGCAAATAGTATCAGGCAAAGTGGAGAGGCTGAGAGACTTTGGTGGCCCTGTGCATGGGGCTGGTGTCCATGTCAAGTGTAGCTGAGACAGCATGCATGTTGATCCCCATTGATGAAGACACACTTGTCTCCAAGCAACTAAAGGAATTCTGGGAAATTGAGACTCTGGGTATCACAGGCGAGAAAACACAGAACCCAGCGGAAGAAGAAGCTCAACAGATGTTCGAGAGAACAACCTTCAAAGATGGGCGATACCAAGTGGAGTTGCCATGGAAGGCAGAAAGAACAGAACTCCAAGACAACTACAGAATTGCAAAGAAAAGGTTTGATGGTCTGAAGAAAAGACTAAAGAAAGATGTTACCTTTTACACCAGGTATCATGAAGTAGTGGAGGACTATTTAGAGCAGAACATAGCAGAGGACGTGCCGAAGGATGATGCAAGGACAGACAGTGTGAAATACTATTTACCTCACCACGCAGTATTCAGAGAGGACACTGTGACGACGAAACTGTGAGTAGTGTTTGATGCTTCATCTTGTTAAAATGGCCATCCATCCCTCAATGACTGCTTATTCACAGGACCCAACCTGAACCCAGACCTCCATAACGTCCTGATTAAGTTCAGACAACATGCGATCGCCTTTATGGCAGACATCAAGAAGGCCTTCCTGCAGATATCCCTAGCAGAAAGGGACAGATATGCCATGAGATTCTTGTGGCTCACTGGCCCACCAAAGGGAGAAGAGGATGAAGAGCAACGAGTGTTGAGGATGACCAGAGTGGTTTTTGGTGCTTCCCCAAGTCCCTTCTTACTAGTTGCTACAATCAGGAAACACCTGAAACAGTATGAGACAGAACATCCATCCATTGTAGAGACATTGAGATAATCACTTTATTTATTGCAAGTTCACACAATGTTGAAGAAGCTTACATGGTGACAACAACTGCTAAGCAAATGCTGTTGACAAGCAGGCATGAACCTCTGCAAGTGGATGACGAACTCTCTTGAGCTGATGGAAAAATGGGAGAAGATCAAAACTGACCTCACGGTGGCACACAAAGCAGTAATGAAAGTGCTCGGCTTGGAATGGAGGCCAGAAACTGATGACTTCACATTTGACTTAAGGCCACTGGTGAACATTCTAAAACAGAAGGAGAACACAAAGAGAAGTGTTCTGCAATCGTCTGCACGCATTTATGACCCCCTTGGGTTCCTGACTCCTTTCACAGTCCGAGTCAAGTGCATTTTTCAAGAAATGTGGGAGAGAGGACTCAAACAGATCACAATGTGGACAGACTCTATGATTACGCTGCACTGGATTTGCAGCTCCGCTCAGAAGTGGAAACAGTTTGTCGCAAACAGAGTGACAGAGATCCAGTCCTTGACCAACCCAGCCATGGTCACACATAGAAGGGAAGGTAAATCCAGCTGACCTCCCTACCAGAGGACAGACTGTGGAAAACCTGATACAGAACAAGCTATGGTGGTACGGACCTGAACACCTGACCAGTCACCTGATCAGTCAGAGGAGACTGATCAGGGCCAGGTTCCAGAAGAAGTTCACACAGAACTCAAGTGCCATCACCAGGTCACAGTACAGCTTACTGCAAACGACACAGATCTCTCTGAACCAGTATTGGAGCTAGCAAGATATAGCAAACTTAGAAGGGTCTTAACAGTGACTGCCTGGATGCATCTATGCTTTAAGCAAGTGGCTTGTCCTTCCGCGTTCCCATTTTGCCACGCACGTTTCTGGTCATGTGACATGTGCGCCAATCGTGGGACGGCAAGTTCTGCGCCTATTTCCGGCTCTAACAGCCTGCAAACACTGGTTAAGCTTATGCGACTCTTTCGCAGTTGGTTAAGGTTAGAGTTTGGAATTAGGGCAGGCGTTTTATCGCCATGCTCTAAGACAAACTCTAACCTTAACCAACTTCGAAAGAGCGCCTAAGCTTAACCGTCCAAAAACTTGCCGTCCCACGATTGGCGCACATGTCACATGACCAGAAACGTGCGTGGCCAATCAGAGCGCAAAACGGGAACGCGGAAGGACAAGCCACTTGCTTAAAGTATAGAAGCTGCCTGGATCAAGAGATTCATAACGAATGCTCAAAGGAAGACAAAGACACAAGGAGAGCTGACTGCTGACGAGCTCTTTGAAGCAGAAAGGTACTGGATCAAGACAATACAACAACAGAGTTTCAGTCAGGAGATCAAATAACTGAAGACAGGAAATACTCTGACCAATGACTGTAAAATAAAGGAACTCCAACCATTCCTGGATGAATATGAACTGCTCAGCGTGGGAGGAAGATTGCAACAGTCCAACTTCACCTTCCGAGAGCAGTACCCATGGATTATTCCCGGAAAACAAAGATACTCAGAAATGCTGATACAGTCCTGTCATGAGAAGATAATGCATTCAGGAGTGAGGGACACCTTTTTGATTGATTGATTGAAAATTGTATTAACAGATTGCAGAATGGGTACAATACAGTACAGCTCAATACACACAATTGTTAACACATTCGGGGCCATTGGGATGAGTCTAATTAATGTCAAGAGGACCGGGGAATGTAAACAAACGTGGGGCTGTTTGTACAGCTAAATCTATACTTTATAGTATTGCTATCTGTCTATTCTCATTATCAATTGAGTCCATAAACCGTCCCTTCAAAATGGCTTAAAGAAAAAAAAATCATCAATAGGTTCTCATTTTATAGCGCCGTGAATATAAGCGATTTGGGACTAGTATATTTTCTGGAAGGCTAGATATAGGGCTAATAGCTGCGAACGTTATATCCAATGGCATTTCCGTTTTACAGATGCTACAGAAATAACTCAAACTGCATATGATCGGCACGATCCCAAAGCATGTATGCATGAAAGGGGGGGGGGCGGGGGACGTCGTTTATTATTATTGATTACCAATAACGTGTTCGTCTAACTAGCCACATAGGGCGATCGCCTGGATGGCTATCAAAACAATGCCCGATCAGGCTGTAATTTACGTGAAAAAGATCTTACCATGAGCCGGTTGGATCCCCCCGAGCATTTCCCCGTTATCGATCGCCATCTGGTAGATCGATATGTCCATTGGCTGATGATAAATCCCCTTATTGCATAGTGAAATTCAAATTCATGTTCAATCAATTCAAAACGTATCCCGTGCAACAGACAATAGCTATCGCTTCAGATGAGTAGAAAACTACATTAGAGATCCATTTTCAATTAATCATAACATGACATACATGCAGTGCCGTCTGGGAGAAATGCGAGGCCCTGTGCGAGATTTAAAAGCCAGGTTTAACCCTAAAGGTTCAAAAAAATATATATATATTTAATATAATATTTTTTTATTTTTTTTTGTATACAGTCAACGTATTCTTAAATAATAGCGCTGCCCGAGGCTGGGCATACAGTCAACGTATTCTTAAATAATAGCGCTGCCCGAGGCTTAGTGGCAATGCACCTGTACACCTGGCAGTAACAAGGAAAATGCATAAAACACCCCTGGAACCTGATAAACAAGCTTAAAGCCAGGTAAATTTTTCAAGCACGACATGCAGATTTGCAGTTTTGCCTTATTTGAATCGAACTCTATAAGCTTAGTACACACGTCACAAACTGCACGATGCAACACATCGAGTGAGAGAGACAGAGAGAGACAGAGAGAGCGCGAGAGAGAGCGCGAGAGAGAGCGAGAGAGAGAGAGCGAGAGAGAGAGCGCGAGAGAGAGCGCGCGAGAGAGAGAGAGATCCACGGCGGGAACAGAACAGATTGCATTAAAAACTCACCCTAACGCAGAATAAGGTCCAAGAGGAAGGAGACGACCGTGGAGATGACAAAGTTCACCAGTCCCATGATATTGCCCCCCCCCCCCCCGCCCCGGGTTGGGATGACATTTTAAAAAAAAATTACAAAATGGCTGCAATTCCCCTGCGTGACGACAGGTGGCAGCAGTGTAGATTAGAACGTTAGCACAGGAAGACAGTTGCGACCCGAAGAAGAAGAACAGCGACCAGATAAAGGAGTGGTTTAGCGCGAAATGTATTACATTCTACAATTACCTACCTACAAAAGGCAGAGAAGCTTCTTCTTCTTCTTCTTATTGAGGTTTAACGGCGGCTGGCCACTTTTAGGGCATTACCGCGATCTTCTGGAATCCTTTACCTCCTACAATGTCCATTTTTCTTCCCCATCATGAAGTGCAGCTAATGCTGCTCCTCCCTGACTGAGCCCCCCTCTGTGAGACACTCCTTGCCGCTGACTCTGGACTCTAACCACTTCCTCCCATGTCAGACCATCCATGCCCAGGTGTTGAACTGCCACTCTAACTATCATCTTAATCCTCTCCGCTCTGCCCTGAACCGAAGCCGTAGCATTAACTACTCGTGCCACAAGGGCCACAATATTCGGTTTCTCCTCCCACACCCTCTCTTTGTCCTCCCGTACTGCCCTTTCTGCCAAATGCCCTTCTCTAAGAGAAAGGCAGAGAAGCTTCTTCTTCTTCTTCTTCTTCTTCTTCTTCTGATTTGTATTGGAAGTTGGCACTAACGTAACTAAAGGCAGAGAAGTGATACCGGCAATGTGGGGTTGTTCCCGGAGAGCTCACTCTCGGCCGTGGTTTCTCAGTGTATAATGTATGGTGCTCTCCCTCAACATGCGAGTAGGGTGAGACAACATCATTCTTTAGTCCAAATAATACCCTACTTTATACTATATTATTGTCATTTGTTTAATGTAAAGTCAGTCTTACATTGGCACTGCTTTAACGTTGCATTTACCCATAATCCATTGCTGTATTAGACCCATGTGCCAGTATAAAATTCAATTACGTGCCCCCCTTCCCATGGTGTACATAGAAAGAGACAATAAACACAAAAGTAACATAGGACACGATATACAACGAAATATCCAGTTTTTTCAAATCCCAATGTTGACAGCTATGGACTGGAGGAGCTGGGTTGTGGACTGTAACCAATTAATTTAATTATTTTACATCATGATTGGACTTGTTTCTTTTTCTTTTCACCACTTTTAGCTCTATTTTAGTCCTATTTTAGCTATTTTTATCCCTGTGTACTTGTCCATCTTGTTTTTAACACATACTAATACGTGTATGTTATGTATTAACTGTTTTTAAATGGCTGTTTTTAAATTGCTGTTATGCTGTTATGCTGTAAAGGACATCTGAATCTCCCCTCTGGGATAAATAAAGGTTTTCAATTCAATTCAATTATGACATACCAGATTAACAAATACAGTACTGTTTTTGATACAAGAAGAGTCTAAAAAAGAGAGTATATACATTTGACGAACAAACTGTACATTGGAGGAGGTTGGTAGGTAGGAGGTTGGTAGGAGGGGTGGGGGGACGACTACATTGTAGGTGGTGGGGTGGGGGGGGGGTTGGGTAGGCGGGGTGGAGGGGGGGTAACTGTACATTGGTTTATCGACTAAACCTTACTTGGTCCCAAGAAGAGGGTGTATTATTGGGTTTAATAGGACATTTATTGTACATTGGAGGGGGTTGCGTTAGGACATTTACAGGGGCCAGTTTCGAATTGCAGTCTCCTGTAGGTGCTCTTTGAGAGTGGTTTTGAAAGTGGGTAGTGATTTACATTCCTTTACAGCTGTGGGTAGGGCGTTCCACATTGATAATAATTGTGAAACGTGTTTAGTCCCTTGTTTGAGCCGAATCTGAGTTTAACATGATTTGTGGAGCTCCCTCTGAGGTTGTGATCGTGGTATTCACTGACCTTTGGGAAGTATTTTGACATGTACTTAGTCGTGTAGTGTATCTTGTAGACCAGGCCCATTGAAAGTTGCTGTACTCTGTCGTCTACTCTAAGCCATCCTAGGTTGTCAAAGCTGGCAGGGGTGAGGTGGGTTCTAGGAGTACTGTCAAGCAGTAGTCTGACCAGTTTGTTTTGAGATGTTTTTTTATTTTGTTTTTAGCGCCTTTGAGGTGCTTTGGTACCATGAGGTGCAAGCATAGTCGTAGTACCCTTGAATGAGTGCTCCTGCCTTCAGGGTATTCTTGTTTACCAGAGAGGAGATCCGGTACAAGAATCGAGTTCGTTGGTTGACTTTTTTTTCTTCCTTTTTACTTAAATTTGTATTTAACATTTATAGACATACAACACTTAGACAATACTTACAATGACATCCATAACAACAATATACAAACATGGGTCCCTTGAATATGGCGTTGTTCAGCCGCCCAGACCCCCATAAGAGGGACCCCCCCTCCCACCATCCACCCCTAGAAACCGGGCTCCACCACATCCCAGGTCCGTCCCACGCGGGCCGAGCACTCAGCGACACGGGTCCCTTGAATTTAATTGGGCCAGGCTCAGTAGAGGGGCGAGGGCTGGTACTCCCCCCCACCGAGCCAAGCCCGCTACCTCCCATGTCACCAAGCACCCCACCCCACGCACAACGAACCCACAACCTACAAGACCCCACTCTCCCGGGCCAAACCGCGGAAACGATGCCCCCCCCCCCTGACATTTCCCCCCCTGAGTTAAGCCTGTAGAACTCCCCCATATCTCAGGCCGATGCACGCGAAGCCGGGCCCCCAGCGACACGGGTCCCTTGAATTTAATTGGGCCAGGCTCAGTAGAGGGGCGAGGGGTGGTACTCCCCCCCCCACCGAGCCAAGCCCGCTACCTCCCATGTCACCAAGCACCCCACCCCACGCACAACGAACCCACAACCTACAAGACCCCACTCTTCCGGGCCAAACCGCGGAAACGATGGCCCCCCCCTGACATTTCCCCCCTGAGTTAAGCCTGTAGAACTCCCTCATATATCAGGCCGTGTCGCCCCCAGCGACATGGGTCCCTTGAATTAATTGGGCCAGGTCCAGTAGAGGAGAGGGACCGAGTCTCCCACCCACCGAGCCAAGCCCGCTACCTCCCATGTCACCGAGAGCCCCATCCCACGCCCACCAACCCTGCAACACACAGGACCCCACTGGGCAAAGCTCAGCCGCTCTGACCCCCATTAGTGAAACCCCGCCCTCCTCCCAGAGAAATAGAACACCCCCATATCCTGGTCCACCATGCACGGAGCCGAGCACCCAGAGCCCCCTCCGCCCCGCCTGACCACCAGGCCCACGAGACCCCCAAGCCCAGGCCCGCAGAAGGCCTAAGCACCACGCCTCAATGGCCCCCCGACCCTCCGCGACCCCAAGCCCGGTGCCCCCCCGGCCCGGTGACCATACCGCCCAGGCCACAGCGGCAGAGGGCCCCAGGAAACCCCACCCCCCCATACCGATCCCACAACACGCAAGGCCCCCCCTCCCCCGGGTCGAACCGCCGGAACGATGACCCCTCCCCCCGGCATCCCCCCCCACTGAACTCAGCCTGCCCACTTCTGTACCTCCCATCTCACCGATATCACTATATACATTTATGAAAAAATAAAACTGACAACACAATAAGAAAAAATGAAATGAAAATAAAATAAGCTATATGGTTAGCACTCTTTCCCCCGTTGGCCTTTTGGAGGGGAATCAGCTCTCCTATTGGAGAAGCCCCCCCCTAGTGACGGAGATACCCCCCAATGGAGATTCTCCAAGCCTGTCTTCATGTCCAACATTTTGAATTCTTGTCCTTCACAATTGTCCATGTGCACATTTAAAGCAACTGCTATTCTAACATAAAAAAAAGACTAAAGACAATTGGCACTTCCCAGGTGTTTTACCCCCGTTGGTGGGCTGGAGGGGTAAGGCTCTCCTGGAGAGGGCCCCTCCTATAACGACGGAGATATCCCCAATGGGGATTCTCCAATGCCCCTATTATTGTCCAACATTTTATTTGAATTTTTTTCTTTCAATAGTACAGTTCCAGAGCTCCCGGTCAGGTCTCCGAATGTGTTCCCCCATGTTCCCCGTCGTCTTAGTCGTGCGCCATGTGTGTTAGTGTCTTCAGTTTAGTCTAGTACGTGTTATTTATATTATATGTCCCGAATCAAGACCCAATTTTCCCAACTAATGTGTTTACCTTGTCTGTATTCCCAGTGGTCTGTGTGTTATCTGCACTGTGTCTCGAGTCATTACATCCATTCACTATCAAATAATATGCATATGTGGTATTGAATCTTAGTCGGTGTGTGTGACCTCAGTGCTCGAGTCCTGTTTGGTGTGTGAGTTCTCGTTATTTGAATCCTTGCTGGTCTGGTTGTCCTCGGTGCTCGAATCCCGGTTGGTGTTTGTGGCCTCAATGCTCGCATCTTGGCCGGTCTGGGCGATCTCCGTGCTTGCATCTCGGATGGTCCGGTTGACCTTGTGCCCGAGTCCTGTTTGGTCCGGGTGTATCCAGCGTCTCTTTGTCCTTCTTTTGGGGGTCATTTGTTTTATTTCTTTTGAATTAGCCTCCATGCTCCTCTGAATATTCTGTATTGCATCGAGTCCAGTCTGTGTGTTGGTTTGCATGTTAGCATTGTTAGCGTTCTGTATTGCTTCTAGCCTGATCTGAATGCTAGCTTGCATATTCATCGTGTTAGCTTCCATGTTAGCTTGTAGCTTCGTCTCCAGCCTCGCTGTTGTCTAATGTTTTTATTTCTTTTGAATTAGCCTCCATGCTCCTCTGAATATTCTGTATTGCATCGAGTCCAGTCTGCGTGTTGGTTTGCATGTTAGCATCGTTAGCGTTCTGCATTGCTTCTAGCCTGATCCAAATGCTTGCTTGCATATTCATCGTGTTAGCTTCCATGTTAGCTTGTAGCTCCATCTCCAGCCAGGCCTCGCTGTGGTCTAACGTTATGTTAGCTTGTTTTAATTGCTGCGTCATCCCCTCGTGTTGTACCTTTCCCTTCGTTGTATTTTCTTTGTCGGGGTCATTCTTCTCTCACTTCTCCTCGAGTTTTGTGCACTGGGTCTTGTCATCGTTCTTTTATCTTCGAGTTGTTACTTTTTATCGTGTTTTATAACTTTTTATTACCTTTCTTGAATTTTGGACTGGGAGCTCTGTTCTGCAGCTGCTCACCTGCTCCTCGCCAAACCGGAAGTCGGTTGACTTTTTTTTTATTACATTGGATGCCATTTTGTCACAGGAAAGATTTGCCTCTAGGATGGAACCTAGGTATGTAATTTCATCTTTCCTTGTGACAATATTGTCACCCACTGTAACTGAGAAGCCATCGGTCTTGCTGAGTTTGTTATTTGAACCAAGCCAAGATCAGCAAGCCATATGCAGATTTTGCCTAGTTCTGAGCTGAGGGTTTTTTCAACCTGTAACTTGTTCTTGTCAGAGACCAGCAGGGCTGAGTCATCCGCGAACAGGAACAATGACATGTCATTTGCATAAATTAGGAACAGTAGCGGTCCTAGTATGCTTCCTTGTGGAACACCACAGCTCACTTGGAGGGGGGGGGGATAGGGTACCGTTTACCTCCACCATCTGTTCTCTCCCCTCCAGGTAGGATTGCATCCAGCTCACTGATAGACTATCAAAACCAATTGCTTTTAGCTTGTCAATCAGAATGGTGTGATTGACAGTGTCGAAGGCCGTTTGTAGGTCCAGCATGACCATGCCGCAGTATTTGCCCGCGTCCACCTCTTGTTTGATGTGGTCGTTTAAATAGAGAAGGCATGTGTCAGTGGAGTGGGATGTTCTGAAGCCAGATTGGAATTCGTAGATTAGATTTATTTTTTTCACGAGGTACTTTTCGACCTGTTCGTATACTATTTTTTCCATGACTTTCAAGATGGAGGTAAGGATAGAAACAGGGCGGTAGTTGCCTGGGTTTAATTTGCTGCCCTTTTTGTGCAGGGGTGTTACTCTTGCAATTTTGAAGTCTTTGGGTACGTGTCCCTGTTTTATGGAGAGGTTTATTATGTGTGTGATGACTGGGGTGATGGCGGCTGCTGAGTCTCTGATGAATTTGGAGGGGATATTGTCATGGCCAGTGGCCTTGTTAGGTTGGAGGGCGCTCAGTTTTTTGAGTACCTCAGCTGTTGTTAGCAGTTCTAGTTTGAAATCGTCTTTGCGGACCCCTAGGTTTTTGTAGTAGGCTATGATGTGTTCTACCCCAAAATGCCCTGAGTGGGAGGGTAGTTTGTTTACCAGTGTTGTGGCTATGTTTGTGAAGAAAATGTTTAAGTGATTGGCTACATCCAGCTTGTCTGTGATGAGCCAGTTGTCCGTCTTTATGTTTATGTTTGAAAATCTGGTTGAGTTTTTTACTGCAGCCTAGTTGATTATTGAGTAATTTCCAAAGTTCACGTGGTTTGTTTTTGTTTTCCTCAGTTTTGTCATTGATGAAATTCTTTTTTTGCAGTTTTGATCATGGAATTTTCTTAGTCTGTTTCTTTCCAGTTTGAGTTCAGTCAAGTGGCCTTGGAGTTCACTGCTCGTGCTTTTGGTAAGCTTTGACTAACTTTTACGAAACTCAGAGCATTTTTTGTCTCTGGTTTTCATAGCGGCCAATATTTCGGAGTGCATCCACGGTTCAGCGCGGTTTTTTACCCTGGTGGTTCTTAGGGGGGCCATGTCATTTAGTATTGTTGAAAATTTGGTTTTGAAACCAAGCCATGTTTCTTCAACTAGTGTACCATTGAGCTCATCTGACCAGTCCAGGCTCTCCAGTTCAAGGTTAAAGGTTTCGCTAGAGTAGGTTTTCAGGTCTCTAGATGTGACTGTTTTGTGGCAGCCGGCCTTTTGTTTTAGCTTTTTGCGGGTACAGAATATCATATAATCAGTGTTCGAATTATGTGGGGGCCAATGGGGGCTCAGCCCCCATAGTCAACAAGACCTGTGGGTGTCTCTCAAAAAATTTATATTACATTTCTTTTTTATATATATTTTTTTTTTCAATGTACAAATTACTATTATTTATGTTACCTAAATAAATTGTTAATAGATAATATTTGTCTTTTCAGTTTCTAAAAGAACAGAGTAATTAATGTTGTGGAATAGGCTGCGTTTCACCTCCAAGCCGCTATGTGTCGCCCATGAGTGTGTCTAACGCTACTCCAACCCATTTGGTGAAGAAGAAGCAGCAAGCTTAATGTAAACAGGAGGCTGCAATGTGTCCTGCAACTGCGACTCAAGTAAAAAGTAAACAGTACACCACATGCCGCCAAAAAAAAATGCTTAACCCGCCACAAGGCTGTACAAGGCTGGACAGCTTCGTCTTTATAAAAAGGCCAAAGACTAGTCAAAGACTAATGCTGTTAGCGCAGCAGCTAGCAGCGCTACTGGTTGACACTGCTAGTAGTGTTTGTTAGCCCTGCTCCTGTGCTAGTAGTGTTACCGCGGCTGCCACTGCCAAACCCGAGTCTCCACCTGGACTGTGCTGCTGCTCAACCACCACACTGCTGGGGACAGAGTCAGTGGACCTTTTGGAAAACTAAATACAGCTGGTTATTTGCCAAGGAGGTAAATGGAGGTAAATGCTGCTGTTAAGTGCCATACAACTATTTATTTTCCATTCGATTTTTTTTGTTAGTTTTTGATCTGATTGAAATAAATGTTCATTCAAGTTCATAAATTTTGTCTCATTTTTCAAATTAAATTGTTGTATTATTTGATCAGATGCAAAATGCAAATAAGTACATATCATATGGCATTATATATCAGAGGTGAGTAATAAAATTAACAAATATTGATGGTTAAGAATGAGACTGAATAATGACATCACACAATAGTCTAATGATTAGACTGTGATGTGATTGATTGATTGAAAACTGTAACAGATTGCAGAATGGGCACAATACAGTACGGCTCAATACACACAATTGTTAAGGGAATGCAGACCAGAGAAAGACTTTCGTCTTGTTTACATCAGGGTCCCCCATTTTCAATTCATAATGACATTTATGACATACACAACATACAGATATAGGTGGTGGCAGAGGGGAGGACGAGGAGGAAGCTGCATGCTATCCTTGAGAACCCCTGCCACCCCCTCTATGATGAGCTGAGCGCAATGCGGTCCACGTTTAGCCACAGACTCATCCCCCCCGACATACCACAAAGCGCTTTGGGCAGTCCTTTGTGCTGGTGGCAATCAGGCTCCACAACCAGGCAGGGCCAGGACGGGCCAACTGCCGTGGACTGGAGGAGCTGGGTTGTAGACTTTAACAAATTAATTTAATTATTTAACTACACATTCATGATTGGACTTGTTTTTTCTTTCTTTTTCACCACTTTTTAGCTCTATTTTAGTCCTATTTTAGCTATTTATATCCCTGTGTACTTGTCCATCTTGTTTTTAACACATACTAATAAGTGTATGTTATGTATGTTATGTATTAACTGTTTTTTAAATTGCTGTTTTTAAATTGCTGTTATGCTGTTTATTCTGTAAAGGACATCTGAATCTCCCCTTGGGGATAAATAAAGGTTTTCAATTCAAAAATATATCATGACATTAATGACATACAGTACTGTTACATTTGTGACATACAATATATATACAAATATACAGTACTGTTAAACAGAGATCCTAACAGAAAATATATACATACGAGGGGGAGGAAACTGTACATTAGAAGGGGGTGGGAGGGGGGGTTTGGACATTTACGGGGGCCAGTTTCATTAGTTTTCATTAGTATTAGACTCTAATCCTAATGAGATATTCCTCAAAATATTACTTCGAAAACAGCCAAAATGTCAGGAAAAAAAAATTCAGGGCGTCCCCATAGCTCTCAGGTGATAACTCGAACCTTATAATGATCACTTAACCTGCATGCTATAACCCCTTTATTGGAGATCTTGGACTTGTCAGAGGTCAGGATGAGGTCAATGGTAGTCTGAGTTGATTCACATACACATGTGGATTGGGTGATCAGCTGGCTGAGGCCGTGCAGATCACAAAACCTATTGAAGGATTTGAAGACGGGTGCATCTTTTTGTTGCATATCCGTGTTCCAATCCCCAATAAGAATAGTTTCTGCATACTCAGCTCCAGCTAAGCACACATCCAGCATATCATAAAAGCCATTTTGATCTGCCGGTCTGTAAATTGTGCCGACTAGAACAGATGTAGCCCTTTCAAATAGAATTTCCACCCATACAGTTTCAATAGCCTCATGGTCAGTACGGTTAATGAATTTGGTGTCCTTATGAATGTACAAGCAGACACCACCTCCATACTTGTTCCTATCATTTCGGACTATTGAATAATTCTCCAACTCTATTTCAGGGTCTGTTATTGATGTCCAGTTTAGTTTCAGAAAAACAGAATGTTTACCTTACCGCTAATAAACAGTTGTCTTATTTCTGCCAGCTCATGTCTTAGGCTGTTTACGTTTAGATGGAAAATATGTAGTCTGTTTTTGTTTGATGTGCTGTCGATGTCGTCGGGTTCAAGGTAGCATTCTTCTGTCTTTTGGTCTGTGGGGAGGGGGGGGGGGGCTCTGTGTTGTCCGGGGGGGAGTGGGGGATCCTTTGATAAGGGTTGCTGTCCCGCGACGGGGGGGGGGGGGGGGGGGGGGGGGCTGTGTTGTTATTATTTGGTCCGTGTGTGGGAGGGGGGGTGGGGGTGATTCTTTATCCTGTCCTGGTTCATCTGCTAGCGGCTGTGTTGATTCCATCACGCCGGCTACCTGTGGTGATTCTGTCTCGCTGACCGGGTGGCTTTCTGTGGGGGAGGGGCAGGGTCCTTTGGCTCCAGTTGATTGCTATGTTAGCCTACCGGCTACCTGTGTCAACGTCGAGTTGATTAGCCCCGGTTCCTTATCTCTCGTCTCATCCTCCCGTGTGTTCCTCTGCGGCGGCGGATGTGTTGAATGCTCCGGCGTCGGGTGGGATGTATGCACCAGTAGCCATCGTTGTATCCTGTAGTGCCAGACCCAGTCGTCGCGTCTGAGTTTGCGTCCTGATGGGGGTCCTGACGTGGCTGGGCCCGGGGTTTAGCTGCACGTCTCCCGAAAGTAGCAGGATAAGGGACAAAAAGGTCCTTCCGTCTATGCTGCCTGTCGGGGGCCTGTTCTTTCTTTCTGGATTAGCCGTTAATGTTGCGTGAATAGTCGCTGTCCCAACGGCCAGGTGATTATGCTCCGTGCCATTTTGGAAATAGAAGTCGCTGTGGATCTCCTTTTCCGTGTTTATTCTTCTCTCCTCTTCTGTCTGGTTGAGCTTCATCGTAGAGTAGAGGTACTGTAACTGAGGGGTTACAAAACCCTGACTGTATTAAAGATTGTGATAGATTAAACCACTGCTAGTTATGTACTTTAATTACTGGCCAGACAGTACATCAAATATAGATGGTGAACACCCACAAGAACACGGCATTGACAAGGAAATAGTATTTGAGGGTAATTTATTATTATTAGGCAACGTTAGGTTACAGAATGAGAATTAGGGTCGCGCTTGTATGGCGAAGAATATACGTAAAGTCAGTCAAGAGCATGAGTCACTAAGAATAGCAGGAATCCTACGATGGGTCTAAGTTGACACCACCTGTCGTATAGTAGCAACTATATAGGGCAACACTGGTACCGACTGGAGACAATGGGTTCCCTCCGGGGGTGTAAGGCCTGGAGGGTAGAGGAATGTTCGGGTACTCCGTCTGATTCAATGAAGAATAAAGAGACTCCAGGTACAGGAGTCGGTCCTTGTGAACTCCCTTGATCAGCAGCAAAGTAATAATTGTAATCCAAATGCTCGACAGCATTGATGACAGCTAGCCAGCCTCCGTCCACGAGGCCAGCCCGAGTTGTAATCCTCACGAGGTTGAATCCCAAACGATAGTGGAAATCAATGATGCTCTTCTCCGGGTAACACGTTCCAAATCAATATAATCCAACCAGTAATGGTTCTGCAATCGCTGACGCCGGTTCTCCTGTGCACATGTCCAATGCTACACACGAACGAACTGTGGTTGCACGATATACAATAAATGAACTACTATTTACTTCACATTAAACTAGGTCGAACTTGACGTTACTGCATTAAACTATTCGCACGTGGTTCTCAATGCTCTGTTAGACGCACTGCTTCTCACTCCATTAGAATCACACTGAACTTGTCACACTGCTTGCTTAGACGAACTTGTCACGTTGGCTTGTTTAGACGAACTGATGAACTACTGCTGGGCACACCTGCGCCAGCATATATACTTAAGTGGCAATCTAGTTCCAAACCTCAGTCCTTGTCTGGTATCAATACGCTGTCTCCAGGCATGTTCTGACATGCCCCAAACTCGCCCCTTGCACCTGTCTGAGTGCGAGACTGCCTGGAGCCTAGGACGCTATCCAATAAGGAGAGCGAATATTACTCTGGTTTGAACGCAGGTAAAGGGATATTCCGTGTATATATAAATAATATACAAAGTATATAAAACAATAAATGTAGATTCTCAACTTTAATCTGGCCCTTCACAACAGGTACGAATCCATTATCCAAAACATAACGAGGAGAAAATGTCCGCAAAATCTCTTTTGTTTGCTGTATTGACGAGGGCTCCGAGAGCTCAGAAATTTGCGACCGTTCATGGCTGAGTACTCTTAGTACAACTAAGAGAGAGATACTGGATCCTGCACGCTAGACAGCTAGTCAAGGGTGTTGTAGCAAGATGCTCTGTTTGCAAGAGATTCAAGGCAAAGGCTGGAGGTCAGATCACTGCACCTCTACCAAGAGACAGAATAACTGAATCCCCACCGTTTGAAGTCACAGGTGTGGATTTTGCAGGACTGCTTTATGTGAAGGCAGACGGATCGGTGACGAAATCATACATTGCACTGTTCACCTGTGCTGTGACCAGGGCGGTACACCTGCAACTGGTCTCGGATCAGTCAACAGAGAAATTCCTGTTAGCTCTGAAAAGATTCATTGCCAGAAGAGGAATATGTAAGGTTATCTACTCAGACAACGCAAGAACATTCAAGAGAGCTGAGCAGGACTTGAAGGAGCTGTGGAAGGCCATCAAGCTGTTGGAGTTCTTCTCAGAAAAGGGCAACACCTGGAGGTTCATAGCCGAGCAAGCTGCATGGTGGGGCGGATTCTGGGAGAGGCTCGTCAGATCCGTAAAAACATGCCTGAGGAAGGTTTTTTAAGGCTGTGGGTAGGGCGTTCCACATTGTTGTGGCATAATTGCGAAATGTGTTTAGTCCCTTGTTTGAGCCGAATCTGGGTTGAACATGATTTGTGGAAGTCCCTCTGGTGTACTTACCTTTGGGGATGTACATGGGTATCTTAGTGGTGTAGTGTATCTTGTAGACCAGGCCCATTGCAAGTTGCTGTACAATATTAGTTGGTGTAATAATTAGGGCTGTCAGTTTATCACATTAATTAGATTAATAAATTACACATCAAATTATCGTGTTATGAAAATTAACTCAAAATGTATTCAAAAAAATATATATATTTTTTTCTTTTTTTCTTTTATATATTTTGTATCTCATTCATTCCATAAGAACGTAGAATACACATTTACAGACTTTTTTTTAATATGTCCATTTGCATGTTCTTGGTACAGTATCTGATTCTAGGGACATCTATGGATCTCAGGGAATGTATTCCCAGTATCAGAAATACTGTGTCTGTTACTAGGCTTGAGTAAATTGTAATGAACCAAATGAGAATATCAATTAAATTATTTTTATCTTTGACTGTGAATAACACCATGCTAAAATTGACCAGACCTGAAAAATCTAAGCAAATTAATAAATGGAAGATGATTAAACAGAAGGTTTTGTAGATACAGTACTGAATTCTGCCATCCGGACACATGCAATTTGAAATATGATTATAGAATATAGAATATCAGGCATAAAATGGTTATGCGATTAAAATGCGATTAATTAGATTAATTAATTACATATCCTGTAATTAATTAGATACATTTTTTTAATCGCTTGACAGCACTAGTAATAATAGTTAGGGATGCACCGAAAATTCGGCTACCGAAAATTATCGGCCGAAAATGGTTAAAAAGGCTCTTTCGGCTTTCGGCCGAAAGGGTTTTAGCACCGAAAATATATGACCGAAAGTCAAATAACGTGTTGTTGTGATGACGTCATCAAAACGCGACTACATACATACCGGTAGCATGCGCAACATGTAACGTGAGCAGCTTGGCAGCTCTTCCTGCATTCTACAGCCTGTGATAACTAACTCCTCTTGGGAGTAGGGATGCCCCCCGAAACCCGGTTCTAAACTAAATTAGAAAAAACCGGAGTATTGATCAGCTCCGACGTTAACGGTACTGCTATCAGTAGTCTAGGAGCGGATTAGCTACGGAGCTAACAGTGTACCATCCATCTGCGACGCAACGGTGGCAGCAACAGTGGACACTGAGTAATGTTAACGTTATGACAAGTTCATACTACACTACACGTATGAACTCGACATAACGTTAACGTTACTCCGTTTAAATGAAGTGTTTAATAAGCAGCAATCTGTTGTTGAAAATGTAACGTTAACCGGAAAACCGGAAATGGAATGCGAGGACAGGAAGTCGTCATCAATCGTTGTAGTCTTTTAGTCTTAACAGTCTGGAATTAATGTATGCATTCAAAAGTGCTGAATAAATGTTTTATGGGCCCATAATAGTGATTATTAATATTATTTAAGTTAAGTTTAGCCATAATCATGTCTTTTGCCATAATCAGGTAGCTAAAAAAAACATATATATATATATTTATATTAATCATTTTCGGCCTTTCGGCATTCGGTTTCCTATTTTCGGTATCGGTTTCGGCCAAGAATTTCCCATTCGGTGCATCCCTAATAATAGTTTCAAATAACGTTAGCTAATGTTAGCTAGCTGATGCTATTCGCTAGTTAGCTATCAACCTAACGTAAGTTCAGCTAATATTAGCCAGCTAGCCCAGCTAATCTGCTTGCAACGAAGCCTTATGGCTGTCACGCAAAATTAAAGAAATATGTCATAGCCTCAAAATAGTATTTTGTTACCTCAAAATGTATTTAGTTCCTCAAAATAATATTTTGTTCCCTCAAATATTAATTCGAACGATTATTTTGATACTATTTTTTTTGCTTATACATTTAGATGTGGCTAATGTCTTTTTTTTTTTTTTTTTTTAAGCGTTATTAAAGCCTAATTAAACTTCAGTCCTTGGATCCTATGCTTATTCACACCGGATGTTAGTGTTAAATTTACAGGCCTTCGTTGAAGGGGTGCATTATATTCTAGAAGGTTGTAGAATACTAGTAAATATGTAAACACTGCTGTTATGTTCCAGAATGATCTTCCTACCCAGGGGTCATGACCTTCTAGTATTTTCCGGGATATTCCTTTGTGTCCCTGAGCAGTCGAGAGCGGAGCCCGGAATGTTCCAGAATGTTCATAATGTCAATGTCGGATTATTGTCTCCACAGAGACCAGAAGACTGTAAATATAATGCCTTACGAGCCATATTAATCATCTTGTGCCTTATTGTTGCCAGCGTGCATATCATCTGTTACTTTTGTTGAGCCGTGGTAAAGTCATTCTAATAAAATTACTAAAATACAAAGAGAAAGAGAGAGATGAATAGGCTTATCTGTTCTGAGCCAGTGTTGCGTCCTGCCCGGGGGGACCAGATCCATGTTGCTTCATGTAATCTTCGGCGGCTTTAGGCGTGCGTATTCCCTGCCTAATACCGTCTTTTCCCAAGATCGATAATAGTGCCGGGTAGTTAAGGATTGGCCTGAGACCACTCTTAAACATTCTCTGCATCACATCCTTGTAGGGGAAACGCTGAGCAATGGCCTCCTTACATAGTGGGGCGGTGTGGCTCAGGGGTAGAGCGGGGCGTCCAATGATCGAAGGGTTGGTGGTTCGAATCTCGCTCAAGCCCATGTCCATCCCATTGCCGTTGTGTCCTTGGGCAAGACACTTAACCTACTTGCCTCGTATGAATGTGTATGCATGTGAAGGAATGTTGGTGGTGGTCGGAGGGGCCGTAGGCGTTGATTATTCGCCACGCTTCCGTGAGTCTGCCTCAGGGCAGCTCTGGCTGCAATTGTAGCTTACCACCACCGGTATGACTGTGTATGAACGAATAATGGACTCTGTGAAGCGCTCTGAGTCAGAGCAACAGTCAGTCAGAGAAGAGCGCTATATAAATCCAATCCATTATTATTATTATAGATCTTCGTAGATAGATATTGAATTTTCACCATATTTCAGTTTCCCCCTTTGATTGCGCGCTCCTCTAATGATGGCGTCTCTTATTACCGTCTTGCGCAGGGTAACAATGATAACTCTCGGACCGTTACCTCTTTGGCCTCGTGTACCGACTCTGTAACATTGGTCCACTGTCGGCGCTGTGGGAAGGGTGTTATTACCTAAAATATCTACTAACACTGTGCAATTGACTGATTCATCCAGTCCCACAATGCGGATATTATTTCGCCTGTAGTAACGTTGGGTCTCGAGCTGCCTCTCCATTGCTTTCTCTTCGACTTCTTGTATTTTCTTCCGACACTCTTCTTCCACCTGTTTTTATCTCCTTCGATAACTCTGTTAATCCATCGTTGACGTTCTTCTCGTTCACTTGGACCATCTGTGTAATTTCTATCACCGTATTCTCCACTGCCGTGATTCGCCCGGCCTGTGCAGCGGCTGCTTCCATAACCTCTTCGAATTTAGCATCGACGTGTGCTTTGAATTCATCTTTGAGTTCCTCGATGTGTAATTTGAAAGCGACCATCTGTTCCTTCATCAGGATAGTCAGAGAGTTGAAGTCGGGTTGTGAAATTGCACTGCTTGTGTCAGTTGATGTTGTGGGTGCAATGATGGTCCCGATGGGTTTGTTGGAGATTATCTTCTCAAATTCCCCTTCTTTATCTCTTACGGTATTTTTACACGTCGTTACCGTTGTGTTGTCAACTGCTGTCTCCCTCTCTGGGCCAGTCGTCGTTGGTCCCGGTATATTCTCCACTATAGTCCCCCCATCGGGGCTAGTCAACAACGGTACTGCCGTTGCCTCGCCTATTGTAGGCGCCGTTGGAGTATCTGTGCCGAATCTCTTTCCAACCTTTTTCTTATCCTTAATATCCATGTTGAGTCTTTATGTCTTTTGATATAGTTAGTAGAAGGTCTTATCAATACATACGATGTGGTTTAATCTCTTTTGGTATTTTGGTATACAAATAAGGTTTTTAAACGAAATTAACGTTGACGGGAGAGGAGCTGTAACCAAACGCGTATCGCTTCACATTGCGTTCAAACCGGAAGTTTTGATACTATTTTGAGGCCACAAAATATTTTTATTTTATTTTGAGTGGCAGCAATAAGGCTTCGTAGCTTGCTAACTGATGAGATTGAATATTTTTGTGAAATTAACGTCAGTGTTCCTTACCCTGAGATAGAATTGGGCTTTATGTAATATTAACAGTAATGTTACATGCATTGGACAGTGAATTGAAGCATGATTTGAACGAACACTCACTGTAAATGTTTTTTTCCATAGATGGATATACGAAAATGTTTCAGGTGAGAGAGTAAGGTCAAAATGATGGTACCTGCTGACTGCACTGCCCACAGCAACCCAATATACAATTAAAATAATGTTATACTATACATCTCTACCTCTTATTAGATTATAAATACTATCTTTGGTTGTTATGTTGGCCTTTTGGTTGACGGCAAAAGAGGGGAAAGGATAGAGAGGGAGAGAAGGAAAGAGCAGGATGGAGTCAGCAGAGAGAGAGAGAGAGAGAGAGCAAGAACCAGGTGAGAAAGTGGACATAGTCAAGAAACATGGTAGCGCTGTATAAATGCATTGCATTTTATTATTATTATATTATGCAGAGGCAGCCCATGTTTTGCCCACATTCATAGTGGACTCCAGAATGGTGTATACTGTAATTAAATGTGGATGTACAAATACTCTGTTAGTTTGCTTTATTATAATAGTATATGTAATTTTTATGTAATTTATCATTGAATACAAATATGAGTATGTGTGATTGTCAGTGCAAAGAGGGAGAGAGGAAGATAGAGAGAGAGAGAGAGAGAGAGAGAGAGAGAGAGAGAGAGGATGGGGAGAGAGCAAGAGCAGGAAGAACCAGGTGAGAAAATAACCTAGATATTGGGGAGAGGGGTGTGTGTGTGAGTTTAAAATAACATTGTAAACAACAAAGGCTCTTTAACCTAACCTACCAATAGTTAGCTTTGTCTGAGGTATGAAAATATACCTGAACACCACCACCACCACAGAGAAAAGTAATCCTCTTGGCATATGTGGCCTATATCTATTTGTTTATTACATCAGAAGGAATGCATGTATACTTTCCTCTTGGCTCCATTTCTCCTTTCACCAACTGTTCACAGAATAGCTTTAGCTAATTGGTTCTTGTCACGACCCTGGCTCAGAGGGAAGCAACATAAAGGGGACACAGACACCAACGGTCAAGTTTAAACCAAAAGGATATATTTATTACTATAACTAATGAGCTGTGTTGCTCATTCCACGAATGCACAATCCTTACAAGTTGTACCTTGTGAGGGCGGTTAGGTGGTCGAGCGGAGATTGCGTTCGTCACCAGCCCCGGAGCTGTGAGCTTGGTTCGCCTGTTCGAATCCAGCTCACAGCTCCGGGGTTGTCACCAGCTTGGCTGGCCGTCTGCACTGATACAATTGGCTGTATCAGAGGGTGGGAGAAGCTGGCTGGGTGGGTCCGGGTCGTTGTAAACAGCGACTCCTACAGTTCGGTCGGGGCGCCTGCTAAGCGCGGATTGGACGTGAGGGGGATAGTGTGGTCCTCCCACACGCTACGCCCTCTCAATGAGAATCCGCGCTGCCAGGTGAAAAGAAGCGGTGATTGGCTGGACGTGTGTCGGAGGAAGCACGTGGTAGCCTCCACTCTCCCAAAATGATCTGACTGTGGGGGGTAAAGCGCAGCGACCAGGAAGGGACTGGGAATTGGCATACGACTAACATTGGGATGGGAGAAAATCGGAGGAAAATGGAGGGGGAAAAAGACAAAAAAAAAAAAAAAAAAAACAAGTTGTACCTTGTTGTAAAGGTGACTAATCAGCCTTTCCAAAGATATAAAATACAATACCAATTGGTATTATTAAAGGGGAGGAATAATCGACCAAAATAACGTTTCAGAACTTTTTTTGAGGAGTTTATTTAAGCATTACATCACGCGCAGGAGTGGTTTGTGAACAATAAACCATGCCTAGGGGTGGTCGTTAGACCCCCCTAGGCATGGTTTATTGTTCACAAATCACGACTGCAAGTGGTGTAATGCTTTTATACAACTGCCACATTCATCCAACCTTATTGCTATACAATAAACACACATTAATCGAAGATTTATTGAAAAAACCATCCGCCAGAAAAAGTAGTTCCCACAACTACAAAAAAGACAAGTTGCCTCCATGTGGAAGCAGCTCGGAAGTGCATCCAACCAACTAACACATCCAAAGTTGCCTCCATGTGGAAGCAGCTTGGAAGTGCATCCAACCAACTAACACATCCAACTGTGTGTTATTGGAATGATTGAGAGAAGTTGCCTCCATGTGGAAGCAGCTCGGAAGTGCATCCAACGGATCCAACAAACTAACACATCCAACTGCCTTTCAACTAAGGCATCCAACCAACTAACACATCCAACTTTTCTTTAGTTTTTAATTATGAAGTTAGTGGTTATTGGAATGATTGATTGAAAATTGTATTACCAGATGCAGAATGGGTACAATACAGTACGGCTCAATACACACAATTGTTAAGGGGATGCAGACCTACTTTACCCACAAAGAACCACTGAAGCACAGCTGAAGCACCCCTGAAGCACAGCTGAAGCACCGCTGAAGCACAGCTGAAGCACCGCTGAAGCACATTCATTCTTAGATGCTTCTATTGAAAGTAGGTAAAAAAAAAAAAAAAAAAATTGCAATTAATCAAAGACATTGTATGTGTGTGTGTGTGTGTGTGTGTGTGTGTGTGTGTGTGTGTGTGTGTGTGTGTGTGTGTGTGTATGCGACCGAGTGAGTGTGTCTGGAAGCCAGACAGTGTGAGAGAGAGGGGAAGAAGAAGAAAAAAATTGCAAATTAATCAATCAATCAATCCGCGATTTTTCTTTTGTTCCACAATGATTCATGACCCATAGATTACACAATCCAACATTGTGTAAGAGACTAAGACATTCGCCGTGACAGAATCGCTTCATATTTAGTCGTTATGACGCTATCAACATATCCATTTGTTAAAGATTATTGTCCGCCATTTTGTTTTCTCCGACGGAGTGATCCGGCAGAGTGATGTGATTCGGTTGTGGGCGGGTCCTGGGACCAGGAGCGTGGAATGGTCCCTATACATACGTGTAAATGGACTGTTTCAGCCAATCAGAATCGAGAAATTTGCATGCCGTTGTATAATTTCGCCTACATCAAACGTTGAACATGTCTCTGATTGCACATAACCTGCCTGCAAGGCTGCATGTTTAAGTTCTAGCTCTTTCAGCCAACGTTCATGTTCTAGCAACAATTTCCTTTTCTGCAGCTCACAAGCATGTTGTTTTTGTAACAGCTGAAGCTCAAACTGTTCTTCCTTAAATGCCAACTCTTTAAGTTTCAATTCAACTTCAGCATTTGAGAGTCGTGGAGACACTGAAGACAAACAAGGTTTCTCTACCTTAGTCACAAGCACCCCGTCCTCAATTAGTACGGCCCTCAAAATATCTATGACCCATTTTCTTAAACGCTTCTCACTGCTAGTAAGCTCAATATTATAGTGTACAGCAAGCAAAGAACCACTAAACCACTAAATAACCACTGAAGAACCACTGAAGAACCATGAAGAACCACTGAAGAACCACAAAGAACCACTGAAGAACCATGAAGAACCACTGAAGAACCACTGAAGAACCACAAAGAACCACTGAAGCACCCCTGAAGCACAGCTGAAGCACCGCTGAAGCACAGCAAATGGTCTATAGTGCATACAGTTAACACTCGATCTCTAACCACACTATAGCACTAAGACAATTTCCATTCAAGACACAAAAGGGTAGCAATAGACATTACTACTCCACAAGTAGCATACAATAGGATTACTTTCACAGAATACAAGCACAAAATGGCTTGTTAAGAATATTTTACCCACTATGGCCTACACACCTCCAAAGTGTCAAATTCTATCACTGGGTAACAAACTATGCTCAAGCCTCTAAATGTCAGAAAACAGTATTTCTAATGCAACCAAAATGCATGAGCACAACCGTTAAACTCAGCTGTTGGGAACAAGGACACATGAAACTGAAAAAGCGTACAGAAACACTGTCCAAAATAAATGCAGCATACACTTACGCTTCTCAACACATCCCAACAACCTCACATGCTCTCCTTGAAATACAACCAGCAAACATGGTGAGCAAAGACTCATTGAGTGCCAATCCCTAACCATATACAATGATGTTTGTATTTGAGCAACCCTGGTTCCCTACCTATTATTGTAACTACCTACAACCTAACAGTCTTCTTTGAGGCGTGCCGGGCTCAAGGCCACTTTAAACGCTGAACTCCATAACCATAAGCCCAGAGACTAAGGCAGAAGGTCTGGAAGCGTACACTCGACAGAGACCAAAGTCTCCACACAGGATTACCTCAAAACAAAAAAGGCAAAATAACAAAGTAATGGACTGTTGGAAGTATTGATGATTCAATACAGCTGGCCCACTCGGCGCCTAACTTAACCCTTTATTCGCCAATGACGTGTTACCACGTCATTCTCCGCCATGCGTAATCTGCCAATGACGCCGTAAGGCGTCTTTGAGATCAATATTTCAAAAATCTGTCATATCAATCATATTTTAACCACGGAGACTTGAGACTTGCTGTTGATCTCCTCTCAACTCTCCAACGGTTCAAGACCGCCATCTGGTGGCCGATCGGCGAATCTCCCAAACTGGAAGTGACGCGGCAGGAAGTGGTGCTCAACCATATTTCGTCTGGCCACTCGCTATTGCTCCCGGGACTCGAGCTTGATACACTGGATAGCGATCCGTTGCCAATAACTCGATAAACAACATGATTTGGACGTATATACTATTATACAACCTGGAAATGGATCGCATATATCAACATCCCATAATCGCGAACTTTCTGCTCCACGCTGACCACCCAACGGTCAGAGGAAGCTGCGGTAAGTTTCAGCGTGTTTGATTATTATGATCCATATAAACTGCTGTGATCTATGTATCGCCCATACTACATGAATGATTTAACGTCGGCCACAGACTTATAAATCCCCCCCCCCCCCCCCCCTCCGGTCACCAGCAGATGATGAGGCATAACGTTTAGGACCTTGTACAATTGAAATTTTTAATCTGACGTCAATCGTATCAAACTACATTTGATGATGTAATATATGTATTTTTTAGCTATAACTCGCATTCTGCAGAATGCTGCAGAAAACGATAAAAACATATTTATACTTTAGACCGTATTTTAGTATGAATATGTGAATGAAAAAGTAGAACGTTGCTACATGCTAAACGATAGATACTTGACGTTGAATGGGCCATAGTAATGTCAATTTAGCAATACAATTTAAAAAGTTATAGCCCTGCAAAGAAGGGGAACATCTCCATAGACTTACAGTACTGGCAGACAGTGGATTAAGATCAGAATAATCCCTGGCAGATAAAGGGTTAATCAGGGTTCTCACTAACACTTGACCAACACAAATTAATAGCACTCAAAAAAGCCATACTCACCATGTGCTGTATGTCCACAGAGGAGAGGAATCACCATGCTACCCAGCCACCACAAAACTAAGGCCAAACTAACTAAAGGCAATAGCCTAATCAAACAAAGTCTAGGGGTATCTTACTGATTATCCAATTTAATTATTAAATGTTTTCCAAATTCAATCTTGGACGAGCGCCCAATATGTTACGACCCTGGCTCAGAGGGAAGCAACATAAAGGGGACACAGACACCAATGGTCAAGTTTAAACCAAAAGGATATATTTATTACTATAACTAACCAGTGGCGAATTCTCCTGGAAGCCAAGGGAAGCCTGGCTTCCCTAGAATTACAAATAAAAAATAAAAAATTATTAAAAATTAAAAATTATTAAAAATTATTAAAAATATATATATATTTTTTTAATAGTTTACAATAATAAAAAAAATCATTATTTTTCATCTCTGTGTTATAATAATTTTCTCCCTCCTGGAGAAATTAACCGAACGAGCGAAACTGTGCCTACTCTCTCTAACACTTTGTCACTGACTGAGGCAGCCAGCCTGCCCTGGAGGCGTCTATGCCTTCTACAACGCTGTTTGGTTTCCGGGTTCCTCTGATTGGCCACTAAGTCCACGTGACCCTACGCTAGAACGCCCCCCTTATCGCCGCCAGTTATCGCTTACGCCCGCGCATGAGCCGCGACAAGCCCCTTCAATGACAGAGTTCTCATATTTGCTGTTGCATTCTCAAATATGAGAGCTCTGTCAATTGATAAGCGACGGCCATATTAGACACATAGACATAATTTAAGATATAGTTTATGCATTCGCAAATATGAGAGCTCTGTCATTGAAGTGGGTGGTGGCACGCAACAGCGTTCACCCTGATGTAAACAAAACAAGTCATTGATAAGCGACGGCCATATTAGACACATAGCCATAATTTAAGATATAGTTTATGCATTCGCAAATATGAGAGCCCTGTCATTGAAGTGGGTGGTGGCAGCGTAACAGCGTTCACCCTGATGTAAAGTAGCGATTTTTTATTGGTTTGTCATGACAAACCAATTACATAATCCAACATATGTGTAAAGAAACAACATATTCCAGTTAACGGTATATTTTTTTAATTATTCATTACGGTATAAATTAGGTTAACTGGAGCTGCGTATTGCTGGCTCTCATATTTGCGAATGCAACAGCGTTCACCCTGATGTAAACAAAACAAGTCATTGATAAGCGACGGCCATATTAGACACATAGCCATAATTTAAGATATAGTTTATGCATTCGCAAATATGAGAGCTCTGTCATTGAAGGGGCTTGTCGCGGCTCATGCGCATGCGCGGGCGTAAGGGATAACTGGCGGCGATAAGGGGGGCATGCTAGCGTAGGGTCACGTGGGCTTAGTGGCCAATCAGAGGAACCCGGAAACCGAACAGCGTTGTAGAAGGCATAGAGCCCTGGAGGCTCACGAGATAAAGCTGTGAACGAGGTTAGGAGTAGGATGCCAGGTCGCTTTTTTTGTGGTCTATTCATCCTATTACCTCATTATTAGCCAATAAGATTCGAGCTGGGTTGGGCTTAGCTCCTTAACACGCCCCCAGCTTGGTTCTCTAGGTAGGGGAATATGCGTAGGGGAATATATGCTAATCTCGCGTCTGGCCATAGTGGCCAATCAAATCACATTAAAAGCAAACGTGACCAAACTTCTTGGCCTCGCGAGATGAAGCACCACTTTGGCATAATTATGCAATGAAGCATATAGCAATTTATTAGCACTTATTTTTCGACCTTTACTGAGGACCAGCAGCCAGCACAGCACACCACTGTGGATCTTATGATAGAAGGACCAGATTATTGACCAGGTAAGCACTAACTAACTAACTAACTAACTAACTAACTAACTAACTAACTAACTAACTAACTAACTAACTAACTAACTAACTATTGACTAACTAACTTTCTAACTAACATTGGTTATCAGGCAAGCTTGTAGACCCTTTCATGACTGCAATGCAAGCCAGGGGCTGGAATACGCAGTCACTTATTCCTCCGTAGTAGCCAGGTTAATGTGCACCATCAAGCACTGCTTAAAAGCTAGCGGTGGGTCCAAAATATATCAGATATAAATATCAAAGGTACCCAGCGTTCCATTAGGGTTTCACACACAAATGTGACCCGACGTGACCAAACCCGATTTGATCCGCTGAGAAACAAGTGCCAGAAAAGGAACAATTGTCTTGCTCTTCAGAAAATCGAAAAAAATCGAAATCTGTTTTTTTTTACATCTTTGAAATGTCAATAATGTGTTCTATTATTTGCTCTTATTTGCAAACTTAAATACAACTTGTAAATGAGGTAATTATTGTTATATAGTTCGACAGTATTGTCTCTCAATACTGTGGGAAAACTACAGGTGAGGGGATTTACGTGTGGGTCTGTCAGCTTAACAGGTACTTAAGAGGTGTTGAAACACACACAGCCAAACGCTCTCCTTTCTTAGCAGGGAGAAGAACAATGTTTATACACTTTATCTTAATGTTATAAGTTATAGCAACGCAACAAACGCAGTGTCCTGTCCATATAAAAAAGATTAAAAAAAAACGCGAGTCCGCGCGGGTGTATTGTCATTAAATTAAACAACATTAAAACACATTTAGAATGTCACGAATTTGATGAGCGAACGAATTTAATTCGAGTGAATTTATTGCAACCTAATGGTATAAGAAGTAAATTCATTCAATAGGGAAACTCAAAGAAAATAACAAACAAGTTATTATTATTATTATAGGACGCGTTGGTTGTTGTTGTAGACGAACGCGCGCTGGCAATTCATTTGATGACAAGACAAACGTCTTTCTGGGTCTGCATCCCCTTAACAATTGTGTGTATTGAGCTGTACTGTATTATTGCAACTTGGCTTGAATCCACAGCAATAAGCCAGATAAACAAAATTGTATTAACGCGATCCTCCGCCGTTTCCTCTCTCTCAGTGCTCCACTGTCCGGCTGGCTGCTCTGCCTGTCTGTCTGGCTACTCTGATCCAATCACATTCAGCGTTTCTCCCCCCCACCCACAGTCTGCGAATCAGAGCAGAGTAGGGCGGGTTTTCACGGAATGGAAAGTCTCTTTGCTTGTGAAGAGTGGCAGAAACCTTTCACTACCACACTACAGAAGGTTAACCCTTTCACTGCCACACTACAGAAGGTTCACTTGATTGATTGATTGAAAACTTTATTAACAGATTGCAGAATGGGTACAATACAGTACAGCTCAATACACACAATTGTTAAGGGGATGCAGACCAGAGAAAGACTTTCATCTTGTTTACATCAGGATCCCCCATTTTCAATTCATCATAGAAAATAATGTTATGAATGCCCGAAAACATTTGTGATGTCACAGTATAATGTCATAATCAAACATTCTAGAACATTTGTGTATCTATTCAACAATTCTCTCACAGCTACAGAAGGTTAACCCTTTCACTGCCACACTACAGAAGGTTAACCTTTAAATCTAAACATTTAAATGCTTATTGATGTAGCCTTTCCTTCAGCCAATACCTTGACCCCCAACATTACATGGCTTATGTGAGGCTTCCAACAAACCTTTCACTACCACACTACAGACGGTTAACCCTTTCACTACCACACTACAGAAGGTTAACCTTTCCTTATAATACATTTACATTTAGTAATTTAGCTTTTAGACTTACAAGGCAAATACTTCAACTGCCACAACAACTTGCCACAAGACAGAGTCATTGCCATAACAAAAGAGCCTGATGCAAGGTGTTAATGTCCCCAGAGAGAGGGGGGCCATGGAATACAATGCATTCTGGGTAAGGTTGTAGTTGATTAAATCACAGGTGTGAACCTCTCCACAAGTTCGAAGACCATTCATCTCTGAATGCGTTTACTGATATCTCCATGATTCATAGGATGTAGCTTGAAAAATATCCCACCAAAATGTTCAAGTGATGGCTTATTTTTAAGGTATGAATCTGTACTTTCACAATATGTAAAAAAAAAAAAATGAAGATCCCTCAACATGACCCTGAAGTCCATACCTGGTCACAAATGCGGTGTGGTTTGAAAGCTTGGCTTGCTAATAAACATTTTAAATCATTTTTAGAAAGACGTTTGTCTTGTCTTGTTCGTCTAGACGTTTGTCTAATAGACAGTCTCCTCCCCACCGCATGTATTCTCTCCCGGCCGTATGTATATTTATCTCCCACCCACCCACCCCCTCCTAATCTACAGTCCCCTTCCCATCATATGTATATACTCTGTCAGGATCTATGGGTAACAGTACTGTATATTTGATTATACAACGGCATGCAAATTTCTCGATTCTGATTGGCTGAAACAGTCCATTTACACGTCTTTATTGGGAACAATCCACGGTCCTGGGCTCAGGACCCGCCCACAACCGAATCACATATCACTCCGCCGGCTGCCCGGCTCACTCCGGGAGAAAGCAAGATGACAAAATGGATATGTTGATACCGCCATAACGACTAAATATGAAGCGATTCTGTCACGGCGAATGTGTTAGTCCTTTAAACAATGTTGGATGATGTAATTGTTGGTTCATGAGTCAATACAGAACAAAAGAAAAATCACGGATTGATTGATTGATTAATTTGCGATCTTTTTTTCAATTTCTTTTTCCTTGCCTCTGACTTCAGCGATGGCTCTAGTCTCCACCCACCGCCACACACCCCCCCACACACACACACACACACACACATTCACACACACACACACACACACACACACACACACACACACACACACACACACACACACACACACACACACACACACACACACACACTCCTGTCTGCAACAGCGGGGGAAAGTCAGACTGAGACGAGCAGCTGAGTGCTGCACTGTTTTAAGTGAGCATGGTCTATTGAATTGATTGATTGGTTGATTGCTAATTTTATTACTGTACGCCTGGTTTCCAACTGGTTAAGTTTAGGCTAAAAAAATAAATAAAAAAATAGGGCGAAGAAAACTTTTTTTTCCTATAGGGCAAAGAAAACTTTTTAATTTGTTTTACCTACTTTCTATAGAAGCATCTAAGAATGAAGTTCTATAGAAAGTAGGTCTGCATCCCCTTAACAATTGTGTGTATTGAGCCGTACTGTATTGTACCCATTCTGCATCTGGTAATAAAATGTTCAATCAATCATTCCAATAATACACAGTTGGATGTGTTAGTTGGATGGATGCCTTAGTTGAAAGGCAGTTGGATGTGTTAGTTTGCCAATAACACACAGTTGGATGTGTTAGTTGGTTGGATGCACTTCAAGCTGCTTCCACATGGAGGCAACTTCTCTCAATCATTCCAATAATACACAGTTGGATGTGTTAGTTGGTTGGATGCACTTCAAGCTGCTTCCACATGGAGGCAAATTGTCTTTTTTGTAGTTGTGGGAACTACTTTTTCTGGCGGATGGTTTTTTCAATAAATCTTCGATTAATGTGTGTTTATTGTATAGCAATAAGGTTGGATGAATCTGGCAGTTGTATAAAAGCTTTACACCACTTGCAGTCGTGATTTGTGAACAATAAACCATGCCTAGGGGGGTCTAACGACCACCCCTAGGCATGGTTTATTGTTCACAAACCACTCCTGCGCGTGATGTAATGCTTAAATATCGTATATGTCACAAATGTAACAGTACTAAATACCTGTATGTCATGTATGTCCTGTGGGATATTTGTAGATATCCTGATGAAGAATGTGCTCAGTCAACCGAGGCTTGGATAATAACAAGGGTTTATTAACCAAACAGATAGATTACATAGAGAGAATGGCTGAGGGGCTCTCCCCAGGTAGTCAGCTGAAGTGACCCAGGTAAAAGACCTCGGTTGTGGTCGGGAGGAGCCCTTTATAGTTCAACAAGGGGGGTGTGTGGTCCCATTTGATAGGTCAGATGGGGGGGAGGGGGTACAGGTTTGGGGACACAGGGGAGGGGGGTGATTCCACAGAGAGGGGGGGGGGGCACAGGTAAGGGGACACAGGGGAGGGGGGTGATTCCACAGAGAGGGGGGGGGGCACAGGTAAGGGGAACATATTTACATGAGGACATATTATACCACAATACTCACTTTTCTTTCTTATAATGTGGGTGAGATTAATGTATAATATACCAGGATTGTTTGGAACAGGTAAAAGTGGGGACCGATGTAATCCATCGGTTATCAGATAATGAAAAAAATAGAAAATAATTAAAATAATGAAAATGTTGGCCAATGTGTTCTGTTGGTTGGCCTAATAATTTAAACTAGTATTATTTATATACATGATTCATGACATGATCGACTGGACTGCGGTCTGTGTTATTTTGATATCAGAGATGTGGGAATAGATGTCACCCTTTTCTTTTATTAATCGCTCAAAATACCTATATCAATGAGTGGTCCTCATCTCTGATATCAAACAACAATTAACATAATCATTAGAAGCTATCGCTGTGCAAATATCTTGGCATACCTTCAGTCGTTCATGTCGTGACTCAGGGGAGCTAATGTGATCGTTGTGCATACAGGCATCGTAATAAACCAATTAAATACATGCACTGTCTGTGTGGTCAGAGTGCACAGGGTGAAAAACAAAATTGTGTGCATAATTATTAGGAATAGGATTTACACATAAGGCTAATGTGTACAAAAACATTTTAACAACCGTTAACCTGGTGGTTAATACAACTAACATGATTGATTATGGGAAACTGTTCACAAATATATATAATTATATATTTGCACATTTTATGATGATTCTTGATGAAATTACTTAGGATCCAGTTGTATTTAACCTGAGTTTGAGTGTCACTTTCATCTGTGATTGCCTAATTCAGTTTTGTTGGTCTTTACTTAGAATCAGGCAATTTTCTCCATTTCTTCTCTATAAATGAGGAGATAAAACGTCTTATGCATCGCTTCTGTATGTAATTCTAGTGCATATACTATCAATGGTTCACCATACAGGTGCAAAACAACGTTACATGTCCTCTTCTATGAGAGAATAAAAACAACTGATTCTTTCTTGTCTGACAATACAATTTTGTAACCTAAGTAATTCAAATGTGATGTAATGTGATCATGTGGTCACTTCTTCCTTCAGCAATACATTTTAGCTCATTATTACTAACCATTGTTAATGCTTTCTCATTGATTTCTTTTCATCACATCCCTAGTTCATCGTTTTGCAGATACATACAATTGTGTGAAAAGTTTCCTGCTTGTGAAGGTATTAATCTGAATGATGTTGCGTCGTTGTTGACAAGGTGTTCTCTGTCGGTCGTGTGGCAGGGCCAAACAGTAACACATAAAAATTAAATAAATACATACAATAGACATTACCTTAGTGGCTAATGTGTCAAAATAAAATTGAAAACCGTTAACCTAGTGGTTAATATAAAAGGTGATTATGATAATCGTTATGCATTGTTCTGTGGTGCATACTGGACCACATAATGGTCAAAACAAACTTGGTGTCTTGGAACAATCCAACTGGTTCTGCCCTGTTTAACAATACCATTTTGCAATGTGACTCTGTGATCATTTCTCATTGTCATTATAAAATTGGTTAATGCAATCTTACTGATTGTATTTCATCATATTCCTAGTCAATAATTTTCCAGATACATATGAACTCTGTGAAACAGTTCTTGTTTGTGAATCTGACAGTTGCTGTGAAGTGTTGATCATCTGTTCTCGGTCTGTCGTGTGGCAGGGCCAATACATACATAACAATGTGGACAATGTGTGTTCAGAAGTATCTTGTTCCACAGGTCTCTGATGATGTCTCTTCTTGACGATGCAGTCGGGAACATTCACTGGTCGTCGTTCATTCAGAGGGGGCCTACAGGAGGTCGCCGTCCGCTCCCTGTGTACCTTGTCAAGGGTCACCGGTAGCAGTCAACTATAGTGGTCTTTTCCTGCAGCCTATGTTGTTCTCCACCACCATCACATGTCTGCCACTGTGCTCACGCTTGGCCCCTATCAGGCCTAGAGACATGGTGGTCAGGGCGTTCTTGAACGTGCTGTGTGGTGGTTGGTCCCCCCCGTTCCTCGTCATCGCGGTACTAGAGGGGCGAGGGGGCGGGCGTTTTTGAATGTGTTGTGCTGGTTTCGCTGTCCTCTCCTCGTCATTGCGGTACCACTTGATGGAGGGCGAGGGCCCGCCGGTGTAGTGGCTAGTCAGTAGGACGCTCTCTCTCACACGGATGACAATCTTGTCATGGGAATCCACCTTGATGGTCGGGGCTTTGGTTCCCATCTGCAGGTGATGGGTTTGGTCTGCCGTGGTCTGTAGTGCCGGGGTGGAGGCCGTGGGTTGGATGGCGGCTCTCCCACGGTTGCTGTCATCGTCCTGGTTGTGTCCGCAGCTCCTTGGCGGCGTCCCTGGTGGTAGTATGCTGTCGTGGGTCGCTCAGGTCCCTGGGTTGTGTTCCTCCTTGCCTGGTCGCATCGTTTCTCGTGGTTCAGGTCACGCGTCGTCTCACTCGTCCTGTCCTCACAAATTCATGATCTGAGGATGATGAAAACTGCCTTAGAAAACTCCTCACATAAATGATTCAACGCCTTTCTGCTACAGAGGAAAATCATTTAGGGTTAATTCAATTTATTGTAAATAAAATCACTTAATTGAAAATAGGAAATGCAAGCCAATTGCATTAGCAGTGATTCCTTGTGTCAAGAAGGTCACATTCACTACAATCTTATCAGATCTTGTATCTAACTAGATCTACCTAGATCTTACAGCATTAGGCTTTAAATAAAATTGTAAATGAATGGCCAAAGTCTTGAATTAGATAAAATAGTCTGTGATGTTAAATTGAAGTTGATCTTACCTCAGGATGCGTTGGGTGTGCCTCAGGATACTTACCTCGCCATGACTTCTCTGGCGTTCTTCACATCTCAGTGTGGCTCATCATGGCATAGGGGGAAAAAAACATAAAATCTAGACAGCCAGTTAATTTTGCATGAAAAACAATCATTCGTTTTGTCATCTAACCCTAACTAACCTTACTGTCATGCATTTGTCCTAATAAACTAACCTACACTGTAGCACTCAACACTTTGATGACCATTGTTACTCAGCTGATAGAGTTGTGCTCTTTTTGATGTCCTGTCATACAGAACCTGTGAGTTGCTTTTGGATAAAAGTGTCAGCTAAATGATCAATGTATGTGTATACCTTGTACATTTAGATAATTGTGCTTCAATTTGTGGTTGATATTTTGCAGTCATGGAAATGTATTAGTTGTTAAAAGAATAGTCATGCATGTTATTGGTTATAAACAGAGAATAGAAGGAGGAGATTGTAAGTAAAGTTGTTTTCATCATTAATCTTTCATCTCGGGCACTTCTCTAATGCATGTGCCTCTTGAAAAGAGATGATGAAAACGACTGGTTAGTTATTGTTAGTATGGGAATTAGGTAGATTTTCATGACTGCAACATCATCACCTTTTATACTATACTAAGTTGAGTCTCTAGGTGTGGTCAGAGTCCTCTCTAGGCATTTGCATTGTCTTTCAGCTCCACATCGTCCTCAGCTGATTTTCGTGTTCAAATGTAGATTATTTTGGGGTCTCAATTTAAATGATTGTAGCTGGTCTCACTTTGTGCTTTGTCTGTGTTCAGATGCAAATCACTGGAGTTTCAGCTTTTGTGATACAATGTGTTTACACCCATTCTGCATCTTGACCCAGAGCCAGATCTCTTGGTTGTCTGTAAATACAAACACATGTTAATTTCCCACTCTTTTCTTTTATTCTGGGTGTATCCTCTTTGACTGTCTGTGTGCTCAACAAACATTAGCTAGTTCTCATCCATCCCGTTCTAGGATGTAATGATAGTGTTATCATTTATCAATCATATCGCATATGTACACAAGCATCATATGAATGTGGAACCACACATTTTGAATCATGTTTAAAATGTCTTACAATGGAAAGGGCTAGTTATCTTTCATTGGTTCTTTAGATAAACACATTAACTCAAGTGAATATAACCTAAACATCTTACTTTTAAACATGATCTATGTTGTTTGTGCCCAAGTTTGTACTTTGCTGTAACTGAGATGATAGTTGTGTATATGTACAGTTTCTACGTCAAATGACTCCCTTTTCTTGGCTCCTTTTGTATCACAAACAGTACTGAATTTGCAAATCTGGTATGTCATAAATGTACAGATGTAGCAGTACTGACTATCTGTATATCATGTATGTCATAATATGTCCTGATAAATTGAAAATGGGGGACCCTGATGTAAACAAATCTGGTATTGAAAATGGGGGACCCTGATGTAAACAAGACTAAAGTCTCTCTCTGGTCTGCATCCCCTTAACAATTGTGTGTTGAGCTGTGCTGTATTGTACCCATTCTGCAATCTGTTAATAAAGTTTTCAATCAATCAATCAAAGCATCTATATTTATGATTTTCATACTCACCGGGGAAAGCTGTTTGTGTTGACGTTGGTTCCTGAGGCTGTAGCACGTTACGTGTCGTTAATGCAATGTTCGGTTCGTTTCTCCGGTGGTCTGGGATAATGCAATCCTGGAAACACTCTTCTGCATCTCGCCACCGCAACTCAACACTTTCCAATAGCAGCGCGCACATACATATACAAATAAAACATATACTACACGTGGATTTCATATACCTTCGGCCTTGGGCATATTAAACTTTACGTTTGCCTATGGATAGTTTAATATAAAATCATAACTTAACGGCGCGCATAGGGTCACGTCATTGCTCCATGCGACGTTCGTGTGTTCTCATTCGCCTCGGAAATAACGCTTTGCAATTCATACAGTATTTTTCCCACGAGCTCTCAATAGCCTGGAATTCCTATACCAGCGTTTTGTTACCGAATGAACGCGCCTGTGCATATGTGAAAACGTAAACAAACTGAAACGATCAACTATACTTCCCCAAATGGTCGTTCCCGTGGGCCGCGGAAATTACTACTTTAGTTTGTCGCGTGAACTGCACCTCAATGTTATTCTTTGTATAACGGTAACTCGTCTCTCAATGCTTGTCGCGCTATCCGCAGCCGGTTCTTGACTCAATAAAGCAACGCGACGGGTCCTATAATACTTGTGCACATACAAACGAGACTTAAACAGACAAACAAACATTAATACATATAAGTTAACGTGTGTGTATATCTGACTGTATTGGATCGCTGTACGTTTAGTCGGCCAACATCTGTTGCGACAAGGCATTTATACCCTTGATATATAACTACACATCGTTATTAAAATCATAACGACCGAACCTGACTTCGAAATTTACCAGCGATATATTAGATTATATATACCTTTTAATCATACTCTCGGCCTCTTAACCCGCGACTAACGTCCTGTTTAATGTACTTTCCGCGACTGATGTCCCGTTTAATGTACATTTACGTACTCCCGGGACATCGCGTAATCATGTACTAACTAGGACATCGCGTGATCATCTTCCCGCTATCTGTATTGATCAATTGGTTAATTTAATCCAAAATACATCGTTTTCAGGAATGGAAGAGATTGTGAGCTTAGTTTGAGGTTGAAACAATGAATATTATGACGCTACTCTGGTAATTTCTAATTATGATTCCATCAGCTTCTCGGTCCTACTTCCCGCCTCTTTGCAAAGGAATCACAGAACGTTTTTAACAGAGTAGCGTTTTCAAGGATATCACATCATAATAAGCTCACGTATCTTCTTTTGTTGCCTATATTTTTAGTCTGCATCAGCTAGACTAGGGGTAGCAATCCAACAACCTGTACTGTGTGCCTTAGCTTTTGGTCGGCTCCGACTCGACCTGGAATAGCACTTCAACCTTTGTGCCTAAACTTTTGGGACTAGCACATATAACCCATCCTTTCAGAACCGCCTGATAAGGACCCAGGTGCACGCGCGCCCTGGTAACGATTCTCAATACAGATCAGATATATTAATGCACATTATTCTTACTCAGCCATGATCTCAATATTTGACAACATTCTGTAATATTCACCTGGCACAGAGAAAAGCGGGAAGGTTTTAATTCCTTTCCATACATTTTTGGTCAACCAGTCTATTATACTCACTTTTCTCTGTATAGTTGAAATGATACAGCACGCCGGGAGGACGCAAAAAGTCCGTCACAAGTTCGTAGACGCCAATTGTGGGATATTTGTAGATATCCTGATGAAGAATGTGCTCAGTCAACCGAGGCTTGGATAATAACAAGGGTTTATTAACCAAACAGATAGATTACATAGAGAGAATGGCTGAGGGGCTCTCCCCAGGTAGTCAGCTGAAGTGACCCAGGTAAAAGACCTCGGTTGTGGTCGGGAGGAGCCCTTTATAGTTCAACAAGGGGGGTGTGTGGTCCCATTTGATAGGTCAGATGGGGGGGAGGGGGTACAGGTTTGGGGACACAGGGGAGGGGGGTGATTCCACAGAGAGGGGGGGGGGCACAGGTAAGGGGACACAGGGGAGGGGGGTGATTCCACAGAGAGGGGGGGGGGCACAGGTAAGGGGAACATATTTACATGAGGACATATTATACCACAGTCCCTATGCCATAAATGTCATGTATGTTGTGTATGTCCCTATGCCATAAATGTCATGATGTCTTGTATGTCATAAATGTCACTATGAATTGAAAATGGGGGACCCTGATGTAAACAAGACAAACGTCTTTCTCTGGTCTGCATCCCCTTATAAAATTGTGTGTATTGAGCCTTTTGAATAAATCATAAGGGAGAAATATAGATGGGCTTATAATTTATAAATAGCCCTTAGCTGGTTTCATGACTATTTAACATCCAGGCGTCAGTGTGTGAGAGCTGACCATGTCCGGTCTGAGTTTCTATCCATATTCAAGAGGGTTCCACAGGGTTCGGTGCTGGGCCCTGTCCTCTTCACAATTTACATAAACAATATCTTATCATATTTATTTTTATTTTTTTTATTACAGGAAGAAAATTATTGAACATTTCAATTGTAAATATTGTACATTTTCCATCTTTTTCTCTTTTTTTCCCTTTCATTTCCCCTTCCCCTCCCTCATTCCCACCCCATCCCCCCCCCCACACCGAGGTTGTTGATAAACGCATCTGCAAAACATACAAACACATAGCATAGATGTTACTGGGAAAGAAAAACAACAACAATATCAATCCGACCCATCTGCATTATGCACAATTGTTTAGATAAAAAGAGATAAAGAAAAAACTAAAAACAAAAAAAAACTCTCTAACACGGATGTGGCTGTGGAAGAAAGTCAAAAATGACATTATTTCACTCTTTCCCCCACCCCTACTTATAGTGTTGTGGTAATTCTTGAATAGTTTGATCTTCTGCAGCTGTGTCCCTCGTTCCTCTCTCCCTCCCCCCAGTTGCCCACCCATCCCCCCGGGGTCTCATTCATACCCATACATACCAGGACAGGGAAATGGGGGGGGGGGGGGGGGGGGACAGTAGGAAATAGGAATAAAATAGTTCAAGTTCAAGTTCAAGTTCTTTAATAGTTGTCATACAGAAGTACAGAATACTTTCATACAAAATGCTTCTTACTGTTACGCTCCAGAGACTGTGCTAGACAAGATAGTATCAAATAACATAATATAGCATGTAATTTAGAAGAAGAAAAATGAGGTCACAGTGTTCGGTATAGACATATGTACAATGTTCTGAGTTACCATATAATATACAATACTATGCAGTGTACTAATGTACAGTACTATCTAGTGCAAAGCAGAAATGGGATGAGGTACAATTTTAGGTACAATTTACAGTAAGGTGTACGAGTTGTAGTGCAATCCTTCATCAATAAATATAAAGTGTGGGGAGTGGGTGCTACAGTGTGTTTGTTTAAAGTGGGTGTGTGCTATAAAGTGTGTGGAGTGGGTGCTACAGTGTGTTTGTTTAAAGTGAGTGTGTGCGTGTGGATGTGTGTGCTATGTGCGTTTGGTGGTTGTTGTTGTGTAGTGTTCATTCATTGTTCGTTTAGCAGCCTGATGGCCTGGGGATAGAAGCTTCTTCTGAGTCTTTCTGTGCTCGCCTTGAGACTCCGGTATCGCTTGCCTGACCGCAGCAGTTCAAAGAGGCAGTTGTTCGGGTGACTGGAGTCTTTAATGATTCTCTTAGCCTTGCCCTTGCAACGCTTGTTGTAAATGTTCTGGAGGGTGGGGAGCCCCCCTCCAATTGTGCGTTCGGCTGAACGTGTCACTCTTTGTAGTCTGCTTCGGTCTTGTGCAGTGCTATTCCCAAACCAGGAGGTGATGTTGCCGGTCAAGATGCTCTCTATTGTACATGAGTAGAAGTTCTTAAGGATCTTCTGACTGACTTGGAACTTCCTTAGGCACCTGAGGAAGTAGAGGCGTTGTCGTGCCTTCTTCACAACACTGTCAATGTGTGTGGTCCATGTCAAGTCCTCGGATATGTAGGCTCCGAGGTACTTAAAGCTGTTGACTCTCTCAACCGGTGCCCCGTCGATGCTGAGGGGGCTGTAGTCCTTGACCCCCGACCTCCTGAAGTCCACAATCATCTCCTTTGTTTTGCTGACGTTCAGGGAGAGGCTGTTTTCCTGGCACCATCCCGCCAGGACCTTGACCTCTTCCAGGTAGGCCCTCTCGTCGTTGGCAGAGATCAGGCCCACCACCACTGTGTCGTCAGCAAATTTGATGATTGTATTGCTACTCCGCTGAGCCACACAGTCGTGTGTGTACAGGGAGTAGAGGAGGGGACTCAGAACACAGCCCTGGGGGGCCCCTATGTTGAGGGTGATGGATGAGGAGGTGCAGTTGCCTGCTCTCACCACCTGGGGTCTGCCAGTCAGGAAGTCCAAGACCCACTGGCAGAGGTCATAGCCCAAGCCCAGGTCCCTGAGCTTGGCTATGAGTATGGAGGGGACTATGGTATTGAATGCCGAGCTGTAGTCGATGAATAGCATTCTCACATAGTTCCCCTGCCTCTTGTCCAGGTGTGATGCTGCTGTGTGCAGCACATGGGCTATGGCGTCCTCCGTGGACCTGTTGGGGCGGTATGCAAATTGCAGGGGGTCCATGTTGATGGGGAGGGAGGAGCAGATGTAGCCCTTTACTAGCTTCTCAAAGCACTTCATGGCTATGGAGGTGAGAGCTACAGGGCGGTAGTCGTTGAGGCAAGCAGGCTTGGATTTTTTGGGTACAGGGATAATAGTGGACTTCTTCAGGCAGGTGGGGATGACAGCCTGTTCTAAGGACAGGTTAAATATGTCAGTGAATACTGGGGCCAGTTGGTCGGCACAGACTTTTAGGACGCGGCCGGGGATGCCGTCCGGACCTGCTGCCTTCCTGATATTAACTTTTTTTTTTACCCTGAACACTGCGCCTCCATCAGCAGCCGACCCCCCCCCCCCCCATTGCCGTGGCTTGTGAGCTGGTGTTGTTATTACCAGCATCAAACCTCGCATAGAAGGTATTGAGGTCATTTGCTAAGGAGATGTCACTGTTCAGTTTGAGGGAGGCGCCTTTGTAGTCTGTCATCGTTTTGAGCCCCTGCCACATAGCTCTAGAGTCAGCTTGTTCAAACTGGAGTTCAATTTTATCCCTGTAGCGCCGTTTGGCCTCTGACACTGTCCTCCTTACGTTGTATCGCGCCACCTTGTGGTCATTCATGTTGCCTGCCACTAGGCCGTCGTTGTATGCTTTGGTGCGCTCTCTCAGAGCTTCACGGACGGATTTGTCTACCCAGGGTTTTTGATTTGGGTAAACTCTCATTTTGGTAGTAGGGATTGTTTCTTCCACCCTAGTACAAACATAGTCCAGCACTGTCTCCGTGTAGACATTAATGTTATCTGTGTCGCGGAACACATTCCAGTCTGTGCAGTGAAACACAGACCGGAGCGTCTCCTCTGATGTCAAATCCCATTTCTGCACCTCTCGCGAGACTACAGGAGTACTTTTAATTCTCTGTTTGTACTTTGGTGAAAGAAAGATTGACGCGTGATCTGATTTACCAAAGCCACTATCAGAATGAGCCTTGTAGCCACCTTTAAATTGCGTGTAACAGTGATCTAGGATGTTACCGCCTCTGGTGTTGCAAGTCACATGCTGATAGAAGTCAGGTAATACCTTTCTCAGATTGGCGCTGTTGAAATCGCCCAGCACCAAAATGGCGGCGTTAACGTTCGTCGCTTGTATTCTATTTACCTCGTCGTGGAGTCTGGAGAGCGCGGCGTTGTTGCTGGCTTGCGGTGGAATATACACTCCGATCAGGATGATCGCCGTTAACTCCCTCGGGAGGAAGAAAGGACGACACTTGATGGTTATATATTCCAGGTCTGGGGAGAAGTGGTTGGATAATTCCTTCACGTTAGTTGGATCGCTCCAATTTTTGTTAAACATGAAGGCAATACCTCCTCCACGTTGTTTACCGGACTCTGATGTCCGATCCTTGCGATGGATAAAGAAGTGATCGGCTGGTTGAATTGCGTGGTCTGGAACCTCCGGCGTGAGCCACGTTTCAGTGAAGCAGAGAACGTTGCAGTCCCTAACGTCTCTTTGGTATTGAATCCTTGCTCGGATGTCATCCAGTTTATTGTCAATTGATTGTACATTGGCTAGCAATATACTGGGTAGTGGTGTCCTGTGACGCCTGGTTCTCAGCCTGTTACGGACTCCAGCTCTCTTTCCTCGCCGTCTGGGTCCTCTGTTCCTGGGATCAAGGAACAAAGGATCTGGTCCTAATCTCCGGAGAATTTCTTCAGGCCATTGTTGCGGTTCGGAAAGCTGGTCCAGTGAGTAATCCAGTTGGTAAGTTTCCCGTAATCCAATGTCTATGAGTGACTGACGGTCATACACATTAAATGCACCAACAGTTGGTACAAACAAAACTCTAAAAACTATAAATATTAACAAAAGTAAGCACAGTCTCGACGGAGCGCACAGACAGGCAGCCGTTCGTTGCGGCGCCATCTCAAATAATAATAAAAGATATGGAAGTGCAGTTAAAGGTGTAAAGCTCTATCCTTTCTAAGTCTCTTCATTGATAGTCAGGGTATCGATGTGATGCAGAAATGGTTGCCAGGTCACATGGAATGTTTCAAGGGAGCCCTTTAGGGAGAATCTGATTCATTCAAGCCTAATGCAATGTAGTATCTCATGTATCCATCTGTTGTGAGTAGGTGGGGAAGGGTGTATCCACTTAAAGAGAATAAGTCTCCTAGCGAGGAGGGTAGTGAACGCCACAACTCGTTTTGCAGCCCTAGATGTGATCGTAGGGGTATTCGGGATTCCGAAAAAGGCAGTGAGTGGATCTGGGTCTAACGTCACACCCAGGACCCTACTCAGTGTATCAAATATTGCAGTCCAAAACTCTGTGAGTTTGGGGCACGTCCAAAACGTGTGCATGTAATCGGCTGGAGATTGTTTACATCTATTACACGCGTCCGTTCTATCCGGGTATATCTTTGCTAACCTCGCATTGGTGTAATGAACCCTATGCAGGATCCTACACTGCAGCAAACTGTGTCTTGCATATATAGAGGAGGTGTGTACAAGGTCTAATATATGATCCCATGGTTCATCTGTAATGGTAATTCCCAGATCTTCGTCCCATTTGGCTTTTAGGGAGTCTAAGCAAGTTGGGTTCATCCAAAATATTTTATCATATATAATTGAGATGAGCCCTTTCCGCCCAGTGCCGAGCGATAGGAGGGGGTCAGTCCTAGAGTCTGGAGGACGGCCAGGGAATTGTGGGAATTGGTTCTGAACAAAATGTCTGATCTGAAAAAAACGGAAAAGGTGGGAGTTTGGAAGTCCAAATTTTTCGATAATCCTGCAAACGAGGAGAACACACCTCCGGAGTAGAGGTCATTAATGGTTAGCAAACCTTTGTTTGCCCAGATTCTGAATACCGGATCAGAACAGGACGGTAGGAATAGGTGATTGCGAGAGATTGGAGCTAGCCCAGACGGAGCGTGTAGGCCAAATTGTTTCCTAAACTGATTCCAGATTTTCAAAGTATCCGTTACGATTTGGTTCCGAGCCACCTGTTTAATAGGGATTGAGATGGGCAGTTGGGATGTTGCCACAGACCAGAGTGAGTATTTTGAAGAGGAGATTTCTATCCGAGCCCATTGGGGTCGGTCTTCTTCCTCCCCCCTGGACTTCCAGTAAAGGAGTTTGTTTATATTACATGCCCAGTAGTAATAGCGAAGATTAGGCAAAGCCAAACCCCCTTCTGATTTGGGAAGTTGCATGATTGTCCTCTTAATACGTGCTCTTTTGTTACCCCACATGAATGAACCTATAAGTTGATCAATCGAGGTGAAAAAGGCTTTATTAATAAATATTGGTATATGCTGAAAAGCGTATAAAAATCGGGGTAAGACCAGCATTTTTATCAGGTTAACCCTTCCCAGGAGTGAGAGGGGGAGAGAGGACCACCTCGTCAGATCTAACTTAAAGCGATCCAGCAGAGGACGAAAAATTTTTTGCGAAGAGCTCCGTCGGTGATTTGACCATGAAAATCCCTAGATATGTGAATCCTTCCGTAGCCCTTTTAAAGGGGAAAAGCGATTGAGGAAGCCGTTCCGCGGATGCATTAACAGGTAAATATTCACTTTTCTGGAGATTAAGTTTGTACCAAGAGAGCTGCCTATGCTGTTCTAGAATATCCAGAATAACAGGGATGGACGATGACGGATTGGAGACGTAGAGTGGGAGATCATCGGCATACAATGAGAGTTTATGAACCTGGCCGAACCTCTCAATCCCCTCAAATCTGTCCTCACTGCGAAGCCATATGGCTAACGGTTCTGCAGCGAGCGCGTAGAGCAAGGGAGAAAGCGGGTATCCTTGACGGGTGCCACGATAAAGCGCAAACTGGCCTGACTTGGTACCATTTACGTTAACCGAGGCCACCGGGGACGAGTATAGGAGTTTTATCCATGAAATAAAACCCGGGCCCAAACCGAATTTCTCAAGTGTATGGAACAGGTATCTCCATTCCACTCTGTCAAATGCTTTCTCAGCATCTAGGGAGAGTACCATTTCTGGTGCGCCAGTCGTGGTTGTGAAAAGGATATTTAACAGCCTTCTGGTGTTAAAGAAGGACTGCCTGTCCATGATGAAACAGGAATGGGACCACCTTCTGAAGACGGCATGACAGGACCTTAGCCAATATTTTACAATCCACATTAAGGAGGGATATTGGTCTGTAACTGCTACAAAGGAGAGGGTCTTTACCTTTCTTGAGCAGCAGGGACAATGACGCCTCTGATAGCGTGGGTGGCATTTGGCCCTTTAGGAGGGAGTCGTTATATACTCTCAGTAGTAAAGGGGCAACCAACACAGAGTAAGTTTCATAAAATTCTGTAGTATAGCCATCTGGCCTGGGTGATTTACCACTTTGTAAAGATTTGATTGCCTCAGTCACTTCAGAGATGGTTATAGGCGTGCCCAACTCTTCAGCTTCCGCTTTATTCGCTTGAGGGTACTTGAGAGACTTGAGGGGGTTTGGGCGATCCCAGTCCTGTTGGGAAGACTCCGGCGTGTAAAGCTTGGAATAATAGTCAGAGAAAATTTCCGAAATTTCCGTAGGGTCTGTTGTAGTGACACCTAATTGGGATTTTATCCTGGGAATCAGTCTAGAGGCACTCGCCACTCGTGCTTGGTACGCAAGCAATTTTCCTGCCTTGTCCCCCTGCTCGAAAAAACGTTGCTTGGTGTGCAGGAGTAGTCTCTCGATCTTACTAGTTGAGAGCAAATCATATTGTGATTGAAGCTGGAGTAGTTTTTTATATAGAGCAGGGGTGGGTTTAGACGAATACTGGATGTCTAATTGTTTAATCTCATCTGATATACCTGTTCATTTGGATTGTTCCTGCTTCCCAAAATGAGAGGTAAAGGAGATAGCCTGTCCGCGGAGATATGCCTTAAGGCCTCCCAGAGTATGTCACTGCTAACTTCAGGCGTGTCGTTTATCTCAAAGAAGATTTTTATTTGTGTATGAATAAAATCCTTAAATTCAGGTTCCGATAGTAAGTGGGAGTTGAATCTCCAAAATGTAGAGGGTGTTCTACCCTTGGGGAAGTTAATTTCAACGGATGTCGGGGCATGATCAGAAATGATTATACTATGGTACTTAGTAGAGATTACTGTTCTGAAGGTCCAGATTAACACATAAAGTCCACGTTTATTATTTTGTATACCTTATATATTGTTTATGTATATAAGATATATATTTCACGTCGTCTATTTACCTAACAGTATTTTATCATTCGCCTCTTTGTATATGTTCCATTCTTAACGCCGTAGGCGCGCGCGCATGCACCTGTAGACAGCGTGAGCGCATGCGCAGGGTTTTAGAACATGCCCGGGCATAGTGTGAGAGAGAGCAAACGTTTTGGCGCAGCAGTAAACAGAACGCAAGCAACGTATCTTGATAGAGAGCTGGACGGCTAATTAGATACAACCATAATATTGTCGAGCCACCATTGGCAGAGCAGAGTGACTTGTTTGAGCGAAGTGATGTAAATAACAATCTCTATAGATTTGCAGACGGGCAAATAAGAAAGTAACGTTGAGAGACTTCTAGCTGAACCCAGCGGCGTTCTGGATTCAACTAACTACTACGGACTACATGCATGTTAGCCTTAGCATAAAAGGGCTAACTAGCTAGTGACCATGCCATCGGGCGTTTGGAATATTAGCTATTAATCCTGCCATCGGGAATACAGGAACCAGGTCCGTTTGGAATACAGGAACCAGGTCCGTATGAGACCCCCTATCCAGCGACGACAGGATTATACCACGTTGGTCTGCAGCTCTCTGGAGTAGGAACTCCAGAGAATATCGTCTCCATCCTTCTCTTGCTTCCCCCGTGCTGTTCACTCCGGCTCCCTCCATTCAGAGCTCCAACGGTCTGGTACCAGTAGTTTAGGAACTATACTTACCTCGGACATTGTTGCATTGACATTATCTTAGTAACAGGAGATCTGTGCTATATAATATGTATGTTTGACTTTAATATTAAAGTGATTATTTGAACTTGGTATCACTGTCCCCTCGCAGTTAATAGAGTGTCCGCCATTTTGTATACATTTAATGTCTGGCTAATTAATATTTAGTAGTGGTCTAACCTATCCTTTAAATACAGTCAGGGTCGTGTAGCCCCTTAGCTACAATTGGTCCTTCGAGCCGGAGGGTATCAGTGATAATATCAGTGATAATATGGCCAGCGGCGGACACTCCCCAACCAGATCTCCCCCATTAGAGCGCCCTAGGCGCCAGCATCAGCCCCCTCCCTACTTGGAGGGCTACGCTGTAGATTTACCTCATAGCTTATCCAAGAGGATGCTAAGCAGGGATAACATTGGTAGCTCAAGCATGCCCAACCTTACAGAGGAGTCAACCCTAGATGTAGAGACCCAAGCTAGTTTAAGTGAAACTAACTTAGCTTACAGGGGGGGACAAACGAGGCATGACTTGACTATACCCACAGAGTACCGCGCCCCCGAGATGGACCTCGGAGCGCGTGAGAGGACAGAGTACCACGCCCCCGAGATGGACCTCGGAGCGCGTGAGAGGACAGAGTACCGCGCCCCCGAGATGGACCTCGGAGCGCGTGAGAAGACAGAGTACCGCGCCTCCGAGATGGACCTCGGAGCGTGTGAGAAGACCAGGTCGCCGCCCAGCCCAGGCAGCTCCGAATCAAGGTCATCAGCGTCATCCCCAAGCGGGGCCGATAGGAGGCTAGCGCAAGTCCTGATCGCCACGATAACCGCCTCGGCTGAAAGGGACCGCCTCCAGGCGCAACGAGAGAGTGAGCGCGAACATCTCAGACTGGAAGAGAGGCGCCTCCAGGCTGAAGAAAACATGGAGCGAGACCGCCTACAAGCACAAATGATGGCGCAAGCACTCCAGAATGTAACTCCCCATTCTTCCACCCGGAGCTCCCGGAGATCATCACGCCAAGGGTCGAGGGCACCCTCCCCGACCCGACGAAGCTACATGGGACCCCGCCTAAGGGAAGAACCTGCCTACGTTGCAGAGCAGCTAGCCGAGTGACTACAAAGCCTGACTGAGGACAAGGGAGGACAGAGGGCCCACCCGCACTACTCCATCTCAGACCAGGAGGCACAGCGCAGCCCCGGTCTCAGTCACGACACGCTGCGTCATGAACCCCCAACACGCCCCAGTGGGGAGTTCGAGCACCAGACGGCACTGAGGACTAGCGCCTGGCAACCCAGCCCCTGGTTCCCGCCCAGCACGAACCAACGCCCCAACGTACCGGGAGACTCGCCGAGAACGCCCCTCCCCCAATGTGTGTCAGTGTCACGGCCCTCTATGGCACCCTACATTGGGACCCCCATATTCCCAGACTTCACAAGAGAAGACCGAGCGCAGTATACCGAGCTGCGTATGTGCCTAGAGACAATCATGTCAGGAGTACAGGACGAGCCATACAAGTACGCCATCCTCCTTAAGCATCTCAAGGTAACTAGAGCGCACAACATTGCGCTGGCATACTCCAATTCACAAACTCCCTATTCTGACGCCCTGGCTGCCCTCGACGGACGTTACGGACGTACGTGGGATTATGTCATTCAGGAGATACGCGATATCGAACGCCTCCCCCCGGCTAAAGACAACCGAGCCCTGGATGACCTATCCGTCAAAGTACAGTCCCTAGTAGGGATGCTCGGGTCCCAACGAGAGAAGGGGATGTACGAGCTGTACGCCAACTCCAACGTGGAGCGCATATTAGAGAAGCTCCCCCATTCCGCCAAGAACGTTTTCGGCGGCAACGAAACTACCGTGACCCGAATGCCCCAGAGCAGTCACTGTTGGATCTTGCTGACTTCCTCGCCAGGTAGGTTAGCAGCCTAAGGATTGACACCTTCGCATGGGGTGGCTCGAACCTTAAAGAGGGACAGAGGAGGGCTAAAGACCAAAGCAGGCCCATCATAGTGATGCACCAGGCCGAGTCGGTGTCACGGCAGAAGAGTCACAACCCCCCCTCCAAGGGGAAGTGGAAGATCGCATGTCAATACTGCGACAGCAAACACTGGCTGTCACCGTGCGACGCATTCAAGAAACTGACCACCGCCGAAGTAAGTCAGTGGATTAAGGCTAACCGCCGCTGCTTCCGCTGCGCGCACGGCCACATGGCAGCAGAATGCCGCCTTAAGAAGAAGTGTGGCAAGTGTGACGGCGCTCACCTCGAAGCACTGCACGAGAGCAACAAGTGGAACCCAGCTCCACCAATCCACTCGGGAGCAGACGTACTCTACATCGACCCCGCGAAGAGTGGGAGCTCCAGAGTGCTCCTCAAGGTGGTCCGAGTACTCCTCAGTCACGGGGACAAGGTACTCGACACCTACGGCGTCCTCCACGACGGGTCGGAGAAGACACTCCTCCTCGCCTCCGCCGCGACCCAGTTGGACCTACGGGGTCCCGAGGAGACCATGACTCTCCGTACCATTCGTCGAGACTTAAAGACAATCAAAGGTGAAAGCGTCTCGTTCACCATTGCAGCGATCGACCAGCCTGAGAAGCGAGGCGTTCACGAGCTACGACATAGGCTTGTCACGCTACGATTACCCCATCCCACAGCTGAGGGAAAAGTACGACCACCTACGCCAATTGCCCATACCGCCTATCAGCGGCGCCACACCCACCCTACTCATTGGGTCCGACCACGCGGACCTCATTGTCCCTACTGATGCGGTCCACATCGGACCCAGAGGATGCCCAGCCGCGGTTAAGACCCGGCTGGGGTGGACGCTCCAGGGCCCCCTCTCCGGGCCTTCCAGCCGACCAACGTCCACACGCTGCCTTTACACCAAGGCGAGCGACACAGACCCCACTCTCCTACAGCACGTTGAGAGGTTATGGACGCTAGATGCGCTGCCATTCAAGAACGAACGCAAGATGGTTCGGTCCAAGGAGGACAAGTATGCCATCGCTCTACTAGAGCAGAAGACTACTAGGGTCGAGGTCGACGGAGTGCTAAGATACGCGACCCCACTCTTGAGAGGAGAAGGGATGACCACTCTGCACGTGCCTAAGGGAGCGACGCACCACTACCTACAGAGCACTGAGCGGCGCCTCGCCAAGAACCCCCCACAAGCAACGATCTATCGCGCCGAGATCGAGAAGCTGGTAACGGCCGGCCACATAAAGAAGATCGATGACCACGAGGCAGAAGGGACGACAGAGTCCTGGTACGTGCCCCACCACAAGGTCACCCTCAACGGAAAAAACCACATTGTGTTCAATTGCAGTCATCAGATTGGACAGCAGAATCTGAATAGCCTACTCCTGCCCGGTCCCACACTTGGACCCTCCCTCCTCGGCGTCCTGATACGTTTTCGTCAGGACAAAGTGGCCATCAGCGGCGACATCAAGGGGATGTTCTTACAAGTTCGGCTGAAGGGAGGAAGACAAGCCTTTACTGAGGTTTCTGTGGAGGGAGAGGCTCGACGACGAACAACCCTCGATATACCAATGGGAGGTACTCCCCTTCGGCACCACCTGCAGCCCGTGCTGCGCCACGTTCACGTTACAGAAGCACGTGGCCGAAGACCCCGGAGCTGACGATGATGTCCGACACAGCGTTGAACGAAGTTTCTACGTGGACAACTGTCTACAGAGCGTATCCACACCAGAAGAAGCAGAGAGCATCATGATGAAGCTACGGGCTTCGTTAGCCAAAGGTGGATTCGACCTCCGACAGTGGGCCAGTAGCGACCCTCAAGTCCTCCGGCACCTCCCTCCAGAGACTAAGGCCGCTAGCAGCGAGACCTGGATGGCGCACACCCCAGGCGAAGCGCAAGAGATGACTCTGGGTCTCGTCTGGCGCTTTAAGACGGACTCGCTTCACTACCGGCACACACCTCTGAGGACGGACCAGGAGACGTCCACGACTAGACTGACCACTCGGCGGAGTGTGTACCGAACACTCGCCAGCCAGTACGACCCTATGGGGTGCATTCTCCCCTACACCACCCGGGCGAAGATGCTGGTGAGAGAATTGTGGGCCAAGGAGCAGGGCTGGGATGACCCCATACCCGAGCACCTAGCCACCACATGGAGAGAGTGGGAGGATGAACTTGTCTTACTCCGCGAGGTTGCCATCCCGCGGAGTTACTTCCCTCCTACCGTGCGCCTGGAGACATGTCAGATAGACCTGCACGTCTTCAGCGACGCCTCGGAAGTGGCGTACGGATCAGTGGCCTACCTGAGAGCTCGAGAAGAGGGAGGAGAAGTCCACGTAGCCTTTGTCCTGGCCCGTTCAAGGATTGCTCCCTGCAAGCAGCAGTCGATTCCACGACTGGAGCTCTGCGCAGCCCTGGTAGGCGCACAACTTGCCAAAATGGTGCAAAATGAACTCACCATACCTGTGCGTGAGATCATCCTATGGTCAGACTCTATGACCGTGATCACCTGGATCCAGTCCGCCTCCTGCCGGTACAAAGTGTTCGTAGGCGTCCGAGTATCGGAAATCCAAGACCTGGTAGGAGCGGAATGTTGGAGATATGTTGACACCAAGCAGAACCCAGCGGATGTCATCACACGGGGGATGTCCCTAGCCGACCTCACCCATCCTAACTCATACAGTGATGGCCCAGAGTTCCTCAGACTCCCGGAGGAGAAGTGGCCTATCTCAACACCGCGGGATGCGAACCAGGACGAGTCAGAAATAAAGAAGTCCATGTTCTGCGGGCTGAGTCAAGCCCCGGCTCCAACGGGCCCAGACCTAGTCGACTGTCAAACTCTGGAGAGTGCCCAAAAAAGGACATTCCTATGGCACCACCCGGAGTTTCCCCCCACCACAGACCTCAGTGCATCTGCCTACAAGGAAGCGGAACTTCTTGTGCTGCAGAGGGCGCAGAGAGACTCTTTCCCAGAGGAAATGGAGTGTCTGATAAGGGCAAAGCCAGTCCCCTCAGACAGTCGACTCCTCACCTTAGCCCCAGAAATCGACGCCCAGGGTCTCATCAGGGTGGGGGGTCGGTTGAGACGGGCCCCGGACTTGGCCGAGGATGTTAAGCATCCCATCGTCCTAAGCAGCCGACACAGGGTAACAGACCTGATCATTCAGAAATACGACGAGGTGGTGTGTCACGCGGGGACTGAGCGAGTCTTTGCGGAGATCCGGCGGCGCTTCTGGATACTCCAAGGGAGAGAAGCTGTACGCCGATTCCAACGAACTTGCCCGACCTGTCGCAAGTGGAGGGCACAGCCTATTATCCCGAAGATGGCAGACCTGCCTCCCTGCCGCCTCAGAGTCGGGCGTGGCGTGGACTGCTTCGGCCCATTCAATGTGAAGAGAGGAAGAGGAACAGAGAAAAGGTGGGGTATCGTGTATAAATGCATGACCACCAGAGCTGTCCACATTGAGCTCCTTCAGTCGATGAGTACCGACTCGTTCCTCATGTCATTCCGGAGGTTCCAAGCGAGGAGAGGGACCCCCTCAGTGCTATTGTCAGACCAAGGGACAAATTTCCAAGGAGGAGACACGGAACTGAGAGCGAGCTTCCTGAACATGGGTGAAGAACTCCAGACTCGCCTTGCTCCGGCTCAGGTCACCTTCCAGTTCAATCCACCGAATGCTCCCCATTTCGGGGGAACGTGGGAGAGAGAGGTCCGATCAATAAAGACCGCTATGTACACCGTACTTGGAGCCCAGACAGTGGGCGATGAAGTCCTGGCTACGGTCCTCACCGAGATTGAGGGAGTTCTGAACTCCAAGCCCCTCGGCTACGTTTCAAGCGACGTAGCTGACGTCGACCCCATCACCCCAAACTACCTCTTGATGGGGCGGCTGGACCCTGTCCTTCCTCAGACTGTGTACAGACAGGACGAGATGAGCGGACGGAGAATGTGGAGACACAGCCAAGTACTGGCCGACCAGTTTTGGGCCCGCTTCCTCCTACACTACTTACCCTCCCTTCAAGCCCGCCAGAAATGGGTGAAAGACAGGGACAACCTGACTGTGAGGACCGTCGTGATGATCATAGACCAGTCACTACCCCGAGCTACGTGGCCAGCCGGCCATGTGAGCCGAGTAATCAATGGCTCGGATGGGAAGGTCAGAGCTGCAGAGGTCATCGTCCAAGGGCGGACTTATACCAGACCAGTAGCTAAGTTGATAGAGCTTCCTGCGTTCCCTGACTCTCCTGACGATGACGATAACCCATCGACTTTATAGGTTACTTCCAACACCCCATACCCCCTTATGGAGGAATTGACTTGACCTTTGATATTAATCTGTGCCCTAAAATGTATTTGCTAATTAGGTTCCGACTAATTAGGGCGCGGCTGTTCTGAAGGTCCAGATTAACACATAAAGTCCACGTTTATTATTTTGTATACCTTATATATTGTTTATGTATATAAGATATATATTTCACGTTGTCTATTTACCTAACAGTATTTTATCATTCGCCTCTTTGTATATGTTCCATTCTTAACGCCGTAGGCGCACGCGCATGCACCTGTAGACAGTGTGAGCGCATGCGCAGGGTTTTAGAACATGCCTGGGCATAGTGTGAGAGAGAGCAAACGTTTTGGCGCAGCAGTAAACAGAACGCAAGCAACGTATCTTGATAGAGAGCTGGACGGCTAATTAGATACAACCATAATATTGTCGAGCCACCATTGGCAGAGCAGAGTGACTTGTTTGAGCGAAGTGAAGTAAATAACAATCTCTATAGATTTGCAGACGGGCAAATAAGAAAGTAACGTTGAGAGACTTCTAGCTGAACCCAGCGGCGTTCTGGATTCAACTAACTACTACGGACTACATGCGTGTTAGCCTTAGCATAAAAGGGCTAACTAGCTAGTGACCATGCCATCGGGCGTTTGGAATATTAGCTATTAATCCTGCCATCGGGCGTTTGGAATACAGGAAACAGGTCCGTCCTCTACTCCCTGTACACACATGACTGCGTGGCACAGCGGAACAACAACACAATCATCAAATTTGCTGATGACACAGTAGTGGTGGGCCTGATCTCTGCCAACGACGAGAGGGCCTACCTGGAAGAGGTAGAGAATCTGTCACAGTGGTGTCAGGAGAACTGCCTCTCCCTGAACGTCAGCAAAAGAAAAGAGATGATTGTGGACTTCAGGAGGTCGGGGGTCAAGGACTACAGCCCCCTCAGCATCGACGGGGCACCGGTTGAGAGAGTGAACAGTCTCAAGTACCTCGGAGCCCACATATCCGAGGACTTGACATGGACCACACACATTGACAGTGTTGTGAAGAAGGCACGACAACGCCTCTACTTCCTCAGGCGCCTAAGGAAGTTCCAAGTCAGTCAGAAGATCCTTAGGAACTTCTACTCATGTACAATCGAGAGCATCCTGACTGGCAACATCACCTCCTGGTTTGGGAATAGCACTGCACAAGACCGTAGCAGACTACAAAGAGTGACACGTTCAGCCGAACGCACAATTGGAGGGGGGCTTCCCACCCTCCAGAACATTTACAACAAGCGGTGCAGGGGGAAGGCTAAGAGAATCATCAAGGACTCCAGCCACCCGAACAACTGCCTCTTTGAACTGCTGCGGTCAGGCAAGCGATACCGGAGTCTTAAGGCGAGCACAGAAAGACTCAGAAGAAGCTTCTATCCCCAGGCCATCAGGCTGCTCAACGAACAATAAGTCGCGACCAAAAATTTTGAACCACTATGATTTATGTAAAAAAAAATTGCAGTAATACGCAATCTTTCAAAACATGAAATAAACACAAAAAAGTGCAACAAAAGTGCAACTATTGCTAAAAACCCAATGAAATCAAATAATAATAAATAATTATGCTTAGTAGATTTCTTAGCTTAACATAACAAACCTAAGTTTGGGGGAACTAATGGGATAACTGGGGTTGCAACAAAAGTGCAACTAGGGCTAAAAACCCAATGAAATAAAATAATAATAATAATAATAATAAATAATTATGGTTCTTAGCAGACTTCTTAGCTTAACATAACAGACCTACAGTAAGTTTGGGGGAACTAATGGGACAACTGGGGTTGCAATAAAAGTACAACTAGGGCTAAAAACACAATGAAATAAAATGATAATAATAAATAATTATGCTTCTTAGCAGACTTCTTAGCTTAACATAACAGACCTACAGTAAGTTTGGGGGAACTAATGGGACAACTGGGGTTGCAACAAAAGTACAACTAGGGCTAAAAACACAATGAAATAAAATAATAATAATAATAATAATAATAAATAACATATCCTTCTTAGCAGACTTCTTAGCTTAACATCCCAGGGAACTAATGGGATAACTGGGGATGTTGTTTGCTCCTGACAAGTCTTAAAGTAGGAACTCCAGAGAATATCGTCTCCATCCTTCTCTTGCTTCCCCCGTGCTGTTCACTCCGGCTCCCTCCATTCAGAGCTCCAACTGTCTGGTACCAGTAGTTTAGGAACTATACTTACCTCGGACATTGTTGCATTGACATTATCTTAGTAACAGGAGAACTGTGCTATATAATATGTATGTTTGACTTTAATATTAAAGTGATTATTTGAACTTGGTATCACTGTCCCCTCGCAGTTAATAGAGTGTCCGCCATTTTGTATACATTTAATGTCTGGCTAATTAATATTTAGTAGTGGTCTAACCTATCCTTTAAATACAGTCAGGGTCGTGTAGCCCCTTAGCTACAATTACATTATGTAGTCGTTTTTCATCTAGTAAAAAGAAGTCTATCCTCGAATATGTGTGGTGGACATGGGAAAAGAAGGAGAAAAGTTTATCGGTAGGAAATTTTGTTCTCCAAGGGTCTATAAGGCCAAGCTGTTCCATGTGAAATTTTAGGATGTTCGCCGCTTTGGAGATGGTAGTACGTCTATCCGAAGACCTGTCAAGTTCTATGTTTTGGACCTGGTTAAAGTCCCCTCCGATAATTATGTGATGATCATTAAGGTTAGGTATCGAGGAAATTAATTGGATACAAATTTATCATTGTCCCAATTTGGTGCATATATTGAGGCCAGTAGTCTGCCCGACACTATAACATATCTTCCGTCAGGGTCAGTTAACACTATGATCGCCGGGGACGAGTTAAGACGTCATTCATAGCCATGCTCATTCTGCCGAAGACGCCGTAACTCGTCTTTGATGTCAATATTTCAAAAATCTTTCATATTTCCTTTCCAGAGCCCTGAGATGTACTGGTGAGCTCCACTCAACTGTCTAACGGTTCGAGAGCGCCATCTGGTGGCCGATCGGCAGATCGGCCAAGAGGGAGGGGCGCGCCAAACAGGAAGTGCTCATCCATATGTGCTCCGGGCACTCGCGATCGGTAGCCGGACTCCATCTCAACACACTGGATGATCAATCGCTCGCCCTAACTCAATAAACAACGTTATTTGGACGTATATAGTATTATACAACCTGGAAATTGTTCATCAGGATCAACATCCCATAATCGAAAACGGTCTACTCCACGCTGATCGTCCAACGGCGCGAGGAACATACGGTAAGATTCAGCGTTATTGTCTAACGTATTCCATATAAACTGCTATGATGAACATATGACCCACTCTGGATGAATCATCTAACACTACCCACGGAATTATAAACGTTCCCCCGCCCATCCGGTCATCATCAGATCATACGTAGATCATTCTAGAAGTACGTCCAGTTGAAATTTTTCATCTCGCGCCGATTGCTATCAAACTGTATTTCATCATCAATATAATGCATTTAGGGCTATAAATCACATTCTGAAGAAAGCTGCAGAAAACGATAAAAACATACTTATACTTTAGACCATATTTTTGTATGAATATGTGAATGAAAACGTTTAACGTTGCTACACCCTGAACAATACATATAGGACATTGAATGGGCCATAATAATGGCAATGTAGCAATAGAATTTAAAAAGGTATAGCCCTGCAAAGAAGGGGAACTTCTCCATAGACAAATAGAGCTGGCGAGGGATGGTAAATTATGAATTTAACCCATGGCGATTAAAGTGTTAAAATGGTGGAAGGCTCGAAGGGTACATCCCTATGTATAATAATTGCAGCTCCCCTGGCTTTTGCAGAGAATTTAGAATGAAAAATGTGTCCCATCCACGCTCTCTTAATACGGGGGATATCTGAAGTGCAGATGTGTGTCTCTTGTAAAAAACAACGGTCACCCTTGAGATGCCGTAGGTGGTTAAGTACCTTGTTCGCCTTGATAGAGTTATTCATCCCTTTGACATTCCATGAGACGAAGCGGATGTTCCTGCCCGTCACTGCCATGTTCTGTTAAGTATATACATACCTGAGTTGAAAAGGTGAAACATTGGAAGAGAGGAGAAAGGTAGAGGGGGATAAAGAAAGGGGGGGGTTTGACGCACACACAAGCACCCACACAACCATACACAAACATACTCACCCGGGGGTACATCCCTTGGTCCCTAAGGGAACAGTAACAGCCTTTGTACCTCTCAGGATACGCTCCTTCCGGTGGAGACTTCATCCTCACTCCTCTTTTCCCCTCTCTCCCGTTCATTTCGAACAGTCTCCAATATAGTTATGGATAAACTTTTAAACTGTGTTTAAAGAACATTCGAACAACCAAAAAATTAAAAAAGAAAAGAAAAGAAAAAAGGATGAATAAATTCAAAAATTTAAATTAGAATAACAATGAAAGATATTTGCAACACGACTCGGGGCTCATCCATTCTGACCGGCCCGCCAAAGATTACATGATAATAAAAAAAAATAAAAAAAAATTAAAAAAAAATATTTTTTTTTAATATTTTTTTTTTTTTTTTTTTACTTTTTTCTTTTCATGTCAACGTTAACACGCACAATTGAGCCAAAAGTCACTCAATTAATGATAGATTTCATTGATAAATTGAGGGAAAACTTTGCAAGTGGATTTGATGAATTTGACATGTCCAGAGAATTGATGCATTTTGTGAGCAACCCATTTGCCAATGTAGCTGCTATTTCCACAAAAGGACAAGAGTTCCTTGCATCACTTCACATTGATGAAGGTCTCCTGCAACTTGAAATAATTGACATGCAAGCATCATCTGCTCTGAAGCAGGCACTTGAGAATGAATCCACCACAACATTTTGGATAAAGTGTATTCATGTCAAGACATTCCCCAAAATAAAAACGCTGGCAATATCTGTGCTAACAATGTTTGGCTCAACATACACCTGTGAATCCAGTTTCTCCCACATGGATGCCATTAAAACAAGCAACGTGCCTCCTTGACAAATGAGCATTTGCATCACTGTTTGCGGGTAGCCCTCACTTCCTATGAACCCTCTTTCTCTGCCATTGCCCAGTCAAAGAAGTGCAATCGGTCTCATTAGATGTGTGTATGTAGGCTAGGCCTGTCTGCCCCCCACCCCCCTGATGTTTGAGAGTTAAGAGTGGACAATAAGTGCTAATAAGATGCTGTGATTAGCTGTTGTTGCACAGACATGAAGCACTTTTTCATAAGCTCAGCTGCACTATAAATGTGTTTTTTTGTTCAAGTGTTGATGTTAGAATGTTCAGATGCACATCATGCACTTGTTTGTTTTTTATTAAATTTTTATATTGAAATGTTGAAGAGGAGATGTTGCAGTTGTTGCACAGTCATAAATGAAGCACTTTCTGCAGGAGATGTTGCAGATGTGGAACATAAATGAAGCACTTTTTTTGAAAAGTATACTACTTTTGCAATGTAGTTAAATAAAAGTTGTGAAAATGTGGTTGCGTGTTGTGTCAAGTGTACATATATTCATAGCACGGGGAGGCGCCGTGGCAGTCCGGCCCCTGGCCCCTTGGGTTTCTGACAATGTGGCCCCCTGAACAATTTAGTTGAATAGCCCTGCATTAGAGCATGGACGTAAAAGCGCTACTGATAACTCCCACTAGGGAGTGTGACTAGGGATGGGTACCGAATTCTGTACTTTTGAGGTACCGAACCGAAACACGTCGGTACTACCGAGTATCGAATCAAGTGAGAAACCGAAAAAAAAATTAAAGATTTTTTTTTAATTTTTTTTTACTTTTTTATTTTCATGTCAACGTTCACACGCACAATATATGCTTACCTAGGATTTGACTTGATTCAACAACAAAGCAGTCGGAGCAATGACAAGCCGAAAACTGTCGAAATTGTAGTTATTTGAAGTTTGGATTTTTTTTTTACGACTGAGGTAGGTAAATTTAATTTCTTGAGACTAAAGTACCGAAAAAAGGTACCGTTGGGTACCGGTATCGATTCACAGGTACCGGTACCGGTATCGGTTCAAATGTGAAAGGTACCCATCCCTAAGTGTGACCCATAAAAAGTTGAGAGTGAACGAGTATACCGAGGCGGTTCAGTGTGCCTAGGTTAACCTATAATTCAGTGGACATAGGCAAAGCCCGCTTCCAACCTATAACAGCTCGAAGAGAATGTCTTTAGCCCCTGCTATCATGCCAACTAGGGATATAAAAAATTGCGAAACCTTGATAGAGTTGAAAAAGAGGTACCACTTTCTTTTTTTTCTGTCTTTAAAAAAATTATATATATATTTAAAGAATAAAATAATAATAATCAAGAGGTCTACGCAGTTACAGGGGTTACATCAGGGCTATTCAACTAAATTGTTCAGGGGGCCACATTGTCAGAAACCCAAGGGGCCAGGGGCCGGACTGCCACGGCGCCTCCCCGTGCTATGAATATATGTACACTTGACACAACACGCAACCACATTTTCACAACTTTTATTTAACTACATTGCAAAAGTAGTATACTTTTCAAAAAAAGTGCTTCATTTATGTTCCACATCTGCAACATCTCCTGCAGAAAGTGCTTCATTTATGACTGTGCAACAACTGCAACATCTCCTCTTCAACATTTCAATATAAAAATTAAATAAAAAACAAACAAGTGCATGATGTGCATCTGAACATTCTAACATCAACACTTGAACAAAAAAACACATTTATAGTGCAGCTGAGCTTATGAAAAAGTGCTTCATGTCTGTGCAACAACAGCTAATCACAGCATCTTATTCGCACTTATTGTCCACTCTTAACTCTCAAACATCAGGGGGGTGGGGGGCAGACAGGCCTAGCCTACATACACACATCTAATGAGACCGATTGCACTTCTTTGACTGGGCAATGGCAGAGAAAGAGGGTTCATAGGAAGTGAGGGCTACCCGCAAACAGTGATGCAAATGCTCATTTGTCAAGGAGGCACGTTGCTTGTTTTAATGGCATCCATGTGGGAGAAACTGGATTCACAGGTGTATGTTGAGCCAAACATTGTTAGCACAGATATTGCCAGCGTTTTTATTTTGGGGAATGTCTTGACATGAATACACTTTATCCAAAATGTTGTGGTGGATTCATTCTCAAGTGCCTGCTTCAGAGCAGATGATGCTTGCATGTCAATTATTTCAAGTTGCAGGAGACCTTCATCAATGTGAAGTGATGCAAGGAACTCTTGTCCTTTTGTGGAAATAGCAGCTACATTGGCAAATGGGTTGCTCACAAAATGCATCAATTCTCTGGACATGTCAAATTCATCAAATCGACTTGCAAAGTTTTCCCTCAATTTATCAATGAAATCTATCATTAATTGAGTGACTTTTGGCTAAATTGTGCGTGTTAACGTTGACATGAAAAGAAAAAAGTAAAAAAAAAAAAAAAAAAAAAAAAATTATTATCATGTAATCTTTGGCGGGCCGGTCAGAATCATCCCGCGGGCCGGATCTGGCCCGCGGGCCACCAGTTGAATAGCCCTGGGTTACATGAATCAGGGACATCAATATGTACCTAAAATATGTATATAAAGGTAGTGTGGTTAGCTACATTCGGCAGTATTAGAGACCTGTACCTTCAGACAGTAAAAAGAAGCGTGTACAAATTGAGTTGGTTCAGTCAGTACCTTGAATACTACCTGAAACATGCATACAAAACCCCCACTACACAGTAGCTACTATCTGGCTTGTTTGTATTGAGACCCTCAGATAGTAAGAGGAGCATGTGCACCCTAAGTATGCTCACCCTGCATAGAGAGTCATATGTATATAAATCCATACAAAAAGAAAGGGCAAATTAAGTTAATGAAAAAAAGAAAATTATATATATATATAAAAAATAAAAAGGCAACAACAAATTACGAAATAGGGAGCAGAAGAAAACGGCATGCAATTAGTCACAAGGTCATGGCTATAGCAACCTGAGTGGCATGGGGTTCCCTTTGAAGGCATCACTCTGATTGACATAATAATATTACCCTTCTGGGGCATAGGTGGCCACTCTATTGTGACTGGGCAATGTAATCCAACCAAAGTCTACAAGTTCAGCCCCACATTTAATATGTCGTAATTATGCTGTTGGTGTTGGTTTCACCTGGCCCCGAGGTGTCTGTTAGACCTAGGTAAATGGTCTAATAAATTCAGGCCCAGTCTCTGTACATTCCAATCCGCGCATTGAGTACTCCTGAAGCATATACATAGGTCCTTCATTATCCAGTCAAACCGGTCCAGTCTATTTATGTTGCAGCCTCTAAACAGAGGGAACGTCTACAATTTGAATGAGAGAGAGACACATGTAAAAGAAGAGCTAGTAAGAATAAAGGAAAAAAAAGAAAAATCAGAAATCAGTGCAAATAGAATCCGCGTCGGCTATTTGGGAAGCATAAAGTTCTGTTTCAGAAGCCCGTCCGATTAATGTCAATAGCATCTCCCCATGAAGTTTAAGTGTCAGGTCTAACGCGGTTGACCAGTTTAGCCCAACCAATGTCTATAATTTCAGTCTCGCATTCTACATTCATTGTTCGTTGCTGCCGGCGTCAGGTTAGCTTACCCCTAGGTAATCGTTAGGTAGCCGTCCACGCTAGGCTAGCTTAGCCTTGAGGTACATTTCAGCATCGCCAACAGTCATCAAGCGTAGTCTGTCCCCGCTCTCCTCCATAATCATCAGTTTGGCCGGGTAATGAAGACTAGGCCTCAGCCCTCGTTTGTAAAGTTGTGCCATCACCTCGCGGTACGGTGCTCGCTGTTCCAACACAGCCAGGGTATAATCCTCGTAGAAAGCAATTTCTTGACCGTTGTACTGCATCTCTGCCCTTCTTTTTCTGGCCACCCGGATCACCTGTTCTTTGGTTTGATAATTATTGAACCTGACGATAACAGGCCTAGGCCTTTAACCCTGCTTCGGCTTAGCTGCTAGCGACCTGTGTGCGCGGTCCAATTCTGGTCTTGGGCCCTCAATTTGTTCTGGTAGTCCAATGATCCGGAGGTTGTTCCGCCGCCCTCGAGCCTCGAGGTCCTCAGCTTTAGCCTTTAGCATAGCATGGCTAGCCCTCAGTTCGGCACATGTAGCCTCTAGGGACGCCATTCTTTCGCTTACAGATTCCGCATTCTCCTCCAGGGACTTGACCCGCTGTCCGTTGTCTGCCACGTCCGATTTAATTTGGTCAAGTTTATTTTCCAGAGTGGTAATGGCTTTTCTAAACTCGGAAGTGATAGCCTCTTTGTGGTTTTCAAGCAGGGTAGCTAGCCAGGCCTTGCTAACAGCGTCATCCATTTCCTCTTCTCTCTGAACATCGCCCCGTTTTCGTTTTGGAGTCTTGGATGTCATCTTTGTGAAGCCAAATAGTTAGTTAGCTTGTATATAAAAAATAACTATGAAGGTTTGGAGTCTTAAAACGTGGAATTTAAAAAAACATGAGGGAGAGAGGGAAAGCACGTCCTAGACCCTGCTCACCATACCGGAAGTCATCTATCTTATCATCTTTAAATGGATCCTGACAAGCCTGTAAAGAACCAAAAACCTCTGTTTATAACGTTAGACTTGATTTTACGTGGAATTGTTTTTTGCTGTCTTTTATTTTGAAAATACTGATGCTTCCGCTCACGCTGTGGCTAACCTTGCATAACAACGATATTCGGTTAACGACAGGTTCAGAGAAATGGTTGACGGGAGAGAGTACTAATGTAAATAACGGATATCTCTCATTAATATAACTGTTCGTGAAGGAAACCCCCTTTTTACCTTGTTTAGCACCTAGCTGGAAGGCGAAGAGGTACGTATTTATTTAGGGATTGTGTTATTTGTGTTATATTGGCAATCTCCATATTTTATGTATTGAGCTGAACTAGCTAAGATGCTAGCCGGTGCTACATCTTTCTATGAAAACGTGGTTTGGATAAACGAATGACTGTATGTCTGTTTCCACTTTCAGCTCTTACGTTGTCTAATGTTGAACTACTGTCAATAAATGGTTGGCATAACGCACCATGGCCATCAGTCTCACGGAGTTCATTTTGTCTGAAGTAAAGTCCAGCTTGGAAATGCTACAGTAAGAGCTCTGGCCCCTCATCATCCCTGTCGCCCCCGCTACACAGAGGAAGCCTGATCTACGACGACGAAACCACGGGGCTGAGTTGCTGACAACGGACAATTCATCAAACAACTCGGCGCCATTCCATGGGTCTTGTAGACAAAAAAGACTTCACGTCATTGACAGCTGGCTAAAGGTTTGATGCGACGGTCAGACAAAGGAAAAGGAACAATTATCTCATTAAGAAGGTACAATTCATCTTCCACAAGAACATTCAGGGGCCTTTCTCACTCACTCATTCTGTCCGTCCCGGTCCGTACCGTCCTCATTCCGGGTCAGAGTGCGAACTCCCCCCCCCCTCTCCCCCCTCTAGTTTGTGTACACACTGCAGTCTTGGTTCGCTCCGGGTTCTGTTTATGGTTTGCGTTTTGAGCGTGTAGCTTGCCGTAGGCGATGATGTCACGCTTGAAAATGTAAACAGGAAGAAGAGTATTAACATGGTGGTGGAGACTGGATGCGGATATAAAATAAACAAATAACCAATAAATATGAAGTTATATTTGAACCTCTGTTGTCAAGCCTTGTCAATATAACCAACCCCCTTTTCTCGCGAATGGAACTGGTGTTGTTGAGTCCGCTTTTGAGCGTTTTGCAGGGCTAACGCTAAGCTAACGGCTAACGCTAGTTAGCTTAGCCTGTTCAGCGGCTAACATTATCCCATCGCTCGTGGCAATTATATTGAATGTCATTGATCTACCGGTCGATCACGGCCGACTGGTTGGGCACCACTGGTCTATTGAAATAAATGCAGTCGAACAAGAAAGTTTAGTAGACAGCAATGGCTAACGCTAACGGCTAACGCTAGTTAGCTTAGCCTGTTCAGCAGCTAACATCCCATCGCTTGTGACAATTATATTACATGTCATTGATCTACTGGTCGACCACGGCCGACTGGTTGGGCACCACTGGTCTAATAGAAATAAATGCATTGGAACAAGAAACCAATGTATAGACATAGCAATGGCAAACAAAATTGCCAGGCCTAATGCGAGCCAGGGAAGTGTGCTTTGTGTAACGTGGCTTCATGTTTTCATCCACTGAGCTGTGAGGCTCCACATGCTTGTTCTTGGTTGAGGTCTGAACTTGCAAATTGCCCATAAATATAGTTTTTGTGGGTATTGTCCAGTTGTTGCTGTGTGGTTTTATCTGCCCAAAATTCAAGCAAGCATGAAAAGCATTACAGTAACGACGTTGTGTGTGTCACTCCCCCCGCTCCCACTGGCCCGCACCCGAGACCACCTATTATAAGCGTCCCAGGTTCAGCGGGGGGTAGTACGAATCAGCGCCGCTTCGATCCCAAAAGGGGTGTGTCCGTCTGAGTGAGAACACTCCCCCCCGTCCCTGGGGGCGCTGATTCGACCCCGATTGGTGAGTGAGAAAGGCCCCTCATAGCTGACTGGAGGTTTGATGCGACGGTCAGACAGAGGTATGGAACAATTACTTAATTAAAAAGGAACAATTCATCTTCAATAAGAACAATTGATGCTCACATTGACAGTTTGAAGAAGAAATCGAAGTTATTTATATAGAAACTTTGTTTTTGCACTGTGATTATAATTTTCTTAATTTGATGCAGAATTCTAAGGTACCCTCCACACTAAAGTGATTTATATAGAAACCTCGTTTTTTTGCACTGTGATTATAACTACTGTTGGTTACCTGATCAACTCGACTGTAAAATGCCTCTATGGATAACTATGTGCAGTCTAAATGGTAACATAACTGGGTATTCAATGGAATGAAAGGAAACCTTTATAATATTCATTATTCAGCACATTATTCAGTGTTAGGTTTTGGTTCTCTCTGAGTAGTATAAATAATTAGGATTCTTGGTGCAGTAAAAATAGTAAGGATTATCTGATATTTTATAGTAATAGTAAAAACCAACGGTTTATTATTCAGATTAGATTTAATTTTGCATATTTAAAAATGGAGCAAGCAGAGACTGAGCACCTTACTCCACAATTAGAGCTGGAAAATCAAATAGATAGCTTACAGTTTAAAATTAGTAAGCTTGAAGTGGCTCTCGAACAAACGCTAGAGACTACTGAGATGGAACGTATAGAGAAGGAAATTCTAAACAAAAAAGAAATCCTAAATAGCCTCAAAGGTCAAAGTCAGGAGGACGGCGAGGAGCACCTCCGACGCTCAGGCCGAATAAGGTATCCAACCCCTAAAATGCTTGAAAAGCAACAAGAAGAGGCACAGAGGAAGGAAAGAAAACTCGCCTCAGCGTATAAAAGGTGGAAAACTGGAGTCCGTGAGTCAAGAAAACAGCTCAAGTCGGACCTTAATGAAAAGGAATTGGCAGTAATGTCCGAAGCTCTGGAGGAAGAGAAAGAGGCTGTGTTGAGCGCCTACCTTGAAATACGAGGTCACAACACACCATCAGTTGAACTGAGAAGCTGCATCGATACATGTGAGGCAGTTACAACAGAGATTAAGAAAGTCGTCTATGAGAGGATTTTTGACATTGAAGAAGAATTCGATGGAGAACAAGTAAAATGTCGTCTCAAAGAACTGCTTAAAGGCAGCTATGCTCGGTCCATCTATGGATCCACTGTCTCGAGAGTGAGTCACAAATCATTCATCACTCATGACAGCGCCACTTTGACAGTCAAACTGCTGGACGTTGCGGCAGATCTTGCCGCTAAGGAGGTGGAGTATGAAGGGTTGCTGGAAGAAAGGAAGCAAACAGAGAAAATAGAAGATTTATAGGGGCAACAAAGAAAGCAGCTTGCAGTTGAGAAGCGCAAGCTTGTACGCCTCCAGGCAGAGAAGGACGTGAAGACAGCCCGTGCCAGGCTGCAAGTTTACACACAGGAAGGCAGCGTCCACTCAAATAGTTCAGAGGGAATTCACTATGCCTCCTCGGCGGCAAGCAGACAACCCCCCAACGTCGCAACCTTGTCGACTGATGTAAATGTATCATCCCTAGCCAAGGCCTTCCAAGATAGCATAGCTCTAAATAGACTTCCAGTTCCAAAGCTATCTGTATTTAATGGCGATCCCATCCAGTTCCTTGAGTGGAAAGCCTCATTTATGTCACTCATTGACACAAGAGCCGTCTCATCTGCTGATAAACTCTATTATTTGAGGAAGTATGTAGGGGACCCTGCTCGTAAAACCCTGGAAGGAACCTTCTATAGAAATGACAGCGAAGCCTACAAGGACGCGTGGGACAAACTAAACCACAGATATGGCCAGGCCTTCGTTGTACAGAGAGCCTTTAGAGACAGGCTCGCAGATTGGCCAAGAATACAACCAAAGGATGCAGAGGGACTAAGAGACTTTTCAGACTTCTTAAACGCCTGTCAATACGCAATGAGGCATGTGAAGAGTCTCGAAATATTGAATGACTGTGAAGAGAATAGAAGGCTAATCCAAAAGATGCCAGACTGGGCAATGTCAAGCTGGAACAGAAAGACTACCGAAGCCTTGAACAGGACTCAAGAGTTCCCCAGCCTCAAGGACTTCGCTACATTCGTGGTGATGGAGGCAGAAATCGCTTGCAATCCGATCACCTCATTCCATGCTTTCCACACCCTTGAGACCAACACAGAAAAATGAAACAACAGGGACCCCAACAGGAACAAGGCATGTGTTCTCAGTACTCAAACTGAGGCCGACAGTGACAGGCAAAGACCAGCCAAGGGAACCGTAAAGCCCCCTTGTGTGTTCTGTCAGGACAATCAACACAGTCTACATGGATGTCCCAAGTTCATCGCAAAGACTCTGGCGGAGCGACGGGAATTTGTGAAGGAAAATAAGCTCTGCTATGGCTGCACGAGATTCGGTCACAGTGCCAAGGACTGCCGTCATCGACATTCCTGCGACACCTGCGAAGGTAAACATCCCACTTGTCTTCATGATGACAGCTATGTGAGAAAGGAAAGGCCTGCACCACGGGAAAACATTTCCCAAAGCAAGGCTGTTCAAACAGAGGCTGCCGCAACGTCACTGGCAGTCACTACTGCTGGAGCAGGACAAGCCACCAACACGTCGATGATTGTGCCTGTGTGGGTGTCCTCAAGGAACACGCCAGGAACGGAAAAACTGGTCTACGCCCTATTGGACACACAAAGTGACACCACTTTCGTTGACCAGGAAGTCAGTAACACTCTAAAGGCAGACTCCTGTCCAGTTAAACTGAAGTTAACTACCATGATAGGACGAGACACAATAGTCAAAAGCCAAAGAGTCTCAGGGCTTCGTGTATGAGGTTACAGCTCCTCCCTGCACATCGATCTTCCTCCTGCCTATACCAAGGATTGCATACCGGTGAACCGCACCCACATTCCAACAAAGGAAACGGCCAAGAAATGGAATCATCTCTCCACAGTCGTAGATGAGATTCCACCGCTACAGGATTGTGAGGTTGGTCTCTTGATAGGATATGACTGTTCAAGGGCCATGGCACCAAGACAAGTAATATCAGGAGGAAACGATGAACCTTATGCAGTTCGAACCGATTTAGGATGGAGCATTGTGGGGTGCTCTTCACCGCGCCTTGACACTCCAAGCCAGGCGAGAGAATGCTTCCGGATCGCGGTCAAAGAGCTCCCACCAGTCACCCCTGCAGATGCCATTCGCGTTCTGGAGTCCGACTTCAAGGATGCCAAGGAGGATGGAAAAACAGTCTCCCAGGATGACATCCTGTTCCTAGACAAACAAAAAAACGGCATCAAGAAAGACAGTCAAGGTCACTACGAAATGCCCTTGCCCTTTAAGGAGAGACCCAACTTACCTGACAACAAACAGCTTGCCATCACACGGCTCAGCCATCTCAGGAGGAAGCTGTCAAAGAATGAAAGGTACAAGGAACAGTACGTCAAGTTCATGGAGGAAGTCATAGAAAAGGGTGATGCAGAAGAAGTTCATGATGATGGGAAGGACGGGGAAAGATGGGACATACCTCACCATGGCGTCTACCATGCTAAGAAGCCAGACAAGCTACGTGTGGTATTTGACTGTTCTGCCAAATACAAGGGAACCAGTCTAAACGATCATCTGCTCACGGGACCCAACTTAATGAACAATCTAAATGGTGTTGTACTTAGTTTCCGGCTGCACTCTGTTGCATTAATGTGCGACGTAGAGAAAATGTTTCACCAATTTCATGTGAGTGAAACGGACCAAGACTATCTGCGCTTCCTTTGGTGGAAGAAAGGAGATCTCAGCGCGCAGCCTCAAGAGTACCGTATGAAGGTGCACATCTTCGGCGCCGCATCGTCTCCTGGTTGCGCAAACTACGGCTTGAAGCACCTGGCCATGGAGAACAGAGACCTATACCCGCTAGGCTCACAGTTCATTATGAGAGACTTTTATGTCGATGACGGGGTCGCAAGCATGGACTGTACCGAAAAGGCTATTCGGCTTGCTCAAGAAGCCAGAGAACTGTGTGCCCTACGTGGTCTTAGGCTGCACAAATTCGTGTCCAATGACAGAGCTGTCTTGGAGAGCATACCATCATCTGAACATGCATCAGACATCAAAGTGATGCATGTTCAGATGATGGTATGCTCTCCAAGACAGCTCTGTCATTGGACACGAATTTGTGCAGCCTAAGACCACGTCAGGGCACACAGTTCTCTGGCTTCTTGCACGCAAGCCGAATAGCCTTTTCGGTACAGTCCATGCTTTGACGACCCCTTAGGGTTTGTAGCCCCCTTCTTACTCATTGGAAAGGGAGTGCTGCAGGAAATGTGCAGACACGGAACGGGTTGGGATGACCCCCTGACTGAAGAACTTCGTCCACGGTGGGAGGGTTGGAAAAATGACCTGGCCAACTTGGAGAAGATAAACATACCCCGGAGTTATGCACCTGCAGACTTTGGAAGGGTCATCAAACGAGAACTACACCACTTCTCTGATGCAAGCATGACTGGTTATGGACAGTGTTCATATCTGAGACTCAGAAATGAAGAAGGAAACATCCACTGCGCCCTAGTCATGGCGAAGTCTCGTGTTGCTCTGACGAAGGTCACAACGATCCCAAGATTAGAATTAACAGCTGCGGTCGTCTCAGTGAAAACCAGCGATGTGCTGAAGGAGGGGCTTGGATACGATGACACCGAGGAGTACTTCTGGACTGATTCTAAGGTCGTTCTAGGATACATTAACAACGAGGCTCGACGTTTCCACACGTTCGTTGCCAACCGTGTTCAGAAGATACACCTCAGCACAACTCACCAGCAATGGAGATATGTCCCCACTGACAAAAACCCGGCAGATCACACTTCCAGAGGCCTCACTGTCAGTGAGCTAATCTCATCGAACTGGTTCCATGGGCCTGCGTTTTTATGGGAAAGGAAAATCAGCCTCTCGGAGTCACAGAGCTGCCAGTAGGAGACCCAGAAGTGAAAGGAGCTCAGACACTGAACACAGAAACTACAGAGCAATACTCCCTGGCAGATCGGCTGTCAGTGCTCTCATCCTGGCCTCGGGCCGTTCGAGCAGTAGCTCGTATCCTGCGACGAATCAACAAAGAGAAGTCTAATGGTCTCTCCACAGTAATGGAACGAGAGGACGCGGAGCGCCTCATAATCAAAGACCTACAGAGGCAAACATATCCAGAGGAACTGAAGTTACTGAAGAAAGGCTCTCGGCACTCCATAACAAGTTGCATTGCCTTAACCCCTTTCTAGACAAGGATGGTGTGATCAAGGTGGGAGGAAGGCTCTGTGACTCCAATCTCCCCCATGCAGTCAAACACCCTGCGATCATTCCGAAGGAACATCACATCACGAAGATGATCATCGAACACTGCCAAATCTGACCAAGGAAGCAACTTCCTCGGAGCCAAAAACGAACTGAAGGAAGCTCTTAAAGAAGTCGATAGTGACAAACTGGCTACCTTTCTCTCTGAGAATCAGTGCGACTTCATCATGAATGCTGCAGATTCAAGCCATGTCGGCGGAGTGTGGGAGCGTCAGATCAGGACAGTCAGAAGCATCCTCAATTCGACCCTCTCGCTCTCTTTTGGAAGATTAGATGATGCATCCCTCCGAGTATTCTTCTATGAAGCAATGGCAATAGTTAACAGTCGCCCTCTCACTGTTGACAACCTCAACGATCCCAACAGTCCTGACCCACTTACCCCTAACCACCTACTTACCATGAAGTCCACCCTAGCTCTACCTCCCCCCGGCAAGTTCATTAGAGAAGACATGTATGCTAGAAAAAGGTGGCGGCATGTACAGTACTTAGCGGAACAGTTTTGGGGCCGCTGGCGTAAAGAGTATCTAAACAACAGGGCGGCTAGGTGGTGTAGTGGGCAAGGCACTCGCCACCAGTGTGGAGACGCTAGGATTCGCGTGTTCGAATCCAGCTCTCCACATTGTTTTTCAGTTTGGCTGGTCGTCTGCAGTAATACACATTGGCCGTATTACGGGGAGGGAAAACTGAAGGGTGGGGATCGAACGTTGTGAACAAGCGACTCCTACAAGTCGGTTGGTGCGCCTGCGCAGTAGAATCAGGAAGTGTCGGGGGCAGCGTGAGCCTCCCACGCGTTACTCCTCGACACTGAGAGATCGAGCTGCGCAGGTGAAAAGATGCGACTGCTGTTACCTCAAGTACCGGAGGGGACTTGTGCTATGTATGACTTAGTCCACATTGCAGCCGGCTTGTGGGAGGCAAGAAACAGCGTTCGTGACAGGGGAGGGTTGAATTGGATGATACGAAATTGGGATGGGAGAAAATATGGAAAATGGGAGAAAAAGTGGATAAAAAAAAAGAGTATCTAAACAACATTGCCATCAGGCAACGCTGGCACACGCCAAAGAGAAACCTCCAGATAGGTGACATAGTGATGATGTAAGATGATGATCTGCTGAGAAATGAATGGAGATTAGGTAGAGTTTCTAAAACTATAGTGGATAGAGATGGTCTGGTTAGGAGAGTGACAATATGTCTAGGTGACAGGAAACTGGGAAAGAAAGGTGAACGTCCCACTAAGCAGTCAGTTCTTGAAAGACCAGTTCAGAAACTGGTCTTATTACTAGATAAGTGACTAGAGGTTCACTAAGTAAGGCACCCTTGCATCTCTTAAAGATGTATTTGATTTGATTTTGTTTGAAGTGTTTGACAAAACTTTAATACCATATTTTTGGTTATTGCTTATGGTTTATTGAGAAATCATTGTGTTTGCTTATGCATGGTTTCCTACAATATTTGAAACACCAATGATTTGATGGGAGTGTAAAGAACCAAATTCCTCTGTTTATAACGTTAGACTTGATTTTTTTTTTATTTTTTTTTTTGTATTATTGCAAAACAAATTTTTTTTAAAAGTCAGTACTCAACACACAATGCATAATGAAACTTTCAGTAAAGGTGGTTATAATATATGCAAGTACAGAAACAGGATAAAACAAAAATAGTCTATAATAACATTTTAGCCGTATACAGTGTATATCCAGCGAAATTACAATTATATAAATGTTAGTATATAATATACCCCTAATACCTATTTTCTAAAACCCTACACACATATGCTCCAGCTCAAACCCCCCCCTCCCAGACCCCCTTTTGGATAGTACCTCCATTATCCCTCACTCCTAACCAGACACCACCATTATAAGCTAGCTTTTATTCTCTCCACCACTTCTAACCACATTGACATTTTGGATTCATTGAGCCCCAGAATTCTTGCTGTAGATATTTCTTGATATATCACATCAAGATATGTAAGAAACCACACTTTTCGGCACATTTTTTCCGGTTGAAACCAACGTGATGCGATCAGTTTTTTAGCTACTGTGATACCCGATAAAACCAATCTTTTTAGTTGTGGATTCACTGCAAACTCAAAAACATCATTCAATAGTAATACCGCGGGGTGTACAGGTATATTCCAAAATACGAGTGTTGATAATTGTTGGGATACATCTTTCCAGAATGCCTTAACTGGTGGGCAGTCCCAATACATGTGCATAAATGTTCCTTCGTCCCCATTTGTACATTGGGAGCATTTGGAGTCTTGTATAAGCCCCATTTTGCACAGCCTTATAGGAGTCAAGTATGTCCTGTGAATATAGTTCAGATTGATTTGTTGATGATCCGGGTTCCTTGATGTAAGTCGGACATTTGCCCAGGCTCCTTGCCAATCAAAGTCATATTCCAGGTCTGGTATATCCCTCCTCCAGACAGTGTCTATTTGAAGGGTTTCATACGAGGACGTTAGTAATTGATAATAAAAACTTGATACAAAACCTCCCAATGTATCTCTTTCATAGAAAAATTTGTGGTATCTGTGGTGTTCAATTGGTACGAGTAATGGAACACCGTGAGATCTCATACAAAGTCGTAACTGTATGTAAAAAAGCCATGTGGACTCGGTGAGGTTAAACTTTATGCATATTTCGACATAACTACAGAGGCCCTTGTTATTAAAAATATCCCCTAATGTGTGTATGCCTTTCTCTTCCCATATAGGGAATCTTATAGGTCGTTTTCCCATTAAGAGTGCATTGTTATTGAATATGGGAGTGTGATTATGCCATTCTTGAGGGTTAGGATATTTCTTTTGTGTTTCCCGCCATGTTCTGATTGCATGGGTAATTATTGGGCCAAATTCTCGCTCACAATGCTTGATTGAAAGTTTAGTGTGTGCTATGTCTTCCAGTCTCTGTGGGGCTACCATGTTTTCTTCTAATTCTCTCCAAGATACCAAAGCCTGGGGATCAGACCATATCTTCACTGGTCTTAAAGTGAAGGCCTTAAAATATTGTAAAAAATCTGGGACTGCCATGCCACCGTCTGCTTTATTTCTCTGTGCGGTGGATCTTTTTATGCGAGGTGGTTTGTTATTCCAAATAAATTTGTATGTGGAGGTTTGTAATCTTTTCCAGTAGCCCTCTGGAGGAGGTAACGGAAGCATTGAGCTGAAGAAATTGATTCTTGGTAATACATCCATCTTAACTATTGATACCCTTGCCTGTACTGAGTTTTTAAAGTTTTGCCCACCTGTCCAGGTCGTCTTTGATTTTGTTCTGTATTTTTGTGTAATTGTGCTTCACCGTTTGTCTTATGGTGGGAAATATTTCCACACCCAAGCATCTGAAATGTTTGACCATGGGTATCGCACCTGGGAGGGTTGTGTCTTTTTTTGCACTGGTGTTAAGAGGAAGAAACGCCGACTTAGGCCAATTTATTTTAAATCCCGATAAATCACCAAAGTTTTCTATCAACTTGAGTATATGCGGCAATGTGTTGTTGGGGTTTTGCATGAACAATATTACGTCGTCCGCATATAAACTAATTTTAAGATGTGTGCCCTTGATTACTATTGGTTCTATGTGTTGGGATTGTCTTATAAATTGTGCTAAAGGTTCTAATGATAGATCGAATAGTCCGGGACTAAGAGGGCAACCCTGTCTGGCTGAGCGTGATACCAGAAAGATATCGGAGATGAATGTGCCTGTTGTAATCCTGGCCGATGGGTCCTTGTATAGTACTTTAATCATATCAATGAATCCTTTTCCTAACCCCATCCTTTCTAATACTGCCCATAGAAACGACCATTCTAACCTGTCAAATGCTTTCATAGCATCCAGGGATAGTATCGCCTTAGGTGTGTTGTCCTCTTTGTCAGCATCTAGTACGTGCAGTATTCGCCTTATGTTATCATTGATCAGGCGACCTTTTATGAAGCCTGTTTGGTCCGGATGAACTAAAGACGTCATATGCTTTTGCAATCTGATGGCTAATATCTTAGAGTACAGTTTGACATCGGTTCCGAGGAGGCTTAAAGGACGGTAACTACCGCACTCAGTGGGGTCTTTGTCTTTTTTGTGAAGAACTGAAATGAGTGCGGTATTTTGGTGTTTATGGAAGCTTCCCTCTTTGACTGAGTATAAGATCATATTTAGTAATAAGGGTCCAAATATGTCCCAGCAAGAAATGTACATTTCTGATGGGATACCGTCAATTCCCGGAGCCTTGCCGTTTTTCATTCCGGATATGGCCTCCTTGAGTTCTTCTAATGTGATCGGTACTTCTAACTGTTTAGCGTCTTCCTCCGTAATTTTAGGGAGAGTAATTTGATTAAGATATGTGTCTAATTTGTCTTGATCAAAGGTCGTTTCTGAATTATATAAATCGGAGTAGAATTCTTTGAATGTATCGTTTATTATTTTGGGTTCTGTTACTAGAGCTTGTTGTTTCCTAATGGCAGTTATATCTGCAAATTTTGCATTAATTCTTAGTCGCATGGCTAATAGGTGACTAGGTTTAGAGCCTTGGAAGTACTGCTGTTGTCTTGTGCTGCGTATTTGCAATTCCGATTTTTGTCTGTATATTGCTTTGATCTCTGTCTTTAGAATGTTTACTTGGTTTTCTAGTCTAGTAGAGTTGTTGTATTTTAAAGAATTAAAAAGCGTTGAGTAAAGCGTTTCCATTTCAGATAGTTTTGTGTTTTGATTTTTGCGCAATATGGAGGAAAATCTATCCGAGAAATCCTTAATCATAGTCTTTACCGACATCCATAATATTCTGGGATCTTGCACCGAGTTAGCATTATCCCGTAGGAATATTGTGAGGGCTTCTTTAATTTGTGTAATGAATTCATTGTTGTTAAGCAGCATAGAATTAAAACGCCATCTTGGGGCCCGGGAAGATAGTGTACCAAATGTTGCTTTCAGGATTAAGTAGCAGTGGTCTGATAGCGCATTGGGTGTCATTTCCACTTCATATTTATCAAATATTCTCGGGGATGCAAAGACGTAATCAATTCTGGATAGTGTGTTGTGTCTCGACGAACGACAGGAGTACTTGCGGGTCATGGGGTTAAGTGAACGCCATAAATCAGTTACCCCTGTTGATTTCGACCAATCTTTTAATGCTTTAGATGATTTTTTTTGTTCGCTGGAAAAGGTAAGGTAAGTTTTGTCCATCCTTGGGTTCCAAATGGCATTAAAATCCGCACCTATTATATATGAGTATTCGGGATGGTTTAACATTTCTCCGGTTAGTGAAGTGAAGAAACCCACTTCGTACAAATTTGGGGCATATACCGCTGCTAATGCAATTTTCCTGTTATTGTGTATAATCCTAGCTATAGTTATGCGCCCCTCAGCATCCGACCATACCCCTTTCAATTCGATATTTAATTTGCATCTGACGACTATGGCTACCCCTCTAGTTCTCGTAACAAAAGAAGAGTGACTAATATTATGGTATATGTTATCCGCTAACGTATTTATGTCTTCCTCTAAAATGTGCGTTTCGCTTAATAGAGCCACGTCCACATGTTCTTTTTTCATCAGTGTGAGCACGCTTTTGCGTTTGTGTTGTTTGTTTATCCCTCCGGTGTTCCATACCATTATATTCAAACTAGCCATAATCTATGCATGTTTTTGTGTAGTTTTTGGTAATGCTTCTGGAGTGTGAAGCTACAATAGATGTACATCCAATTAATGAGGTCCCGTTGAGAGCTGAGCTTAAAAACATATATATATACAAATAAAAATCCCCTAATTTCCCCTCACCCAGAAAGTCGTACAGGCCTGTGTTCCAAGAACACATCCTCCGCGATTGACTTTCTCCCATAGTCCACCGGATTGCCCAAACTGAGCATTGTAATCTTAATCTACCTATGCTAATTGCCATAGGATCTAACATTTCCATTCTATTGCAATAGAATGTCGCTTTTGGTCTTGCACCTTCCCTTACTGTAATGAAGTGTTGTGATAAATGACAGAAAAAATTAAATAAACAATAAAAAAAGAGAATAAACTTTTATCGACATATTCATTTGAACCCTCTACTAACGTGTGGAAAAAAGGAAAAGATTGTAGAGCAATATTGACACCTTAATGTGAAGAACATTGGAAAAGAACAATGTAAGTTAAAATATATTTTAAAAAATATAGAGTAATGAGAAGAAAAAATTAAATAAAATAAAAATCAATGGAAAGATATAGATAAGGAATGAGAGATAGAATAATTATCAACGTGGAGAAGCCACTAGTCTCGAATTAACATATTAGATAAGATAGAAAAGCAGCGCCTTTTAGAGCTTCAATGTGCCTTCAATGGAGTGATTACTTAAATTGTTAGAATAACCTTGTAGTGTTCATACGTTTAAGTGTGGTTAATTTTTAAAATATTATTAAAGACTGATAGAACTTCATTTAATTTGTTATCTGCTATGTGTATACACACCGGATGTTTATTGTTAGAGTTGTAGGCTTCGTTGTCATGGTGCCTTATATTCTAGAAGGTTGTAGAGTATGCTAGTGCCTAGACTATTTTATGTTCCAGAATGATCTAAGAGACCCAGGGCATTTGAGCGATAAACCCAGAATATTCCAGATAGATCTTTTTGCAATGATATGTATTTGTCTCCTCCGAGACCAGAGTCTGAAATTATAATGTATTATGAATCGTATTATACACAATACACATTGTTATAGACGGCTTGCATATCGTCTGCTACCTTGATGAACACAATAAAGTCATTCTAACACTGGTATACAATGAGAAAGAGGCTTATATGTTTCCGACATTTTCGCCCTGCCTTGGGTTATTTGCTCCAATTCGATTCAGAAAATCCTCAGCTTCCATAGGTGTGTGTATATCTGACCTGCGACCGTCACTGCCCAAGAATGATAACAGCGCTGGGTATGATAGCCTTGGCTTGTAACCGGCTTTGAACAGCTTTTGCATCACAACTTTGTATGGTAGACGTCGGTTGATGGCATCTTTGCTCAAATCTTCGTAGATAAATATTTGTTTACCATCATAATTCAGATTCCCACGTTGGTTGCGAGCATATTTGATGATGTCATCCCTTTGGTACTGTCCAAATAAGGTTTTTAAACGAAATTAACGATAACGGGAGCGGAGCTGTAACCAATTGCGTGCGCTACATATTGCAGCTAAACCGGAAGTCCGGAAGCTAAACCGGAAGTCTAACGTTAGACTTGATTTTACGTGGAATTACGTGTCTTTTATTTTGAAAATACTGATGCTTCCGCTCACGCTGTGGCTAACCTTGCGTAACAACGATATCCGGTTAACGACAGGTTCAGAGAAATGGTTGACGGGAGAGAGTACTAATGTAAATAACGGATATCTCTCATTAATATAACTGTTCGTGAAGGAAACCCCCTTTTTACCTTGTTTAGCACCTAGCTGGAAGGCGAAGAGGTACGTGTTTATTTAGGGATTGTGTTATTTGTGTTATATTGGCAATCTCCATATATTATGTATTGAGCTGAACTAGCTAAGATGCTAGCCGGTGCTACACCTTTCTATGAAAACGTGGTTTGGCTGTATGTCTGTTTCCACTTTCAGCTCTTACGTTGTCTAATGGTGAACTACTGTCAATAAATGGTTGGCATACCGCACCATGGCCATCAGTCTCACAGAGTTCATTTTGTCTGAAGTAAAGTCCAGCTTGGAAATGCTACAAAGCCCATTTATATGCTGATGACACAGTTATCTATTGTATGGCGGATTCTGTGCAGTTAGCTACTGAAAATGTGCAACTCTCTTTTATTGCTTTGCAAGATGCCCTACATCAACTTAAGCTTGTTCTCAATTCTAATAAAACAAGATTCTTGATATTTTCCAGGGGGGGATTTATATTACAATAGTTTACAGATATCATCACTAAATGGTACACAAATTAGCAGAGTCACGGAATATAAATATCTGGGCCTGTGGATAGACAAAAAATGTACCTTTAACGTCTCCGCGTCGCTGATATCGCCGGCGCGATAACATGGGTGCGGCCGGGCATTCAGAGTTTTTGGCGGAAGGACTGTTATGGTTTGTAATGCGAAAAAAAAGCGGCACTCAGCCTTTAAGGGGGAAAAAACACCAAAGTCCATGAACACAAAAAACGCGGCACTGTGCCTTTAAGGGGCGCACAGGCAGGAATCCTCTAGCACACAGGCAAAGAGGTACACGGGAAATCTTCCAGAAACACGGGCAAAAATACACAGGACTCTTCATTGAACACGGGCATCCTCCCGACCAGAATGCTGCCGACGGGCAGCGCAGCAACCAGGGGGTCCAAGGGGAATGGGGTGAGAACACGAGCATCCTCCCGTGGAGTAATAGAGAGCGATGGCTCCCCTCACCCCAGGAACGGGTCCATGTAGAGGGAGTTGGGAAGTAGCCGGCAGGACATCTGGAGTGGGAACACTGGGATCCTCCCATGGAGTAATAGAGAGCAAAGGCGGTGTCCCACTCCAGGAAACGGCGACATGTGGTGATGTACAGGGGTGGCACGACGTCTCACGCCAGAGACGCGGCAGTAGATGTTAGTAACAAGAACGACCCGACAAGGAGTGGAGGGGAGTCTGCAATACTAGTACTCTCCCGAGCTGATTGCCAACTCCTCTCAGGTGCGTGAAGCAGAAGAACGGCACGCCCCCTCGTTGGGCTGCATGCAGAATTCCTCCAGCCCTCACAAGGACACAATTTTTTCAGACCTTATTTGGAAGACCTACCACTACCATCACACCAAGTATTAGTCTGCAGGTCTTAGAGGAACTCTATAAAAGCCCCCCTTGACAGCGCACCAAGTTTTTTGGTATATTCTCCCAGAGCGGTCAGTCAAGGAATACATTTCTCAGGGGATTCAACGCGTGTCAATGCGTGTTTGTGCATTTTGAAATGACCGTGTAAGAACTATTTATACAAATTTGTTGGACTTATTATAGCATTCGTTAACGTTTATGACCGTCTATAGTGTTTGTGAGATGTTTTCCCAGAGATTCTGGTCATATTTTCCACTCAAAAAGCTTGTTTCAAAAGTACAGATTTGATGTAAGAATTTCACCCAGGATGTCGTGCTTTGTGTTGAGGTAGTGTTAGCGCTAGCTGCGAGCTAACGCTTGACTAATGTGAACACAATTGACGTATTTATTTCGCAAATGCAGTGTTTTCAAATAGCCACATTGCTGTATTTAGTGTATTCATTAGTTGGTCATATTCGTATATATAACATATTTCATTTTATCAACCTAGAATTAACGACAAGGCCTGCTGCTGGACGCTAGCTCCCATGCTAGCATTGACTAATAACATACAGCTGAGAGCCAGGAAGGGCCAGGCAGAGCCATGCAACACTTCTACCCAGGAAAGATGATTCTAGAGCAGCATAGAGTATGGAGGAAGACAAGGCTCTATGAAGAGAATGGGGTAAGTTTGAAGAAAAATGTTAACACACACATGAACGTTTTATAATTACCATCACAATATGTAAAAAAAAATATATATATATTTTCTTTTATCTAATCTAGTTTCATTAATTAATTCATAACTTTTGAACAATAGATGCTATTTCTAATCTGTCAGTCAGCTGTTCTATATTGCCAACAAGATTGTCTACATTCCATTCATTACACATAAATCTGAAATAAGCAAGGAAAGTGCTTGAATTTTTTTTTTATCTTCCAAGTTTAATTTCAACAAGTTCAAGTGCAACTACATATGAACCATAATAATAAAAATGATGATGATAATCATACACTTATTTTATATCATTGGAAAGCCCTAGTTGTTAGCTTCAAATTGGTACCAAATATGAGGTACTTTGAAATACACAGTAACTAATAATCTATCACAAACCAATGCAAGTTCATGTTCAGGGATTTCCTAAATGGACCAGAGGATCATACTGAGAAACTTGCGTCTGCTGTACCAAAAGTAGGGCTGCAACTAATGACTAATTTGGTAGTCGACTAATCTGCCGATTATTTTTTCGATTAGTCGACTAATCGAAAACCAATGTAAACAACAAAAAAAAAAAAAAAAAAAATTTATTTTTTATTTTTTTTATTACCTATCTTTGTGAAAGTGGCTTCTCAGCTCTGGTCCAGCTGAAGACAGAGCAGAGGAACAGATTGGACATTGAGCATGACCTCAGAGTTGCTTGTCTACCATCACCCCAGACTTTGAGACTCTTGTCAGGACCAAACAACAACATCATAACATGATGATCCCATAGCAAATTAAAATAATGACTCATGAAACATTTGAATTTGGATCTTTAAGCCACTTTAAATGAAAATGTATTTGAAGAACAATACAGCAATCACTCATAACAAGATAAATAAATTAAATAATACAAATTAAAGTGGAAGTGTACTTTAAATCACTTTTGTTTGCTGTGTGTGAGAGGAGTCCGTGTGTGTGTGTATGTGTGTGTGTCTTACTCTGATCGCTGTGTGAGTGAGAGGAGTGTGTGTACTGTGTAATTTGTGTGTGTGTCTTACTCTGATTGCTGTGTGAGTGAGAGGTGTGTACTGTGTAATTTGTGTATGTGTGTGTGTCTTACTCTGATCGCTGTGTGTGAGTGAGAGGAGTGTGAATGTGTGTGTGTCTTACTCTGATCGCTGTGTGTGAGAGAGAGGAGTGTGAATGTGTGTGTGTCTTACTCTGATCGCTGTGTGTGAGTGAGAGGAGTGTGTATGTGTGTGTGTCTTACTCTGATCGCTGTGTGTGAGTGAGAGGAGTGCGTGTGTAATGTATTGTGTGTCTAGTCTGATCATCATCTCCTGCAGGGGAACAATGTTTTCAATGTCCAAAATTTGCTATGGGATCATCATGTTATGATGTTGTCTGGAACCCTGAGAAGCCACTCTCACAAAGATAGGTAGTGCAAAAAAAAAAAAAAAAAAAAAAAAAATTATTTTGACTTTTTTTTATGACTAATCGACGCAACAATTTCTCGTCAACGATTTTTTATAATCGACGTCGTCGATTATGTCGACTAATCGTTGCAGCCCTAACCAAAAGGTTGGCTTTCTGTACAGAAATCACTCAAGATTCCCTCAATTCTGTCGGAAAAGAGTTGTTGAGTCAATATTTGTATCTGTTCTTGATTATGGAGATGTCATTTATCGTCATGCTTCAGCTTCCACCCTGAAACCCTTGGACTCTGTGTACCACTCTGCACTTAGATTTATTACTGGAGATAGGTATGATACACATCATTGTATCCTTTACAGTAAGGTTGGTTGGCCATCCCTGGCAGCTCGGCGAGACTATCATTGGCTTTTGTACATTTTCAAGGCATTGACCGGCAAACAGCCACCGTTTATAGCTGCCCTGTTGGGCAGGAATGCTCCAGCCCATCAAACACGATCAAATACCACTAGGAATGGGTACCTTTCACATTTGAACCGATACCGGTACCGGTACCTGTGAATCGATTCCGGTACCCAACGGTACCTTTTTTCGGTACTTTAGTCTCAAGAAATTTTATTTACCTACCTCAGTCGTAAAAAAAAAATCCAAACTTCAAATAACTACAATTTCGACAGTTTTCGGCTTGTCATTGCTCCGACTGCTTTGTTGTTGAATCAAGTCAAATCCTAGGTAAGCATATATTGTGCGTGTGAACGTTGACATCGCTTTCTCACTTGACATCGGTTTCTCACTTGATTCGATACTCGGTAGTACCGACGTGTTTCGGTTCGGTACCTCAAAAGTACCGAATTCGGTACCCATCCCTAAATACCACGGACTAGTACAGGACTCGGCAGGATAGCATTCTCTTATGCAGCCCCAAAGTCCTGGAATGACATTCAAACAAAGTTAAAGTTGGAAGTTCTTCCTTCCCTTTATGGAATTTAAATGTCTGATTTAATTTCTATATGATTCATGTTGTAAATCAAATTCAAATCAAATCAAATTTATTTATAGGGCCCGACAACACACGTTAATGTCCCCATGGGCCGTACAGATCTTCTTTAAACAAGTCAAGAAGAAAACATAACAATAAGTCAAGAACAGAACAAGAACACCATAAGGTGCAAACATTTTTAGATGGATGCAAATAAATGAAAGAATGCAAGCACTCCCAGACATACCCCACGCGAAGGTAAGGAAAAACTCACTAAAACCTAACAATAGGGAAAAAAGCTCCACAGGCAGTGTGGAGGAGAGAAACCTTAGAAGGGCCATTCAAGGGGGGATCTCCCTTCTTAGATGTTGGTGATAGTAGTGTTGCAGACGGACAGTTGGTAAGCATGCACTCATGTGTGTAGTGGAACACAGATGAGTGCATGCAATAGCAACTGTACATTTTGAAAAATTAAAGATAGAGCTAATAGCGATAGCAACTGAACATTTTGAAAGATTAAAGATAGAGCTGATAGCAATCTATTTGAGGCACAGGGGCGGCGCAAAGAGGGTCACGTCCTCCCCGTCTTAGTCAAGGGACATTTAACACTCCGGTCGTTGCTCAGGGACGGCCGGAGACAGGGAGATAGGGGGCGGCGCAGAGAGGGTCACGAACTCCCCGACATCATCGCGGGACATCCGGCACTCCGGTCACCACTACGAGACCTCCGGAGACAGGGGGGCACGCAGAGGGGGTCGCAACCTCCCGGCCTTCGTCACGGGACGTCCAACACTCCGGTCAACACTCCAGGACAGCAAGTCATAGGGAGACAGGGAGACGGGACAGGCGTTAGACGGCTCATGAGATTGTAGTAGGCGGACATAGCAATAGATACAAGTGGTAGGCATATATGTGAAAGGAGTAGATATATGAAGTAGGCGTATTATGTGAATAGAAATGGAAGTACTTAACCCAGCAATGAAACCGCATTGACTGTTAATCTGTTAACAGTCTGTTAATACTGTTAATCAGTTGACAGGACCACGGACAGACGGCGGTGAATAACTGATCCAAGGCCTCGGAGGTGCATGTAGAGCAGTCACTACAATCTTGGCCAAGACCCCGAGGCATCCATCACCTTAGTCAGCGCCAGGAGACGGGCACTCAGAGAGAAGGGGGGGGGGGGGGAAGAGGGGGGGGGGAAGAGTTAGAGAGTTCCCATGTTTGTGGTGCTGCAAAGGAGCAGACATGTAGTACCCTGTAGTGCCATGTAGTACCATGTAGTACCCCGTAGTGCCATGTAGTACCCTATAGTACCCTGTAGTGCCATGTAGTGCCATGTAGTGCCATGTAGTACCCTGTAGTACCCTGTAGTGTCATGTAGTACCCTGTAGTGCCCTGTGGTACCCTGTAGTGCCACATAGAGCCATGTAGAGCCATGTAGAACCCTGTAGTGCCATGTAGTACCATGTAGTACCATGTAGTACCATGTAGTACCCTGTACCCTAACTAAACTACCCTGTAGTAAACTACCCAGTGGTACCATGTAGTACCCTGTACCATAACTAAACTACACAGATTAATCTAAAGGTCAGTCCCCGACCAGGTGAGATCAGGGTAGGTTGAAGGAGAGAGAGAAAAGATGAGTCTTAAGCAGGGATTTAAAAGCTTCGACAGAGCAGGCGCCCCTGATGACGGCAGGTAATTTGTTCCACAGGTAGGGAGCGCGGTAGACAAAGGCTCTGTGGCCGGCGGATTTCTTTTTAACCCTAGGGGTCGATAGAAGCCCCGCATTTTGTGAGCGCAGAGCACGAGCGGGCGAGTATCGGGAGATGAGATCGGATAGATAGAGCGGTGCAAGCCCATTTAAAATTTTGTAGGTGAGGAGTAGCACTTTAAAGTCAGAACGGGCTTGGATAGGAAGCCAGTGTAGGGCGGACAAAACTGGTGTGATGTGATCAAATTTTCTAGTTCTAGTTAGTATCCGTGCAGCCGCATTTTGCACGAGTTGAAGATTTTTGATGCTTGAATTAGGTAGGCCTGAAAAAAGTGCATTACAGTAGTCCAGACGTGATGAGACAAAAGCATGAATCAGGGTTTCAGCATCAGCCAGAGTTAAAATGTTGTAACTGTTTTTAACTGATTCCACTGCACATTGTTTTGTTGTTTTATCTTGTTGTACACTCAGCAGTTCTGTAAATGAAGTGGCCTCACCTCAGAGCTCATAAATAAAGGGTACAATCGATCAATAAGAAATAACAACGTCCATTGTGTGACAAGCATCAATATCAATATAATTTTTAAACTAAAAACTAGTTAAATTTGACAATTTCACTGGTTACACTAGCCTGGAATCGAACAACATTGATTCTGGGCATCATATTGATAAAATAAGTAAATGCAGTACCATGAACAGTAAACAAATGAAAGTTAACAAGTCAAGTGGGTTTTTAAAATGAGAATTCTAGGTAGGCCTAATACATTTGTCCCAATTCCAGTTACCTTTGACTTTTTCTTCTGAACCAGCGTGACAACCAGTTTTCCTAGAAATAGTGAAGTCAAGATTGTTATAGTGGCAAAACAGTAATTGTTTAGCTGAGAAAAAAAAACATTCCATTCACAATATAATTTTATTTAATTGTTGCTATGTATTTTTTCATCACACATTAAATGCAGGACTTCATTCTAAAGAGAACTTCATTAAAACACTTTCCTAGTTAACTATAATGCTATTTGTTTATTTTCACAATACAAGGAGAAAGAGAAGAACAGGAAGAGTTTCTGGGAGATGAGAGAGAGCAGACCAGAGAGGCAAATGAAGAGCCAGAGAGAGAGAGCACAATACCGGCCACCAAGCCAAAGCAGCAGGGTCTCAAGATGTCTATTTTGATTTGGGATAAGGACACAGATCCTAAACAGTTAAAGCTGTCTCAGTACCCACAAGATCAGTTTGGCTCGCACAAAAGAGCCTTCCAACCAAACTGGTTCCAGAGTTTTAAATGGCTGGAATGGAAAAATGCTGCTTTCTGTTTGTGTGTTTGGTAAAAATCTCAGACAGGAGGTATTTGTAGATGGTGGAGTCAAGAACTGGAAAAGGAGCACTGAGCATGTTTCAAAAACATGAAACCACCCAGTCACACAAGTTTAAGTTTAAGTTTATTTGGATCCCATTCTTCCTAGAATCCATAACACGTAAAATACAGTTACAGGCTTTATACACGCACAACATTCACATGGCATACAGACAATTAAAACAACAGTAAATACTCCTTATCAAATTCATAATACAATACAACAATACATACTCCTAATCAATTCATAATACAACAATACCTACTCATAATTAATTCATAATACAATACAGCATAATATACTATTTAGCTTTGCAGCAGATGGAGACAGCAAGTTCCACTGAAATGAGTGAAAGAAGGTGTAGTAATCCAAACTACTGTACTACGCAGTGACGTCATCACGTCACTGGCAGTAGCCTAGGTGGCGAGAGGGTTTGCCGGTTGGCAATTGTAGTTTGTAATGTGACCTTGAACTACACCAAGTAAACGCTCTGATATAAAACCACCATCTCCTCATTATTGTGCACCACGAACATTACAGTGGCGACGAGGATATAACTGGACACATAGGCTATACACTATGTGAAGGACTTGTCGAACTTTCTGGAAGAAAGAAGAAAAAACCACGAAGTTTGCTGGTCCGACATGCGTGCTTAGCTAAACAAAGCTAACGCTAGCTAACGTTAACACAGTGCTGGATGCAAGAAGAAGAGATGAACTCCATCCTCATGGGAAGCCAAGCAGCTATTCTGCCGTTCGATACGGAGACAGACCCGAGTTCATTGGGAACGAGATGAAGTAAGTGGATTCAGAGATATGACAATTTCCTAGTAGCAATGAACATTGTGAATGATGGCAGGAAAAGGGCTTTACTGCTGCATTTAGCTGGAGAACGAGTGCATGACATATATGACACTCTCGCCGGGACTGATGATGATTATAATGTTACGAAGACGAAGCTAAATGGATATTTCTCCCCAAAGAAAAACACGCAGTTCCTTGTCTATAAGTTCAGAAAAGCTATGCAGCAGGCTGGTGAAAATCTGGATACTTATCACACTCAGCTCCGTATGCTCGCCAAAGACTGTGAATTCGCAGACACAGACGGCGAGATCAAAGCACAGCTCATTCAGAGCTGCAGTTCCTTGAGTCCACAGGAGGGCGCTGAGAGAACCCGAAATGACATTAGAAGCTTTGTTGAACTTTGGGAGAACACTGGAGTTATCAGAACAGCAGGCTGTGGGCATTGAGCAAGGAACAACCGCTGCCTCAGTCAGCTGATTACAAGGGAAATTGTGAGGGTTCGCCTGTCCCTGGGACCTTCTCCTCTCCTTAAGAGCCCCCACCCTTGCATAAACTTTCCTCTCCTCCTCACCAGCCCCCACCTTTGGACAAGCTTTTACTTTTGGCTTTTGTATTGTCTCCCATGTGTTTTAACCTTGTGTTATCTCTAGTCTTGTTCCCTTTGTAATTGTTTTATTTGTCCCTTGTATGGTGTTTACTCTGTCTAGTGTTCAGTCTTTTCTTGTGTGGTTAGTTTGTTTGTTTCCCTGTTATTTCCCCAGAGTGTTTGGTCTTGTGTTCTCCTCATGTGTGCCTCATTGGTAATTAGCGTCCCATGTCTTAATTAGTCTCCCTATATCTGGTGTGTGTTCCCTACCCTTCAGTGTCGGTTCATTTTTGGAGTTCATGTTTGATGTTCGGTCCCATGTTTGTTATCCACGTCCTTGTTCTCCTGTTTCATAGTAAGTTCCCTGCAGTAACTTTGTTTTGTGTTTTTTGGACTTGCTCTCTTTATGATATTATTATTTGTTTTTGTATTTAGCCCTCTGCCAGTCTTCTGCGGTGCTTTTCTTTGTTTTGTATTTTGCTGCTGCCTTTGGAAGTATTTTTGTGAATATCTTTGTTGCTGCCCTCTTTTGAAGTAACGACATTTGTTGATATAATTCACCTCTGGCTCCACGTCTCGTCTGCCAATTCTCTCCTCGTTCTGTTCCAATCACAACTGTCGCTTTTGTTTGTCCGAGGTAAGCGACAGTTGTGATTGGAGGATCAAGAAAAGAGGGCAGGGTTTGAGATAGGTCTATTGGGTCCTCAGACAACACTATCCATAACAGAAATAGGAACAACAGCAAACAATGCATGAATTGTGGAGGAAGATATCCTCATAATGGAGATTGCCCAGCCAGACTTTATTGCTTTTATCGTTATATATGCCTATGTTTGTGTACAGCACTTTGAGCTACATAACATGTATGAAAGGTGCTTTATAAATACTTACTTACTTACTTACTTACTTACTTACTTACTTACTTACTTACTTACTTACTTACTTACTTACTTACTTACTTACTTACATCCTGACAGTCGGTATATCACTACCTTCACCACACACCTGGGTCTGAGAAGATACAAGAGACTGAGTTTTGGTATATCATCTGCTGCTGAGGTTTTTCAGAACGCCATATGTCAATCCCTGCATGGCATCCCTGGTGTCAGAAATCTCAGCGATGACATCATAATATATGGTGCAACCCAGAAGGCCCATGACGATGCTCTGACAGCAGTGTTCGCCAGACTGAAGGAATGTGGTCTCACACTCAACCGTGATAAGTGTGAGTACAACAAAGAACGACTTGAGTTTTTTGGTTTAATTTTTTCCGCAGACGGCATCTGAGCGGACCCCCGGAAAGTGACAGCGATACATCTGGCCGCTGACCCCAAGGACCCTGCGGAGATCAGGAGCCTCCTTGGAATGGCAAATTACTGTTCAAGATTTATACAGGATTTCTCTACCATCACTGCACCCCTCAGAGAGCTAACAAAGAAGGAAGTGCCCTGGCGCTGGGGTGAAGAACAGTCAAAAGCACTACAAACTCTCAAGGAGAGTCTCACAAACAACACCACCATGTCATACTTTGACCCGAAAAAGGACACTGAACTGGTCGTCGACGCCAGCCCGTTTGGTCTGGGTGCCATTCTCTCTCAAGGAAAAGAGGGAGAGAAACGCGGCATAGCGTATGCCAGCCGCGCGCTCACTGACGTTGAGAGGAGATACTCACAGACAGAACGAGAAGGTCTAGCGATTGTCTGGAGTTGTGAGCATTTCCATCTATATCTCTACGGACATCCATTTACCCTAGTGACTGATCACAAGCCGCTAGAAATGATTTGGAACAACCCAAGGTCCAAGCCACCTGCCCGGATAGAGAGATGGGGACTCAGGCTCCAGCCCTATGACTTTGGAATTGTCTACAAAAAGGGAGCGGACAATCCAGCGGATTACATGTCACGCCATCCGATCCCAATACAAACATCCATGAACACAAGAGCCTCGAAAGTTGCAGAGGAATATGTCAACTTCATATCTCTGTTCGCCACACCCAAGGCGATGACGCTGGAAGAGATAAAAACAGAGACATTAAAGGATAACACGCTACAACAAGTCAGTGCCCACATTAAGAACGACACGTGGCAGAGAGTGACAGATAAAACGCCAAATGCTCTTGCACTACGGCAGTATAGACATGTCAGCACGGAACTCACACTCTCAGCGAGTGAGGACATTATACTCCGGGGAAGCAGGATCGTCATGCCCCTGTCCCTACAGCAGAGAGTCCTGGAACTTGCACATGAAAGCCATCAAGGCATTGCAAAGACCAAAGCCCTCCTCCGAGAGAAGGTGTGGTTTCCCAACATTGATCAACAGGCTGAAGCCCTCAGTCGGAACTGCCTAGCGTGTCAGGCTACAACTCCAATCACAAGAACGGAACCACTCAAGATGTCAGAGCTACCAGAAGCGCTGTGGCATTCTGTGAGTGCAGATTTCTATGGTCCCCTCCCGTCCGGAGAATACCTGCTGGTGATCGTAGACGACTACACACGCTACCCTGTAGTGAACATCATCCGCTCTACATCCGCCAATGTGATGATACCCAGCATGGACAGTGTCTTCTCCCTGTTTGGGATACCCCGAGTCGTCCGGACAGACAATGGACCTCCGTTTAACGGCTCACAGTTTTCCCAGTTTGCCAGTTACATGGGATTCCATCACAGGAAAATAACACCTTTGTGGCCGCAGGCTAACGCAACCGCTGAAAGATTTATGCGTACTCTTGGCAAGATCATCCGGATAGCCCCGATGCAAGGTCTGCCATGGAAGCAGCAGTTGAACATCTTCCTCCGTGAGTACAGATCTACACCCCACTGCACGACAGGAAGATCACCAGCAGAACTGATGTTCCAGAGACCAATGAACACCAAGATACCATTCGCCTGTCGTATCACCATTCCTACTGATAGCGAGGTGCGCAAGAGAGACACTGAGGCGAAGTCTAAAATGAAAGCTCGTTCTGACAACCGACGACATGCTACACAATCCAACATCGTCAGCCGAGGCAGAACAAACTCACACCACCCTACAGAAAAGAACCACTCACAGTCACAAGCGTGAAAGGCTCCATGGTGACTGCTGGATGGCATGGCTATGCCACAATGAGGAACAGTTCATTCTTCAAAAATATCCATCCCGAGGCACAGCGACGTCCGCTGCCACATCTAGACCCAGACATGGATCCTGATCCGGACGACAATGAAGATGCTGAACCAGCACCGCCGCCGCCCAGATATCCAGTCAGGCAGCAGAGACAGCCTCCAGCTTACCTCCTTGACTATGACTGAAGGACTGTGAATGAGTCATTTTAAAGAGACTGTTCAACCTCACAAGTATCCTTCAGAAATGTTTCATGGTTAATTTATGCATGTTATGCTTGAGTACTGACGCACACCCGTTCTGTAGTGCAAGGATGTATAATGTATAATGTTATTTATACATGTTTATTAGGCAGCATTATTCCTGAGTGTCGTTTGACACTAAGTTGTAATACCAACTATTTGACAGTTTGTCTTCTTAAAAAAAAAAAGGAGTAATGTAGTAATCCAAACTACTGTACTACGCAGTGACGTCATCACGTCACTGGCAGTAGCCTAGGTGGCGAGAGGGTTTGCCGGTTGGCAATTGTAGTGTGTAATGTGACCTTGAACTACACCAAGTAAACGCTCTGATATAAAACCACCATCTCCTCATTATTGTGCACCATTAACATTACAGAAGGTAGTACCTGTGCATCGTGTTGTGGCGGTGACCTGCATGTTAGGGAAGCAAGGAATAGCATTTAGAGGTCATGACGAAACAGCTGACAGCGAGAATAAAGTGAATTTTCTAGAGTGCATGGAACTTTTGAGGACGTTTCTTGCAGAGGTATACACCCCATCAAACAGCACATACCTCTCAAAGGCCAGTCAGAATGAGATGATAGAGTGTTGTTCACAAGAGGTAACTGAATCTATTGTCAGTGAGATGAGTGAATCAAAGATGTATGCCATTATGGCTGATGAGGCCAGAGATGGAAAGACAGAACAGTTGACACTCTGTGTGAGATACGTTTCTACGGAGGGCACAATGAAAGGAAAGGTTCCTAGCCCTTACAGAGATGACAGACTTTGATGCTAAATCAATAACTGCTGCAATTGAGAGAGAACTGGTAGATAAATGAATTGATCAGTTGAAATGTGTGGCACAGACTTATGACGGGGCAGCAGTCATGAGTGGGGCAGGTGGGGGAGTGCAAGCCCATTTTCGAAACCAACACCCCGAAGCAATATGTGCATTGTTATGCACATGAGTTGAATATTGTGTTATGTCACACATGCAGAGAGGTTTCTGAGGCCACAGAGCTTTTTAGCATGCTGCAAAGTATCTATACTTTATTTTAGCGCCTCGCTTATGAACCACCATATATATGTTTGTAGACACTCAAAGGAAGTTGGGATTACAGCCAAGTGAACTTGTGCAGCTGTCAAACACACGTTGGGCATGCCAGGTTCGTTCAGTGAATGCGGTGCTTGACAATTTCCCTGCCATCATTGAGTGCCTCTCTACCATCAACACACCTATGGTATGGTATGGTATGGTTTATTTCTTAATCCCAGAGGGGAAACATGGTTTGCCACCAGAGCGAATACACATATACAAACATGAAAGACACAGTTACATGATACAATACACTACAGGATACACAACACAATAGGAGAGCCTCTTAACACAGTGCTATCGGTATTCGTTAAATCTTTTACCGCAGCAGGTACAAAGGACCTACTCAATCGCTCAGTAGAGCATTGAGGCATCAGCAATCTGTTACTAAATGAGCTTCACAGAGCATCGAAAATACTAAACAATGGGTGGCCTACAAAATATAAAATGGTGTTCAGTTTAGTCCTGGTTCGCTTGGCTATGGTGATCTCCAGGGAATCAGGAGGAAGGCCAATCACTGAGCCAGCCTTTTTGATGATTTTATTTATACGTTTTTTGTCCGAAACAGTGATGCTGCCCCCCCAGCAGAGAACAGCATTGAACAGGACACTAGCCAGGATACCTTGGTAAAATACATAGAGAAGTGACCTGTTGAGGTCAAAATAATGAAGTTTTCTGAGATGAAAGAGCAGAGACTGGGCTTTTTTAAACACAGCATCTGTGTTCTGCTTCCAGTCCAGCTTACCGTCCAGGTGAACGCCAAGGTATTGTTGTGGAAAATGTGTATACGGGGGTGGACTAGTTTAATATAGGTCAACTAGCAGTGCTCAAAGACACTAGGGCGACAGTCTGGCTGATGTTCTTAAAACAACCTCAAGTATAGGATAGATAGACATTTCGAGTAAATCACATTTTGTTCTTTTCTGCTTTAATCTTGACTCCAGCTTTGTCTCACAGAAGATAAACCTTTAGACTTATCTTCTGTTTTTATTCTCTCTCCTAGGTTAAATCTATGTGTCATCTTAATGTACGTCATGTCATATCTGATATAATATGTCACGTCATCATATCTGTCATGTTGGGGCAGGGCTGGGGAGGTATTATCTGGGGGGGCACTGGAGTTGGGAAGTCAGAGTGTTTTTCTTCAGCTGTGGTGACCGTCTGCTGATCCATAGCTCTTTTAAAGTTAAAGTTAAAACTTCTTTCCTTAAATAAATTGCTTGTTGAAATTGGAAATAACGTCTCCTGCTGTGTTAACGACTACTCAGCCACAACATTTGGTGACCCTTGACCTGTAGATCGCCCTGCCGGGTCCCTCACACGGCCAGCTCCGGACCTCTCCTGTAGAAATGTTGGCGGTGTCGACAAATAACAAGGTGAGCATTTTTGCTTTTTATTAGAATGTCCGTTAGAGATTCTGCGGGAGGAAAAAGTTGAGCTGGCTGTGTGACAGGTCTGGACGGACGACTAAAAAACGAACACGAGTGGTGGGTGTTGACACAAGGCGAATCCTTTTTTAACAGGCTATAAATGCGCATTTTGAAAGCTAATCAATCTTAATTGCATGTTTTCGACCCTTTGGTCAAACTTTCTCTGACCCTTTACAAACACTCTCGCACCATTTACCCGTCCCCCCCCCCCCCCCCCCCCATCGCTTATGGCAGATCAATCAGCACGGATTGTCTGTAAACTTTCACTTGCTTATGGCAGATCAATCAGCACGGATTGTCTGTAAACTTTCACTTGCTTATGGCAGATCAATCAGCACGGATTGTCTGTAAACTTTCACTTGCTTATGGCAGATCAATCAGCACGGATTGTCTGTAAACTTTCACTTGCATTGTTGTCACTTGCATGGTTCCGTCCCTCTCACACAAGCATATACCAGACACACACACACTTACACATAGGACAAGCTCGCCACACACACACTTACACATAGGACCCTCAAAACACACACACACAAACCTACACACACACACACACACACACACACACCCTTGCATTGTTGTCACTTGCATGGTTCCGTCCCTCTCACACAAGCATATACCAGACACACACACACTTACACATAGGACAAGCTCACCACACACACACTTACACATAGGACCCTCAAAACACACACACACAAACCTACACACACACACACACACACACACACACACCCTTGAATAATATACGACCAGGTCATCCAGTGGTCACATATTCCAGTCTCCATTAATCACAGATCGTTATCATAGAGACACACACGCACAAACCTACACGTAAATGTGCGTTCCATGAAGAGACTGGACTTCACTTCTTTTACTTCTCTGCTTTGACTAGACTGGACGGACCCAGAAAGGACTGGACTGTTTTTTCCTTTCTTTTATATACTCGACCGGCCGGTTGTAACAATCTAGAGTCTAAAACGTGACACTAGTCAGCATGGACTGTCTGTAAAACTTTAAATACATGGACCATTATGTGAAATAAACAACTTGGCTATCCCTCTTCCCCTCTGTTTGTCTGAAAAGACAAAACCTGGATTGACCGCAACGACCACGGCAAAGTCGAACTTCAAGACGACAAAGGTAATCTGTTCTTAAAAGAACAGGGCTGGAAAAAAGCAAGCCCCTGCTTTCCCCACAAAGCTATTATACACCCCAATAGACGCACCAGGTTGAAAAAAAAAAAAAAACTGTTTAAAGATAAATCCCCAGTTTAAAGGTGCAACCAGCGATAGTTGGGAAAAAAGTCTGGGCGTTGAGCCAGCTAAAGAAGTCTGGGCGTTGTGCCAAGAGAGATAACTCTCTCTCTCTCTCTCTCTCTCTCTCTCTCTCTCTCTCTCTCTCTCTCTCTCTCTCTCTCTCTCTCTCTCTCTCTCTCTCTCTCTCTCTCTCTCTCTCTCTCTCTCTCTCTCTCTCTCTCTCTCTCTCCTGGGTTTGCTGACCCCTGTTAGGTGTAGCATACAAACTCACCACACATCTCTTTCTCTCTTGGTTTGCTGACCCCTGGTGGTGGAACACACACACACATACACACACACAATAACCAGCATTAACCACTATTACCACTAATGTAGCTGCAGTTAAACTTAAGACTCTAAATCAGTCGTGTATATTAAGTTGAGCGTATTACCTCTGTATTGTGTGACGGAAATGTATTTTCAAAAAATGTAATCTTTCATATAGAATGGAAAGTTTATTCATCTCACTAAAGTCTGAATAATAATCAGAATATTCACTTGGCTGTGACACACACTTACACACACACACTTTCTCTCACACACATACTTTTTCTCTCTCTCACACACACACACTCATTCTCTCTCTCACACACACACACACACTCATTCTCTCTTTCACTCACACACACATTCTCTCTCTCACACACACACACACACTCATTCTCTCTTTCACTCACACACACATACTCTTTCACTCACTCACACACACATTACAGGAACCCTGACTTTCACCCCTGTGTTACAGGGAAGTGTGACAAGCACAGGCCAGTTTCCCCTGCTAATAAAGGGGAACGATATCTTTCACATGCCATGGTCAGCTCTAGACATTGATGGCTTGATAGCAAGACTACCGGACCTTACAGAAGGAGCCTCCAGGTGGATCATGCAGTTTGAGGAAATTACGTCACCTTTTCTGCTAGCAGTGGGTGACGTCAAAGCCCTGTTGACGCGTTTGCTAGGAGTTGGTGCCTGCCGGGACATCATGGGTGATACATCGATGCGAGTGGCATGCGACACGCAGGCCCATGATGGGGACATATTCAACGCGCATAGAGCGGCGTTGTGGTACAAACTCAGGAATCAATATCCATCACGTATCAACCCGGCAAAACTGGCAGGCAACCCCATAATGGAGACGGAAGGGCCTGGCGCTTATGTGAACAAAGTACTGAAGGAGTGGAGAGGTGAGCTAGGACACAACCCAGAAATTGACCCGTTGCAGAGAGCAATGTTTAGAGAAAGTGTGATGAGAGGGCTTCCAGAGGTGGTTAAGAATAGACTGGAAGACGTGGTGCGGTTAATGGACATGACTTATCCTTTATTCTGTGCACATGTGACACATAGTGTGGAGAAGCAAAGGGCTCAGGAGCAGAAAGTCAGGGATCAGGATAGAAATGACGCAAGGAAGTTAACTCAGCAACAACTGCAGCCCCAAAGGAGGCTGCAGGCAGTAATGGTGTCATCTGCTACCTCTCCACCCATGCAGGACCAGGGACCCCCGCCTGCACCTCAGGTAGTGAGAAGCTATGGCTATAGTTCACAGAACCAGGCGCCCAGGCGGCAGGCAGGGAATGGGCAATCAGGCCCACGGATTACACAGGGACCGGGAAACGAACAACCGTTTTCCCGTTTCCACTGTTGGAACTGCGGCATGCAGGGACACAGGGAAATGAGATGTGGGCAACCATACCGTCCCGGCTCGGAGTATGGAAGACCCGTGCGCCAGGGGGAGTCATGAGGGCCCTACAACCAGGGGGAGACAAGAGGGCCCCGAAACCAGGGGGGTAATTACTAGGGGTGCCCAGAGAATGCGACGGGGGGAAATCAAATGATTGTGGTTTTCCAAGGGAGCTGAGCAAGAACCTATTCTGGAGGTCCTAGTGGAGGGCAAATTAACAGAGATGATGGCAGACACTGGAGCAGGTTTTTCCTGGATAAAGCAAAAATACGCCGCTCACTTACCCCAGTCTGGACAGTATGTTCGGACGGTCGGATTCTCGGGAAAAACACAACTAATACCCACGTCAGATCCAATCTCTATGACGTTTAACAACAAGACCATAACAATACCTGTATTAATTTCGGACAGCACCCCGCGCAATCTCTTGGGACGAGATGCAATGTGTAAACTAGGCTGTAAAATCCTATGTACGCCTGAGGGGATTCAAATTGAACAAGACGTGTACCAAATGATGTTACAAGGGACGGGGGAGAAAGAGGCCACTGTGTTCTGGCTGGGCAACATAGATGCAGAGCTGCAAAGGGTCTGTGACCCCTGGGAGCCATTTCTGAAGGCCCAACTGCCTCAGTCTAGACAAACAAACATGGAGGCACATTGCACACTACAGTATTTGACGGATAGTGACCTAATTAGGAACAAGGCGTGGTTGCAGGGACAGCCCGAGCAGGTGCAGATTAACTCATCTACGGTAATTGTAGGGAGACAGGGCGCGGCGTTGAGGGTTAACACAAGTAAGTATCTACGGGAACAACATAGACTAAGAGACGCCGCCCCACACATCACTCTGAGAATAAATCCTGGTTACGAATCCGAACATCTAGGTTCAATGATACAGGAATCCGAGACTCAAAGGTGGGTCTCCACGGAATCTCCGCTAATTTGGCACAGCGCAGATGGGAGTTTCATAAAAATAATGATTTCCTTTTTGGTTTTGGCAAAACCTCAAGTAATCAGATTACCAGGAGACCCTTGCGTTATTCCAGAGGCGGACGCTTTGCTGGAACAGGACATGTTGGCGCGCACCCCAGAACAGTTGTGGTCAAAACACGACACAGATGTGGGTCTAATATTGTCGGCACAGCCAGTGAAGGTCAGGTTAAAGAAGGGTTGTAGACCACCCTTTATCAGACAATATACAATGAAGCCAGAGTCGGAGGAAGCTATATCACATCAGATTGAGGGACTGTTAAAGGCAGGAGTGCTCGTCCCTTTCGAATCCAGATGTAATACACCTATCCACCCAGTGCTAAAGGCGGACAGGGCTAGGTACATTACATTTACATTTAGTCATTTAGCTGACGCTTTTATCCAAAGCGACTTACAAGTTCTGTGCGACAAGACAGCAAGAAGGGTATAACTCTATCAGCTGAGTAACAATGTTCATCAAAGTGTTGCGTGTTACAGTGTAGGTTAGTTTATTAGGACAAGTGCATGACATTAAGGTTAGTCGGGGTTAGATTTTTTATTTTTATTTTTTTTATCATTTCAGATAATGGTTGAAGAAGTGAGTCTTTAGTCGACGGCGAAAGATTGGACGGGATTCGGCTGTCCTAACTGGGATGGGTAGTTCATTCCACCATTGTGGGGCAAGGACTGAGAATAGGCGGCTTCTCTTTGATGACCCTCCGGCAGCTTGGATAGGAGTAGATCTGAGGCGGCCAGAAGATGCAGAGCGTAGGGGTCTTGAGGGTGTGTAGTTAGAGACCATTGACCGGAGGTAGGCGGGAGCGGTTCCCTTTGCCGCACGGTATGCTAGGTCGAGGGCCTTGAAGCGGATACGTGCAGCAATGGGGAGCCAGTGCAGGTCCCTAAGAAGTGGGGTGACATGGGCCGACTTCGGTAGGTTTGAGATCAGGCGGGCCACTGCATTTTGAATGAGTTGAAGAGGCTTGGTGGCAGTGGCCGGGAGGCCAGCTAGCAGTGCGTTGCAGTAGTCGAGGCGGGAGATGACTGTTGATTGGACGAGGAGTTGGGTGGCTTCTTTTGTCAGGAAGGGGCGTATCTTTCTGACGTTGCTCAGGAGGAATCTGCAGGTTCTGGTTGTCGCTGCGATGTGAGCAGAGAAGTTCAACTGGTCGTCGAGGACAACACCAAGGTTCTTGGCGGTCGGCGACGTGGTCACAGCTGCATTCTCGACTGTGAGGTAGGTACAGACTGGTACACGATTTGAGGGCGGTGAACGACGTGGTGTCTGGACCAGAGGCGGAAGTCGCTAATCCACACACACTCCTGACAAACATCCCGAGTAGCTCGCAGTACTATACGGTCATTGATCTCACGCAGGCATTCTTCAGTGTTCCATTGGAAAAAGAGTCTCAGTATCTGTTTGCTTTTACCCACAGGGGGAAACAATACTCTTACACCCGGTTGCCACAAGGGTTCGCGCACTCGCCACATTATTTCTCGAAGGCGCTCAAGGAAGACCTGCAAGGAGTGTGCGACACACTACTCAGCACGGTCTTACTGTATGCAGATGACATTCTAATCTGCTCGGATACACGTCAGCAGTGCCATGAGGACTCCATCAAAGTTTTGAGAGGATTAGCCATGGGAGGCCACAAGGCATCCCGTTCAAAACTGCAGTACTGCCAGCCAAAAGTTGAGTACTTGTCTCGCGTCATTCAAAAGGGCATAAAAAACATCTCACCCACGCAGCTCGAAGCTGTATCCAAGGCACCTAGGCCGTTGACGGTCCGACAAATGATGACGTTTTTAGGGATGACTGGGTACAGCTCTGAGTGGGTGGAGGACTATACGATAGCGACAGCGCCGTTGAGGATGATGATAAAAGAGGCGGGTACAGACAAGCTTCGCGCTCCCTTGACATGGACCGAGGAGGGGGAGGACGCGTTCATAAACATTAAGCGTCTGTTGTTACAGGCCCCTGCCCTGGCGCTGCCGGATTATGAGAAGTGTTTCCACCTATTCGTCTCACATAGAGCGCAGCATGCGACAGCTGTCCTGACTCAAACACAGGGGAGGAGTGGGAAAAAACAACCGATAGCATATTACTCTAGAGCTCTTTCGCCGGTAGAGCAGGGTCTGCCACCTTGCTATCAGGCCCTGGCCGCAGCACATTTGATGTATGAGAAAGCAACGGCCGTGACAATGGGATATGACATTTGCATTTGGACACATCACAAATTGGCAAAATTTATTGAAAGAGGCTAATTTGTTCTGACCAGCCAACGGCAACAGGCTTACATGAGGCTCCTGCAGTACTCGGACGTTACGATAAAAACATGCCACGGCAGTAACCCGGCGGATCTGGTACCACTCCCGAGCGAGGGTCAACCGCATGAGTGCGAGGTGGAGGTACAGGCTTTCGTGAAACTCCGTCCTGATTTGGGAGTCGACCCGCTCGCGATAGCAGAACTCTCACTTTTTGTGGATGGGTCCTGCTATCGGGAGGGGGAAAATTTAAGGTCAGGATACGCCGTCGTACAGTGCAAACCTACCGGAGAAACACTAACAAGAAAGGCCGGACAATGCATGCAACCATGTTCGGCCCAGCTTGCAGAACTAATAGCACTAACAGAAGCATGCATAATAGCTAAAGATCGCACGGTTAACATCTTTACAGACTCTGCTTATGCGCATGGCGTATGCCACCTATTCGCAGCCATTTGGAAGGCAAGAGGCTTTAAGAAATCGGACGGCTCACCGATCCTTCACCACAAGCAGGTTGTGGCGCTTATTCAGGCTGTAAAGTTGCCCAAAAGCATTGCTATCGTAAAGTGCCAGGCACACAGAAAAGACCTGTCCTTTGTGACGACGGGAAACAACGCGGCGGACGAGGCCGCAAAGGCGGCGGCTGCGGTGCCGTCCACGGCTGTTCTGATGTTTGCGGCCGAACTGACGACTGAGGTAACTGAGGATAATTTGAGTGATCTTCAGGACTCAGCCACGCAGGCCGAGAAACAGTCGTGGACAGAGAGGGGGGCTGTAAGGGGGGCAGATGGTCTGTGGAGGAGTCATAACGGCTTGATAGTCGCCTCCATCGATCTTCTGTCCTTGGTGATACCTGAGGCTCATGGTGTTGATCACTGTGCAAGAGCAGAGACCCTGAGACGAATCACGAGAATGGGATTTTGGTCCCCAAAGCTTCAGGCACAAATTGACGTTACACTAGCCAGGTGTTTAACATGCTTACAGGGCAATGTGCGCAAAGGAGTACCGACAGTGGCGGCTTACACACCCCTCCCTGAGGGACCATTCAGACACCTGATTATGGACTACACGGATATGATAACGCCAGTGCAGGGCAAACGATACCTCCTGGTAGTAGAGGACTGCTTTAGTCGCTGGATTGAGGCCATTCCATCTAAACACAAGAACGCGGACACAGTGATCAAGTTCCTGTGTCGCGAGGTCGTTCCGAGATTTGGAATTCCCACGATATTACAAAGCGATAATGGCCGCGAGTTCATCGACAAGGTGGTTAAAGGGCTGATGCAGAAATTAGGTATAAGACAGCGCCTTTCCTGTGTCTATAGTCCCGGGTCGCAGGGAAAGGTGGAAAGGGCCAATCTGGTCATTAAAAACAAACTGTTGAAAATCTGTATGCAAACTAAGCTTAACTGGATTGATGCTTTGCCGCTTGCTCTGATGGCTATTAGAAGCAGCGTAAACCGCCAAACACAGCTAACACCGCATGAAATGCTTACAGGCCGCAGCATGCCAGCACCGCCATTTAGACACCTGGCTAGGGGCCCGGCATTAGATATTTTTGAGCAAGATCTGAAAAAATATCTTCAGCAAGTGACTAAAATACATGAAGCTGTGTTTCGACAGGAGCAGAGAAAGGAGAAAAGGGGGGTGAAGGAGGCGGAGAAGGAAGCCACCAAACCGAGGCTGATCCCTGGGGACTTGGTCTTCGTAAAGGTCCACAAGAGAAAGTGGTCATCACCCCGGAGAGAGGGCCCGTACGAGGTGATCCGATCAACTGGGACGGCAGTCCAAGTCAAAGGATCAGCGACCTGGTTCCACTTCAATCACTGCATAAAGGCCAGCGGCGACCTCTTGGGAGATACAATCGATCGCAGTTATGCAGAACCTGACATGGAGGGCCCGAGACGGCAACTGGAAGGTGCAGTGCCTGCTGATGCTCCCGCAGATGTTGGCAGCAGTGTGCGGACGGTCGGCCGGCGGCAACGACGTCATTAAGAACCGTCACGGTCGACCCGTCCTTGAGGATGACGGGTTTGAGTGGGTAAGAGTCCCACGGGGTCCCGCTCAGGCTCAAGTACCGGCAGGCTTTCATGACCAGGCTCAGAATCAGGGAGGGGGGGAGACAATAAGAGGACAACCAAAAGGGGTGTTTCCCGGAGGACCGCAAGGGCATGTTTTTGATTTTGACCATTCCCCCGTTACAGGCGGGGATACTTACCACTATACTAACGAGGATCGGGTTGTGAAATGTGCGGTGTCAATGTTGGTGTCAGCAATACGCCCTCAGCAGTATCACAATATGTGTGTAATCATCATCCATTGGAGTGCAGAGCGTAACACAATGAGATTGAGTTTAGAGGTGGGACGGTGGACGGCGACGCTGAAAGAGGCAACGAAGTTCTGCTCGCTACCATCTGCCTCTAAATACTACTTAAGATCCGTTTCATGTTGGGCCGCTGAATGCACGGTGCGCATAGACCGTCCTGAGAGGCATATAGTGCGTGCATATGCCAACGCTACATTTACGGAGGTAGTAGACGTGGACGGGAGAGCTGACGTCTCCATTTGCGCAATACAGTTGAATGAATGGGCGGTCCCAGTTTCAGCGGAGTGGCGGAGGCCTGATCCTCCAGTTGGCATGGTACAGGACCCCCTAGTGGTGGGGAAAGAGCTCTGTGCTATAGCAGTATGGCTCCTGGCCAAGAATGTATAGTGGACAGTGGGGGTGAAGATAGTTGCAACTGAGGGAATGACGACATGGGAGGTTACGCCAGAAGACAGGCAGGACTTTATGGCCAGGGCCAAGGCGACGAGGGGCCCTTGCATGCTGCGGAGCGGGGATTACCCAGTTGTGAGTTTCGGTTTGGCATGCAGGAGAGGTGTATGTTCCCCTATGCGCGACGAGGGCGCGTGGATGTCAACGTATGGCGCCTCGGGCTATGGTCTAGTATCTTCCGAGTTGAGACAGGAAGAAGGGGGGGTATGGAGGAAGGTTAACGATCATCAGGAGCAGAGGCTGTATCACATACCGTCAGCATATGTACCATACGTCGCTCAGGATGCAGGACGGTCCTACGGCTTAGAGGATTGTGTTCTCGCAGCCATAGTGAGTGCGCTCCCGCCCCAGCCAACTAGCAACATTTGTACTTTCCAGGCATCGCTATTCTTCGACGTAGAAGGAGGGGAGGGTATGCTCCATCTACGTTCCACCAACGGGGAGTGGGGTATACATGCGACTATTCAGGTGCCCGAATGTCAGCCTCCTGGGGGGCGAAGCGAGGTTGGGTTTGTCCTGCCCGTGGGTTGTTTTGATGATTCCTGTGCGATAGATAGACCCATCCGAGTGTGGATGCCAAAGTTCAAGGCACTGACGTATTGGCCCAATGGTATGCCCTTGGCTAGAGGAAGGTTTGATGAGGAAGGGTGTAACATGTTCTACGAGGCAACTGCGGTGGGGGTAGAAAGGAGGGTTGAGCCTGTCCCGAACCAAGCACAGGGGACAGGGGTGAGGGGAAAAAGGGAGGTCAAGGACACTGAGTCGGAAGAGGTGGGGGTACAGGATATGTTCCAGATGACAGCCGGAACGTTGAGGGACTCAGTGGGCTCACTCTGGGCCAGGTTGAGGGGTTTGCTTCCTCCCGGGGAACAAGATGGGGGCGACTATGACTATGACGAGGAAGACCCGGAGGCTGACCCTATGTATAGGGCGGCTTTAGGGAATGAGTGGTTTAAGTGGGTCCAGTACACGAGCGCGCAGAATCAGATAGAGGATTGTTATGTCTGCTCCAAGGCACGTCCGGATAGGCTGCTGGTGAAGGGCACGAAGTTCAGTTGGGCTCAGTGTGACAGGGATGCAGAGGCATGGGAGGGGCCCCATAATAGTCGCCCTTGGTGCGAGGCAGAGTGTTTGGGGTTTCTCGGCTCTAGTCGTTTTAAGGCGGCAGGAAACCTCACGGATTTCAAGGATGTCACTATGCGGGAACGTTGTAGGAAATTGGATGTACGTGTGCAGGGGGCAGCGACGGGGTTGCCAATACCCAGAGGTGTCAAACTATGGCTGACCAAGGATTTTGAGTGCTTGCAGAAGGAGGGGACCCGGGACGTAGGGGAGGTGGCAGAGGGGCGGTGCACTACTATTTGGAGCGTCACGACTAACTGCACGAAAGAAGGAAAGTGCGGACACGGGATCGTGTTGAAGGGAGTGGATACCAACCCACGGCCTGTAGCTTGCCCTTTTCATGTCCAGGATATAGCACTGGCGGACCAATACTGGCTCTGCGGCGGTAGGAGGTTGAGGAATACACTTCCTTTAGATTGGTCAGGTAGATGTGCTCGGGTTCAGGCGGTCATGCCAATGGTGGTCCTACCATTATCAGTGACGGAAGGACCTTCTGAGTCTCCTATCTCTCGAACAAAGCGTAGCTACAAGGCAGACCCAAGGGTGTATCTGGACAGCATAGGACAGCCAAGGGGCATTCCAGCCGAGTTCATGGCTAAGAATGAGATTGCGGCAGGGTTTGAGTCTATTCTGCCATGGATATCGGTCAATAAGAACACAGGGTGGATCAACTATTTGTTTTACAATCAGCAGCGGTATCTCAACTACACCGAGGAGGCGTTGGATGCAATGGGGGACCAGATGCACGCGACCAGTGCGGTGTCGTGGCAGAATAGACAGGCTCTGAACTGGTTAATGGCGGAGAAGGGTGGAGTCTGTTCCATGTTTGGACAGTACTGCTGCACATTCATTCCAACGAATGTGGGGCCAGGGGGAAAGTTCTCCGAGGCCATGGCTAAGCTGAAGGATCTGAGGGAGGAGTTGAGGGAGAATTCTGGCCGGAATGAAGAATGGTGGGGGAGTGGGGTGTTTGAAGGATTGGGACAGTGGGGAAGCATAATGATGCAGACGGGGATATCCATTGGGGTGGCAGGGTTGATATTGGTTCTCCTTTTCTGTTGTGGTATGCCTCTCTTGGGTAGGCTGGTAACTTCACACGTAACGAGCCGAATGCTGATGGTGGGGCAGAAAGAGATTGAGCCACCAATCGGGCCATGCCCTCAGCTCTATGCTGCCTTAAAGGGAGACGAGGGGATAGAGGATGAGGGGTATGGTGAGGAAGGGACATTTTCTTTTTGTTTGGTTCAGTTTTGTTTGTTTTATTCCTTTGACTAGGCGTATGGTGAGGAAGGGACATTTTCTTTTTGTTTGGTTCAGTTTTGTTTGTTTTATTCCTTTTACTTCAAAAGATAGGAAAAAAAAAAAAAAAAAAAAAAAACATGTAAGGTTTTTTGAAGACATTTTGTATTGGTTCTTTCCTTTAAGAGTGACGGGGGATGGTCTGAGTGGATGGTTTATTTTTTATTTTGGTTTATTTTGCTCATGGTCCTGGTCAAACCGGAATGGGAAGGGGCATCGGTATGGAATGGTACAGAGTGTCGGTTCTGAGCCTGAGGAAGCATTGAGAAGAAGTGTTCTGGGGATCGGTTCTGGGGACTGAAGGGACAAAGGGGGGGGGGGGGCTGATGCAGTGGGCAAGATGGGCACCTCCCGTCCTGGCATGTCGTGACATGTTCGTATAGGACTGGAGGTGTGAAGATGGGGGGGACGCGTTGTGAGGTCGGGATCAGCGCCTCCCGTCCCGGCATGGGGACATGTTTCTACGGGGACTGGAGGTGTGGCGTGGTGGTTGCTGTATTGGCAAAATGTGACTTTTGGCAATACGGTGAAGAGACTATGGCGTGGGCATGGAAGGGGGGCTGAGCGATGGACACTAGGACTCAATGTTATGGAAGAGACAATGTCATTTTTTTTGGGGGAGGGATGTTCTATGTTTAGTTCTGACGGTCAACTTCTCCTTTCCCTGATGAGAGTCGCGGTTTCCGGCCGGAACTGTGGCTCATTTGGTAAGCGGTGGAGGTTGGGGGGATTTGTCTGTCAGGTTAGGATTATAAATTGGGGTATTTTGTTGATGTTTTATTATTACTCTTGTTTTGAGCGGTTTTGTGTTTTGGTAAGAACGGTAGTCAGCCTTTGTTGGTCCGTTAGGGGTCCAGTGAATGAAGTAAGGTTTCTTGTTTAGTTAGACATTTAAAATGTATTATATGGCTAGGTTTCTTGTTTAGATTAGGCATTTAAACTTTTATTATATAAATATGGTTTCTCGTTTAGTTAGACGTTCACATTTTCTTGGTTATATGATTTGGGTGGGACTAGGGATAGCCCCAAATGGGGGAATGTTGTGGAAAATGTGTATACGGGGGTGGACTAGTTTAATATAGGTCAACTAGCAGTGCTCAAAGACACTAGGGCAACAGTCTGGCTGATGTTCTTAAAACAACCTCAAGTATAGGATAGATAGACATTTCGAGTAAATCACATCTTGTTCTTTTCTGCTTTAATCTTGACTCCAGCTTTGTCTCACAGAAGATAAACCTTTAGACTTATCTTCTGTTTTTATTCTCTCTCCTAGGTTAAATCTATGTGTCATCTTAACACTTTGGTTGCCTTGGGTTAAATTAATGATATACCATAGATTGCCAGCGCTATTTGTCTATGGAGAAAGTCCCCTTCTTTGCAGGGCTATAACTTTTTAAATTCTATTGCTACATTGCCATTATTAGGGCCCATTCAAAGTCCTATATGTATTGTTCATTGTGTAGCAACGTTAAACTTTTTCATTCACATATTCATAGTAAAGTATGGTCTAATGTATAAGTATGTTTTCATCTCTTTCTGCAGCTTTCTCCAGAACGTGATATATAGCCCCAAATGCATTATATTGATGATGAAATACAGTTTGATGGCAATCAGCGCGATATAAAAAATTCCAACTAGACGTACTTCTAGAAGTTACTACACGTCATCTGATGTTGACCGGATGGGCGAGGGGGCGTTTATAATTCCGTGGGCAGCGTTATACCAATCATCTAATGTGGGTCAAATGTTGATAATAGCAGTTAGTATCTAAGACGGTAACGTTACACGCTAAAACTCACCCCAGTCTCCGCGCGCCGTTGGGCGATCATCGTCGAGTAGAAATTTTATCATTATGGGATATATTTTTACCCGGTCCATCTCCAGCTTGTATAATGATATATACGTCCAAATCATGTTGTTTATCGAGTTATTGCCAATCGATCACCGTGTAGCGTGACGAGCCAGAGTCCCATGAACCATAGCGAGCGCCCGGAAGTACTACGGTCGTCATGACAATCTCTATTCAATATCCTGTGTGGCGATTGCGCCGATCGGCCACCAGATGGCGCTCCTGAACCGCCAGAGAGCTCAGTGGGTCCTGCGGGTGGATCTCAGGCCAGCGGAGGGGGAAAATGAATCCGATCGCAGATTTTTGAAATATTGATATAAGGACGCTGTACAGCGTCCCCCGGCAACTTTAGCATGGCCAGCAAAGACGTGAGAAGACGTCTCATGGCAGTCAAAGTGTTAATGTACGTCATGTCATATCTGATATAATATGTCACGTCATCATATCTGTCATGTTGGGGCAGGGCTGGGGAGGTATTATCTGGGGGGGCACTGGAGTTGGGAAGTCAGAGTGTTTTTCTTCAGTTCTGGTGACCGTCTGCTGATCCATAGCTCTTCTGTTAAAACTTCTTTTCTTAAATAAATTGCTTGTTGAAATTGGAAATAACGTCTCCTGCTGTGTCAACGACAACCAAGCCACAACAGTATCTATAGGACTGGACTATTTCAACCTCCTGCCCCCTAATGATGACAGGAGAGCCATTCACCTTCTTCCTACTGTAGCAGGGTGGATTATCCCTGCTTCGTGGGAACGGGTGTGCACAGTCACTGGGTAGCGAGACACAGTAGAACTCTGGCTAGCTGCACCTCCGTCTTTGGGTCCGGAGCGTCAACTGGAGGCTGGCAGTGGGAGTGTATGGGGCCCGGGATTTACGAACCTGGTCCGGTACTCTGGTCTTCCTCTCCCGTCCAGGGCGGTCAGCAGTACTCCCCAACACGCTCTCACTTCCCCCCAGTTACTCCTCTAGCACCCTCCCACACCTAGTGACTGGATTGTAAATAAATAACTTGGTTCCCCCCGCAAGCAGTACCCTCCCTCGTAAACCCTAGAAACCTTACAGTAGGAAAGGGAACGTTGAATAGGAAGGGATTAATAGTATATATGTTACCCGCATCAAAAAGGGTTAGGATTAGGCTCAGTAAAAGACACACACACCGTGCTCCCATTCAGTTTGTTATTATTGCACCATTGTTATCGTTACACAATAGTTACAGTCTGGTATTCATGTAATTACGCCCTAGGCACCAAGTGCTCTCGCTGTAAACAGACTAAGTGCTGCCCACGTCTGGGCTAGACACAGTACCAATACCTTCCCTAAGGGTTTACATATACTGCTCTAGTACTCACAACTATGGGGGAAGAAGGGAGGACATGGGAAAGGAATAGAAGGGTTCACTGAATGGGAATTTACTATAAACATACACGTTATTACACTTAAATAAAAGGAAAGAAATCAACAAGTGGGCCCACAAAATACCGAACAGAAGTCCTATCTTAATGCCGGCATATATTGTTTGGGGTTCCCCTTATGAACTGTAATAGCAACGCTGACTTCACCCGCGGGCTGCACCACACTGTGTACGGTGTAAGGCTCCGGAGCATAGGCGCTCATTTATACTCATCCAAAATGGCCGCCTCGCCGCGCCACTGTTGTCCGGAAGGCAAGATGGCGTCGAGCACTCTCGGCGAGGACACTAGCAGGCGGAGCTGGAGCAGAGAGGCAGTGCTGGCTGAGAGCGTGTGCGGGGCGACGACGACCTCTGCTGGATGGGGCGAACTCTCGTATCCTGCAGGCAGCCTGGTGCAGATCTGGTCGCAGGTAGCCGGGGCAGACTGGTTGCAGGCAGCCGGAGCAGACTGGTTGTAGGTCCACGCGTGTATCTGGGCTCGCACTCTATACCGTCACACTGCTACTGTAACCCGACTACTATGGACTCAGATATGCTGTTAGCCGCACGCTACTTATACCGCCACACTACTACTGTAACCCGACTATTATGAACGTTAGTGCTTTGTTCTGTACCGTTTGCTCACACACTATCGCTGGTACTTCTAGGATATCACGTCAACTAGCAAGTACTTCCTATCACCCGTCGCTATTCCACAGGGCCCTTCAACATAACTTCTGCAACAGGGCTCTTCCAGAGCACACGCCCGTTGCGACTGTTCATGGTCAAGTTCACTGCCGAAGAGGCTGGTTCCTCGCACTTCCGTCTCAGTTGGCTTGCTTCCTTCTCCGTCGCTCTCGTACACTCTCTGCTTGCCACCGCGCCCCCTGCTGGTACCGCCTACTAGCTCCACAGGGAAAAGGGTTGTAGAATAGAATCCAGTACTGCCGTTTATCATCCATATTTCGCCGGAAGAGGAAGGAGAAACTCGCATCATTGTTCGTGAGAATATCAATGATGTCTTTGTGCACAAAGGGGAAGTAGAAGGTTACGTTAGCACTTCTGAATAATAGAAGAATATTCAGGATGCTACACTACTGAAGTTGATGACCAACTCCTTGGTTTTTTTTCTATGTTTAATTCCAAGAAGTTGGCATCACACCAGTGGACAAATGAGTCAATCTCCTTTTTATAGGCTTGGTCATCGCCTTTGTTGATTAGACCGATCAGCGCTGTGTCGTCAGAAAATGTTTGCATATGGCACATGGCCTCGCTATGTCTGCAGTCCGCAGTATAGAGAACAAAGAGGAAGGGCGCCAAAACTGTTCCCTGGGGGGCTCCAGTTTTTGTCCAGATGACATGACATGGCAGTGGGATTGAAGGCAAAACTCTGCAAGTTCTCCACTGTGTATTTGTTGATTGTTTTCCAGGCTCTCCTGTCTGTAACAGCAGGTTTACACAGATACCTACAGAAGGAAAGCATTGATCTTGCCCAAGCAGTGACACACAAAGATGCTGTGATTGACTCCCTTAAGGAGAAACGCAGTAATGCCACTGCTGCAGATCTTCATGCCAGAACAAAGGCCTTATGTGAGACTAACCAGATAGATGTTCCAGAGCCATGTTCTGGACAGAGGCAGAAGAAAAAGCGAATGTATGGATTTGTTGTTGAGTCAACTTGTGGGGCAGGTAGTGAAGTCAGTGGTTCTTCTGAGTCAGAATAACTCAAAAGGAAATTGTTATTTCCTTGTCTGGACAGAATGATCTCTGAACTTGAGAAGCGTTTTTCTGGTGTGAATGAAGAATTGCTTAAAGGAATTCAGGCATGCAGTCCAACCTCAGACCTCTTCTTGTCTGAGCCACATTTGTCAGAACTAGCACTGCATTAACATATTGACCTGAAATCAGAGGAAGTGATGGTTGCCAAAAACTGAGGCACAAAAATCTGAGGCGCAAGAGTGAGGCTGGGGAAGTTCAAGACATGCTCACAGTGTACAACCTACTGGATGCCGATATGTTCCCTTCGCTGAAAGCAATTATTAGGTTGCTTTAACTATACCAGTTAGCAGCTGTAGCTATGAAAGGTCTTTTAGTGCCTTGTGTCGGCTTCATACCTGGCTCAGGAGGACCATGGGGCAAAGCAGACTCCAGCACCTGGCTGTGATGTCAATTGAGAAGGAGGTGCTTCAGAGAGTCACACACAAAAAAGTGATTGATAGATTTGCCACCCTCAAGGTGAGGCGACACAGATTAATTCTCCCAAAGTAGGCTAGAAGGAATGATCTACAGAGATGTTTTAAGCCAAAAGGGGAGACAAGGGTTAACACTAGAAGCACTGTGGCTGAATAAATATTTCTGCCTGACCAAAATTTAAATCCTATTTGTACAAGTGTAAAGTCAGTGTACAATGACAAAGAGAAAGGGGGAGAGGGGGGGGGGTGCTCACAGAGTGAATACACAGTCCCTTATGCCACCATGTAAAATTCCTACAATCAAGTCTGTCTCGCTTTTTTCTATCAAAATGTTCAGCCCTATGTTACTCATTAGCACTAAAAGTGATTTTTCTTTATTGTGTATGAAACTTGAGAATGTTATCTTTTAAAAGAGACCAGGCTTATGCATGTGCTATAAGCATACAGTATAAAGATAAGCTTTGCAAAAAAAGTATGCAGTCCTCAAGTTCAAGTATAAAAAAAGAATGGCCGCTTTTCTGGGTGCATGTTTCCAAGCATATGTTAAAACAATAAAGGCATCTTTGAGTAAACTTTTAGTAGAGATTCAAGATTCAAGAGGTTTATTCATCACATACAGTACAGTACACAAGACATAGTGAAATGAAGGTGGCCATGCCCGCTTCGATTGTGCAAAGTATCATTAAGTATCTCGAGGCTGGGGCCAGCATGTCCTCTTTTTTGGAAATCAAAATATGGTCACCCTAAGTAACACTGTGCAGCAACATCTTGATTTTCCCCTTATCCTTTTGATACTAAAAGATCAGTTGGACATGTCTGAGAGTTCCATCTTTCATTCTATCCTCACTCCTCAGCACAAGATCCCCCCTTCTAGTTCTTAGTTGTGGGGTTTTCCTGGGCTCCTTACCCTTGGTAGGGTTTCTTCATGCATAATTACGCAATGGAATGCCTGTTGCCCCCGCTTAGGTTAAAATTTGTAACTCCTTCGCTGAGTCTCTAGTAGAGCCATATGAAATCCGCGTTCACGGAATCACGGACGGAATCGCGGAATTAAGCAATAAAAATGGAATCAACTGCAAAACGTGGAATATTGCAGAATTTGGCCTAATCTGGACTGAAATTCCGTTTTTGGGTGGAACGTTGTGGTGCACACGCGACCGGGGAGGCGGGGACGCTACAGCGTGTTACACACAACACAGCGGTCCTCAAGCGTCTGGCTGCTTCAGTGTTAACATCGTCAAGAAGCTAAGAAATTCTGCAATAAGCCCTCAATTCAGAGCAGAGCAGTATCCTAATGACTTTTATGCCTCCGGTGATATGGTGTTTTGCTAATTCTGTCAACGTTCCCTGGACTGGACCCGCAAAAACACTTGCGACACTATTGTGATTAAATAGCTGTAACGTTAGGACATGATAGCTTCTTGCTAAATCTAGTGCACCCATCCATTTGTTTAATGCAAACGATTGTCATTATACACTGCCTTTATAATCTAAATAAACTTAAATAGCTATGAAACGTTACAGTACATAGGACTATAGATGGAAATGATAGCTTCTTGCTAATTCTAGTGCACCCATTCATTTGTTTAATGCAAACGATTGTCATTATACACTACACTGTCCTTTATAAACGAAATAAACTAAACTAAAGGTGCCTAAATGATGCATTACTATATTTCATCACAATATAATAGATAGGCTAACATTGTCATTGTGATAATGTCAGTAGTAGCTAGCTGTATCTATTGTTTACACTTGAAATGTGTATTTTTATTTTGTCACAATATTAATTGAAAAATATTGTGTAAAATTGAACTGTATTTCTGAGTTGCAGCACTTAAAAACATTAAATGGACTGTTATATCTTATTCAATTGTGGACATTTATTCATTCCCACTTATTAGACACTATTTCTGATGGTAAAATGAGCATAAAAAGCAAAATACAGAATTCTGAAATATTAAAATGGAAAAAACTGAATTTGGGAAAAAATAAAATGGAATTTGGAAAATAATAAAACGGATTTCATATGGCTCTAGTCTCTAGGCATTCTGTTATCTGCCCTATGTAATACTGCTCCTCCTTGGGATTGAGGACATTTCATTCATGGTCAGTACTTATTTACAAGCGTAAAGAGGGTCCCCTTTTGCGCCTGTTGACCACCCAGCTTTCCCAGGTTTAACAGAAGCCTCCCTCTGATTAGTTTTCTTTGGGGACAACAGGGGGTGTGTTGATCATGTGCTAGTTTCACTTTATTGTCCAATAGGTGAAGCAAGACGTGCAGTCAGTATCAAATATAATGAAGGTTATGAATTATAACCCTAGTTATATGAATACTGGTGTAGTGTCTGGCTTTCATTCCCTGTTGTCCCTAGTTTTCCTTTTTTGTGAAAGAAGATACAGAAGGGAGATTACCGGCAACCACCTGCTTATATACAAGCAGCGGGGGCACGGCCCCAGTCAGTGATAGGTGCATTGAGTACAATTATTTCAGCGAGTGCCACACGGAGCAGTCCAATAGGTGAAGCAAAAGCCCAAAATAGGGATGTTCGATATTGGCTTTTTTACCGATATACGTACTGATATTGTCCAACTCTTAATTTCAGATACAGATATATGCAGGGTTCCCCCCCCCCCCCCCCAAAAATGGAATAATTTCAGGCAATTAACATTACATATCTCTTGTTGTGGAATTAACACAACATTATGCATACTTTTGACACTAAGTAAAATAAGAATTTGTTCTTACTTGTTTGCCTGGGTAAAATAAAACTTTTTTTAAACCGATACAGATAATTTCCGATATTATATTTTTGGGCACCACCCTCTTTCCCCATCTGTACTCATTGGTGCCAGCGTTATTGACCATTTTAGCAATGTTTGCAGACCCATTGTGTGTTCTGTATTATAGCTATGGAGACAATAGTATGGCTCATTTGACAGGCATTGTTCATAGTCCATCACTGACTAATCAGTTGATTTCTACATACTGTAGTTTGTGCGCTATTACACGCTAAACATCGCCCCTTTCCAAAATAATCCAGTATTTGTTCATAGATTGCGAGATATGATGCGTTATATGCAATATGCCCAAATCTTTCTGGTTGATCGCCTGAAACCCCAAATACTTCCAAATCAAAGGTATATACCATGTACATAATGTGTCTTCACAAAATCATCAAGGGGGGCGGGGGGGTAGTTTTAACTAGAAACTGCGATCGTGTTTGTCGAGCATGTTTTACATCCAGTAAAACACGACACTGTGATCGGTACAGAAGCATGTTTTACGTAAAAAAAATACCAGCAGGTACCTAAGATAGACCTTACCTCAGTCAGTACTCCAAAATGAATAAATCCCAGTCGATACCATGGCGATCGCAATTACTCATGTACAGATGAAGCCTTTCGTTTTCATGGACACTTTGCCGCGACAGGTGCATGGTGATGTCACGTCATTGGAATTCATTAGGAAACCAGGCTGCTGTTCTGTTTTATGCCACCAGGAGGCGCAAAGTCGACGGGCGGCGGTCTGTTGACTTCCTCATTCATCACTGTGCCTTTGTGTTGATAACAGACGAGCCACTGTCAACGTTGGGACGGCGCAAGACTGAGAGAGACTTTATTGTGAATAAAAAATACGCTGGTAAAGTGGTGGGGGAGACTTGTTCATTCAAGTAAGCTATAATACAGTATTATATGGCCACCAGACATATTCTCTCAGTGAAATTGCATTTATCCGTCACGCAAAAAGCTGTTTTCTTTTACTTTGAAACATTCTCACTTCCGCCTCAGTACTGAGCTACAGTTGAATGAAAATACATTGGTAAGCTAGCGAACATTGCATTCCTTATTCATTTCAGTAACGTTATGTTTTCAAAGAATTAAGGACATGTCAACAACAGGCAGTGATGTACCTGAACGCGTTCAATGGACGATCGTTCATGAACGCGTTCGTATTTTGGGCGAACGTGAACTGAACGTACTGATTATCCGCTAAATGAACGTAATTGAGAACGCGTTCATTCTCAGCGCTGTGTAACGGAGTTCAAAAGTGCGTTCATTCTCAGCACTCTGTTATAACGGCGTTCAAAGATGTGCCAGATTTCATATGTATTTCAGCCGAAAACCCAGTTAAAACACACCGTAAACAGGCTTTAAAATGATGTGGAAAACCAACCGATCTGGCAACGCGCCTGTACACCCCCTGCTACGTCATCAGACTCATCACAACAACAGCAGAATCTACGAGCAGAAGCCGAGAGCTCCAGCAGCAGGTCGAGAGCAGCACTCGCTCAGAGAACTCTACCTCTACGACGTCGGCGTTTGAGCATTTAAAAGAGTTTAACGTTAAAGTCAGTACTGACTCAGACAGAAACAATCTAACGTTTGTCTGTAAACTTTGTCCACCCGGTTTGAAGAAGTCCCCACATCGACGCGACAACGTCGACAGCAACATTGAGAATATGCAAACGTCCTGTTTTAGTTTACATAATAAAGACAATTCAAGCAAAGTTTTTCCTCATGTTTTTGAAAATATACTGTAGAGATGAAAGCTGCAGTGTGGACTGAATGCGCGGTGGCAAAGCGTTATGGAAATGCCAGTATTCTGATTGCTGTCTGTGTGGTTCAATATTTTTTACAAATAATAGTTTGCAGCAACGTATTGAAAAAAGAACTAACAAAATGGGCCGTTCAATATCTCCTTTATGTTCGAAATGTCAAACAGACCTGGGTACCTACAGTCTATCACTACTTTTGGGAATCTAAGTGTTTATCCAGGTTCTGGGGCCAAGTGATTGATTGATTGAACACTTTATTAACATATTGCAGAATGGGTACAGTATAGTACAGCTCAGTCATGAATTGAAAATGGGGGACCCTGATGTAAACAAGACGAAAGTCTTTCTCTGGTCTGCATCCCCTTAACAATTGTATGTATTGAGCTGTACTGTATCAGGGTCCCCCATTTTCAATTAATCAGGACATACATGACATACAGATAGACAGTACTGCTACATCTATACATTTATGACATACCAGATTTGCAAATACAGTACTGTTTGTGATATGAAAAGAGTCCAGAAAAGAAAGTAGGCCTATATACATTTGACATAGAAACTGTACATTGGAGGAGGTTGGGTAGGTGAGGTTGAGTAGGTGGGGGGGGGACTGTACATAGACTATTTTCCTGCTGAAATTTCTCGGATCCTTCTAAAGGCCCAGTGCCCCATTGTATGGACAGACCTAGGATAGAAAAAAATAAATATATGTCTACATGTGAATGGGCTCGAGGCAAGTGCAATACTGTACAGTGCCTGTCTTGGTTTGCTTTTCCTTTTTGCTTGTTTTTCTTTTTGTTTTGTTTTTGCTTGCTTATGGTGTGGATGATGGCATAGATATGAACTGGAGGACCCCCCTCCCCCCCTTGTCCCAATGTGTGTTTTTGTAATGTAAGTAACTGTACGTGAAAAATCTCTATGAAAAAAAAAAATCTAAAAAGAACTAAATTAACTAAACTAAACTAAAAATTTTGAAACCATGAACTTTAGTTCAAAATTTTGAATTATGAACTATGAACTGAACTAGTTCATTTTAAAAATTGTGAACTGTGAACTGAACTAGTTCATGTAGAAAGTGAACTTTCCCAACACTGACAACAGGGTGGATCTGGAATGCAACTATGTCTGGATTATACATTGAAACTCGAAAGACAGTAAATAAACTACATACACATATTAGGGCTGACCCTTATTAGTCGATTAGTCGACTAATCAGTCGAAAGGGGCCGTAGTCGACTAACCAACCTCTTAGTCGAATAGTAAAAAAAAAAAAAAAAAAAAAAAAAAAAATTATTTTATTTTATTTTTAGATTTTTTTTTCATTCTTTCCAAAAGAAAAGAGGCCTAGAAGCGTGGCTAACGCTAATGGCACGCATACCAGAGGCTAACTGCCTACGAAAACAGGCACAGAGGCACTGAAAGAGGATTTCACCCATCTAATAAACACACTAGACTAGACAAATATCAAGATGTATCCATCAGTGGACCAATTGCATGCTTTTGCAGAGGACAAGAAGCCTTCAGTCGACTCCTTCAGACATTAAGCCCCCCCACAGCCCAAATGGAATGATTAAAAAATATATATATATATACTTTTTTTTTTTTTTTTTTTTTACCAATAGTCGAATAACGGCACATTTTGGCCAATCATAGTCGACCATCCAAATCCTTAGTCGGGGACAGCCCTAACACATATAGAGAAGGACTTGGTCAGCAGGAAAGGGCGCGATATTGTGACAAACTCGAATAGGTGATCAAGATCCATACGAGTTAGCTGCGTCGTCTTGGAGTTGTGACCCCACAATTTTGCCTTCTGTTGCCTATCCAGATATAGTCAACTACCTAGTATTTTCGCCAAGCTCATACACGGATAAAGATCTTAAGGCTTACAAAGGGTTGGATGCCTACAACCAGATGGTGTGTGGATGGGTGAGAGAGGCACAGTACCAGCTAATCAATGACATTTACATTTTACATTTAGGAAACCCCCCTCTTCAATCAATTGATTAAATAAGTAAATTGATGAGTAGGCTACTGTATATTTGCATATCTCTGTTAGGATCTATGGGTAACAGTACAGTACTGTATATTTGCATATCGTATATGCATATCGTATATGTCACAAATGTAACTACTATATACCTGTATGTCCCTATGCCATAAATGTCATGATGTCATGTATGTCATAAATGTCACTATGAATTGAAAATGGGGGACCCTGATGTAAACAAGACAAACGTCTTTCTCTGGTCTGCATCCCCTTAACACTTTAAGGACCAGCCACGAGTTTATACGTGTTACGGTGCCATGCGTTGTGGACCAGAGCCACGAGTTAACTCATGGCAAGTTGTTATTGTTTTATTCCATATTAATAACCGGATTAACGTCCCCGATTGACTCTGGGGACCTACCCACATATTTGATTTCGGCAACATGCAATACCTGCCAGATCCTCTTAGGGGCGCCATCGCTCCACTGCAGTATCATTGAGGCCGATTGGGGGGGGGGGGGGAATGTTACTGTCTGTGGGCGTTTCATTTGAGCCTGGATCCCAAACGAACATCATCCATCTTTGATCACGTTTGGAAGCGCAGATTTCAGCCTGGAATAATGGGATTTATGATCAGCCAATAGACATATCGATCTACCAGATGCCGATGTATTATGACGAAATGCTGCCGGCGATCACATGGGCTGACGGTAGGATACTATTCACCCAAATTACAGCCGGATTGGAGCTTGTTTTAAAACGCAACGTGATCGATCAGTGAAAATGGCTACTTGAACACACACTGTATTGCTAATCAATAATAGTAATTGGCGTCCCCCGCCGCCCCCATTTCATCCATAGATGCTCTGTAATAGTCCGGATGCTATGCAGTTTGTTTTATTTCATTTGTATATATACAACAGAAATGGCGTTTGATATAACGTGACTAGCCTTTAGCCTATTATCTAGCTCCCCAGAAAAAAGACGAGGCGAAAACTGCGATAAACCTTATATTCACGGCGCTATAAAATGACAACCAACTGATGGATTTTTATTTTCTTTAAGCCATTATGAAGGCACGGTTTATGCACTCAAGTGACAATGAGAATGGACAGATAGCAATACTATAAAGTATATATATAGCTGTTAGAAAGTACATCGGTTTGTTGACAAAGCTCGGCCCTCTGGACTCTAAATCGCCGCAGGACTTTGGTCGCCAAAGTGTTAACAATTGTGTGTATTGAACCGTACTGTATTGTACCCATTCTGCAATCTGTTAAATAAAGTTGTCATTCATTCAAACTCGTTTTTAATTTACAAGCTTATATTTGGTTGTCTTGTCTTTTATTCAGGTACTCCATTCCCAACGAATAAGAGAGAAAACCCCTGGAGCCCTGGATAATGGCTGAAAAGTCTGGTTTGATTGATTGATTGAAAAGTTTATTAACAGATTGCAGAATGGGTACAGTACAGTACAGCTCAATACATACAATTGTTAAGGGGATGCAGACCAGAGAAAGACTTTCGTCTTGTTTACATCAGGGTCCCCCATTTTCAATTCATCATAACATATATGACATACATGACATACAGATAGACAGTACTGCTACATCTATACATTTACGACATATCAGAATTGCAAATACAGTACTGTTTGTGATACAAAAGTGTCCAGAAAAGGAGTGTATATACATTTGGCATAGAAACTGTACATTGGAGGAGGTTGGATGGGTGGGGTGGGGTTGGGTGGCTTTGGGTGAGGGCTGTACATTGGAGGGGGGGGGGGGGGTGGGGGGTTGGGTAGGGGACACACACACATTTCACACTGTACATTGGAATACTGACAAAGCCTTACTTGGTCATTTACTGTACAACTAGGTTAGGACATTTGTAGGGGCCAGTTTCGAATTGCAGTCTCACGTAGGTGTTTTTTTAGAGTGTTTTTGAAAGTGGGTAGTGATTCACATTCCTTTACAGCTTTAGGTAGGGCGTTCCACATTGATGTGGCATAATTGCAAAACGTGTTTAGTCCCTTGTTTGAGCCGAATCTGGGTTTTACATGATTTTTGGAGCTCCCTCTGGTGTTGTGATCGTGGTATTCACTGACCTTTGGGAAGTATTTTGACATGTACATGGGTACCTTGGTCGCGTAGTGTATCTTGTAGACCAGGCCCATTGCAAGTTGCTGTACTCTGTCGTCTACTCTAAGCCATCCTAGGTTGTCAAAGTGGGCAGGGGTGAGGTGGGTTCTAGGAGTCAGGTCAAGTAGTAGTCTGACTAGCTTGTTTTGAGATGTTTGTAATTTGTTTTTTAGTGCCTTTGAGGTGCTTTGGTACCATGAGGTGCAAGCATAGTCGTAGTACCCTTGAATGAGTGCTCCTGCTAGAGTCTTCAGGGTATTCTTGTTTACCAGAGAGGAGATCCGGTACAAGAATCGCGTTCGTTGGTTGACTTTGTTTATTACATTGGATGCCATTTTGTCACAGGAAAGATTAGCCTCTAGGATGGAACCCAGGTAGGTAATTTCATCTTTCCTTGTGATAATATTGTCACCCACTGTAACCGAGAAGCCGTCGGTCTTGCTGAGTTTGTTATTTGAACCGAAGAGAATGGACTCTGTTTTGCCCATGTGTAATGATAGTTTGTTGTCGGCGAGCCATATGCAGATTTTGCCTAGTTCCGAGCTGAGGGCTTTTTCAACCTGTAACTTGTTCTTGTCAGAGACCAGCAGGGCTGAGTCGTCCGCAAACAGGAACAAGTTGCAGTCACAAGCTGACGACATGTCATTTGCATAAATTAGGAATAGTAGCGGTCCTAGTATGCTTCCTTGTGGAACACCACAGCTCACTGTGAGGGGGGGGGATAGGGTACCGTTTACTTCCACCATCTGTTCCCTCCCCTCCAGGTAGGATTGTATCCAGCTCACTGATAAACTATCAAAACCAATTGCTTTTAGCTTGTCAATCAGAATGGTGTGATTGACAGTGTCGAAGGCCTTTTGTAGGTCCAGCATGACCATGCCGCAGTATTTGCCCGCGTCCACCTCTTGTTTGATGTGGTCGTTCAAGTAGAGAAGGCATGTGTCAGTGGAGTGGGATGTTCTGAAGCCAGATTGGAATTCGTAGATTAGATTTTTTTCCGCGAGGTACTTTTCGATCTGTTCGTATACTATTTTTTCCATGACTTTCGAGATGGATGTAAGGATAGAAACAGGGCGGTAGTTACCCGGGTCTAATTTGCTGCCCTTTTTGTGCAGGGGTGTTACTCTCGCAATTTTGAAGTCCTTGGGGACGTGTCCCTGTTTTATGGAGAGGTTTATTATGTGTGTGATGACTGGGGTGATGGCTGCTGCTGAGTCTCTGAGGAATTTGGAGGGGATGTTGTCATGGCCAGTGGCCTTGTTTGGTTGGAGGGCGCTCAGTTTTTTGAGTACCTCATCTGTAGTTACCATTTCCAGTTTGAAGTCGTCTTTGTGGACGCCTAGGTTCTTGTAGTATGCTACTATGTGTTCTACCCCATACTGCCCTGAGTGGGAGGGTAGTTTGTTTACCAGTGTTGTGGCTATGTTTGTGAAGAAAGTGTTTAAGTAATTGGCTACATCCAGCTTGTCTGTGATGAGCGTGTTGTCCGTCTTTATGTTTATGTTTGAGAACCTGGTTTTAAGTTTTTTACTGCAGCCTAGTTGATTGTTGAGTAATTTCCAAAGTTCACGCGGTTTATTTTTGTTTTCCTCGGTTTTGTCATTGAGTTTTGATCATGGAGTTTACGTCATTTCTTAGTCTGTTTCTTTCTAGTTTGAGTTCAGTCACGTGGTCTTGGAGTTCACTGCTCATGCTTTTGGTAAGCTTTGACTGGCTTTTACAAAACTCAGAGCATTTTTTGTCTCTGGCTTTCATAGCGGTCAGTATTTCAGTGTGCATCCATGGCTCAGCGCGATTTTTTACCCTGGTGGTTCTTAGGGGGGCCATGTTGTTTAGTATTGATGAAAATTTGGTTTTGAAGCCAAGCCAAGTTTCTTCAACCAGTGTACCATTGAGTTCATCTGACCAGTCCAGACTCTCCAGTTCAAGGTTAAAGGCCTCGCTAGAGTAGGTTTTGAGGTCTCTAGATGTGACTGTTTTGTGACAGCCAGCCTTTAGTTTTAGCTTTTTGCGGGTACAGAATATCATATAATGATCACTTAACCCACATGCTATAACCCCTTTATTGGAGATCTTGGACTTGTCAGAGGTCAGTATGAGGTCAATGGTAGTCTGAGTTGATTCACATATCCTTGTGGGTTGGGTGATTAGTTGGCTGAGGCCGTGCAGATCACAAAACCTATTGAAGGATTTGAAGACGGGTGCATCTTTTTGTTGCATATCCGTGTTCCAATCCCCAATAAGATTTTTTTCCGCATCCTCAGCTCCAGCTAAGCACACATCCAGAGTATCATAAAAGCCAGTTTGATCTGGCGGTCTGTATATTGTGCCGACTAGAACAGATTTTGCCCTTTCAAATAAAATGTCCACCCATACGGTTTCAATTGTCTCATGATGAAGGTCAGTACGGGTAATGAATTTGGTGTCCTTATGTATGTACATACAAACACCACCTCCATACTGGTTTCTGTCATTACGGACTATAGTATAGTTCTCTAATTCTATTTCAGGGTCTGTTACAGATGGATCAAGTTTAGTTTCAGTAAAGCATATTAAGTCTACCTTACCGCTCATTGTAGGATTGTTGGAGCCCACTGTACATGTATGGCTGGCCTGAGAGAGACCTGCACACATGTTGCGGAATTGTTGTTTCTCATTGAAGCAACAGTGAAGTTGAGGGACTCGAAGACGGTGACACAGGAAAAGGCGTATTGGCTGTTGCCTACTGCAATGTCAAAGGTTGAGTACAAGGAATGCAGAGCACAAGCAGCACATTGAAAGGAGGATTTCTGGAAGGAGGATATTGTGAGTGGGTGACAATTTTGTGTATCAAATAATAATAATAGTTATGTTATGTATTGTAAATGAGAGATTATATTGTTGTTTATGCTGCTATTTATGCCATTTTTATTGGTGTTTTTTGTTTTGTTATTAAACACCTCACGTTACATACAAAACTGTCTGTTCTGTTATTCAAGTGTTCTGATGGGAATGGCGTATTGTACTTAAGCATTACATCACGCGCAGGAGTGGTTTGTGAACAATAAACCATGCCTAGGGGTGGTCGTTAGACCCCCCTAGGCATGGTTTATTGTTCACAAATCATGACTGCAAGTGGTGTAATGCTTTTATACAACTGCCACATTCATCCAACCTTATTGCTATACAATAAACACACATTAATCGAAGATTTATTGAAGAAACCATCCGCCAGAAAAAGTAGTTCCCACAACAACAAAAAAGAGAAATTGCCTCCATGTGGAAGCAGCTCGGAAGTGCATCCAACCAACTAACACATCCAACTGCCTTTCAACTAAGACATCCAACCAACTAACACATCCAACTGTCTTTCAACTAAGACATCCAACCAACTAACACATCCAACTGTCTTTCAACTAAGGCATCCAACCAACTAACACATCCAACTGCCTTTCAACTAAGACATCCAACCAACTAACACATCCAACTGCCTTTCAACTAAGACATCCAACCAACTAACACATCCAACTTTTCTTTAGTTTTTAATTATGAAGTTAGTGGTTGTTATTGGAATGATTGATTGATTGATTGAACATTTTATTACCAGATGCAGAATGGGTACAATACAGTACGGCTCAATACACACAATTGTTAAGGGGATGCAGACCTACTTTCTATAGAACTTCATTCTTAGATGCTTCTATAGAAAGTAGGTAAAACAAATTAAAAAGTTTTCTTTGCCCTATAGGATTTTTCTTTTTCTTCGCCCTATTTTTTTATTTATTTTTTTAAACCTACTGTAGAGGGCCTAAACTTAACCAGTTGGAAACCAAGCGTACAGTAATAAAATTAGTAATCAATCAATCAATCAACTCAATAGGCCATGCTCACTTAAAACCAGGGGTGCAGTGCTGGGCATACACGGTCAAACGACGTTTGGGCTTCGTCACTGAGGCAGAATTGCGCGCATCCTATTATTATGCAAAGTCTAGGTGATAAGTGCCACTTATCACCTAGACTGTGTGTGTGTGTGTGCGTGTGTGTGCGTGTGTGTGGAGTGTTGGGCGTGTGTTATGTGACAAAAGACCGCCCGTCTCGTCCCCAGCTCCGACTCATGAAAGAGGAGATACATGTATGCGCGTGCGCGCGGGAGCGCGCGTGCACGTGGCGTTTGGCCTTGGCCCATATTACGACTGCACCACTGCTTAGAACAGCGCAGCACTCAGCTGCTTCTACAGTCTGACTCTCCCCCGCGTTGCAGACAGGAGTGTGTGTGTGTGTGTGTGTGTGTGTGTGTGTGTGTGTGTGTGTGTGTGTGTGTGTGTGTGTGTGTGTGTGTGTGTGTGTGTGTGTGTGTGTGTGTGTGTGTGTGTGTGTGTGTGTGTGTGTGTGTGTGTGTGTTTGTGTGGGGGTGGGTGGGTGGGTGGGTGGGTACGCCAGCGTCGGACAGTGTGAGAGTGAACGCTGCAGTCAGGGGGAAGGAAGTAGAAATTTAAAATAAAATTGCAAATAATCAATCAATCAATCCGCGATTTTTCTTTTGTTCTAAAATGACTCATGACCCATCAATTACATCATCCAACATTGTTTAAAGGACTAAGACATTCGCCGTGACAGAATCGCTTTATATTTAGTCGTTATGACGCTATCATTTGTTAAAGATTATTGTCCGCCATCTTGTTTTTGCCGACGGAGTGATCCTGGCGGAGTGATGTGATTCGGTTGTGGGCGGGTCCTGGGACCAGGAGCGTAGAATGGTCCCTATACATACGTGTAAATGGACTGTTTCAGCCAATCAGAATCGAGAAATTTGCATGCCGTTGTATAACACACAACAATACTATTAACAATGACTTTACAATGATTTTATTTATCTACATACCTACCTAAAACAAGACACCTCAGTTAAAATCAACAACTGGTTTATTTGTCACATGCATACCAGGGCATACATTGGGGGACCCTGATGGAAACAAGACAAACGTCTTTCTCAGGTCTGCATCCCCTTAACAATTGTATGTATTGAGCCGTACTGTATTGTACCCATTCTGCAATCTGTTAAATAAAGTTTTCATTCATTCATTCACACACAGTGAAATGCGGGTGGTCATGCCCGCATTGATTGTGCAAAATACAATAATAAAAATAGGCATATAAAAGAATAAAATAGGTAAGACACAAGATATGTATGATAAAAAAGACATGCTAAGTTCCTGATAATCTGGTTCCTATGTACACTACTATACAATTGACTATTTTAACTCTTAACTGATGGGCAAAGGTTCACCAGAGCACAACAAGACACTTCAATTAAAATCAACAACTGATGGGCAAAGGTTCACCAGAGCACAACAGACGAGTCCAATCTTGTCTATGGTACAAAAACTGTCATTATCCTTGCACATCAAGAAATCAATTGGCAATGTCCCCCCCAAAATACAATATTTCTGGCGCACACTACCGATCACACGCTCAACATGAATCCTAACATGAGCAATTTTCCTTGTGGTTTCTAAGTCAATTGGAGCTAACTGCGACTTCCCGCGTGTAAAGGCTGAGCCATTATGCAACCTAGCCACGGTCAACGAGAACTAGCTAACTCTTCCTCCCCATGCATTTGAAATGTAAGAGACTGTGCCCTGTGGTGTAATACCAATAATTTTTTTTACTGTGTTATGGTGCTTGTAGGAAGACCATGTTTCTGCTCTGGCTATAAGGTTAGATGGACGATCTATAAAAACCTCAAAGCAGTCGACAATAACAACACATTTTTTCCCAAAATGTTTTCTGAATTGCATTGGCATGGTTTTTTGCAAATGTTCTCTTTCTGGCCATATAACAAGTGGTTTCATGCGAATAAACATGACATCAATGACATCAGTAAATACCCTAGAAGCATGGATATTACAAACAAAGGCTTCTCCACTAAGTATTGAATTAATTTCAGTTAGTGTGTTCAATACTTTTTTCCTATGTCATTCCACATAACTTTATTTATACATTATACATTATTTATACATACTTTATACTGCTATGTATAGGGCCATCTCACAGTGGAATAGGTTGTCATAATAGTAATCAAATCGGTTGTAAACAATGCAAAGTTTCACTTATCAAACTTCCGTCACATCAGAAACTCTCTGTCAACAAAAGCAGCAGCACTGTATTTTAATGCCATTATTATGTCACACTTAACATACTGTCTGACTAGCTGGACACAAGCCTCCTGTACAACACTACGATCTGTACAGGTAGTTTACCATCAGGCTGAGAAAGTTCTGGACTGGAAAACAAACAGCCACCACCATTGTTATAGCATAGCAAACCAGAACCTACTGAGCTGGGACAATCTTGTCAAATTCAAAGATGCCTGCCTTACCTATAAAATCCTACATGGCTTGGCTCCTCCCCCCCTCTGTACTTTCATAAAACAGAAAGCATCTGCTGACAGATATACCAGGTCTGTAGTCAGAGGGGACTGTGTAGTCCCAAACAGGAGGTCTGCTTTTAGTCAGACAGCCTTTTCCGTGAGAGCAGCCCACACCTGGCTGGAACAGTGTGCCAACACGGCTCAGGGAGTATCAAAGTTACATTTCATTTAAAACTAACTTAAAATCATGGTTGAGAGATGGTCAAGTGTGCGACCATTTTAACTGAGGGGTTGTATTGTAATGTATTTTAATGTATTTATTTGTATGTATTTTAGTGTATTGTAACCTATACTGATTCCTACTGTGTTTTAATTATTGTACTATGTTTTAATTATTGTTGTGCTCATGTCACCTGCCCCAGAGACTACAGTTGAAAATTAGCCAACTTGGCTAAACTGGCATATTTACAGTCAAATGTTCCTTAATATGCACTGTCTCTGTATTTTAAACCAATAAATACAAATACAAATGCAATTACTCAAGCAACAAGCAAAGAAAGCTTTAAAAAAACAAGTAAAGGGGTTACTTTTGGGTACATGCACAATGCTTGACATACTAATACCTATGTATTAGCATTTAAATGGTGTGTGTGGGGGGTTGGGCATTCCAATGTCACACCTATACTGTTATGGTTTGACACCGACCCCAAACGCAACGACACAAGAGAGTAGGATTCAGAGTTGCCAAAAACAAGGGCTTGTTTATTTACACTAAATAAACAGCATAGAACTGGTAGAGTTCAAACAAAGACTGGAATACAAGCAAGGATGAATGTTGCTGCTCTGCAGCTTCTCCCGGGATGGTAGTCGGGGGAAGCAGACGATGACGTCAGAGCCGCTCTGCAGACTTCTCTCGGCAGAATCTCCGAGGTGGTTGCGGGACCGAGAGGGAGAGAGGGAGCGAGTTAGCTCAGAGTGCAGTTGGAACAGAGCAGGTGACAGGAGAGGTGACTTGTACCCAAAAACAGAGTTATCCAAGTGACTGAATCTTCGGTGTATATACACGCTGTGAGTAACGTTCCAAACACAATCCCACGTGATAGAAATCTTCGGTGCAAAATAAACACTGTGAGCGAAGTCCCAAAATACAAATCCAAGTGATAATATCTTCGGTGTGTAAACACACAGTGGGCGATGTTAGGCCAAAATATTATCCCAATGAAACAATCCAAAAAGGGCTAAACGCTGGGTGAGTGACTGTCTGATAAAAAGCAGGAAATCTTCAGTGTTATATAACACACGAAAAACGGAATAGGATCAAAGACAGTCATAAAAACTCACCCAGGCGCTGGCGCGTAAAGAGCGTTGGAACAGAACGGAGCGAGCGCGTCGCCACGGGAAAGGGTGTCCAAGAGGAATGCTTCTTGAATATCCTGGAGGCAAAGCACAGGGAAAAAACAGCAGGCAAGGCAGAAACGGCGAATGCAACTGAAATATCAAAACGATCCAACAAAACTTGAATGGGGAAACGGGGTATAAATAATCAGGGAAAGCTTAATTGACAAGCAGTGACAGCTGAGGGATGTGATTGACAAGCGTGTGGTTGGGGGAGCACCAATCAACGACGTCTATGGGAAGAAGCGTGTGAATAGGGGAATGCAATGATTAACAGAAAACTAATGGAAACAGAGCGAGTAGGCTTAAAGGAACAGAGCGAGTAAGTGAGCAATGGACAAAAACCTCACATATACAGTATAGTCACTCTCTACCCCCCCTCTTTGAGTGCAGGGGTGTTAAGAGGTTGAATGGAATCATTGACACAGATACCATCCTTGAAATAGTAGTTCTCTTGACTTTAATGTGGGTCTGTAGAAATCGTCGGAAAGGAGAAACGCACAATTTCTATCTTGCGACAACACCAAGCCATGTGTCATTTATTATATTTTTTGCACAAGTGACAGCTGTCAGATCTATGCCGTGCTAGTCTCCGACAGCCCGTAGTAAACAAACATTTTATCAATGACATTCCACCAGCGTGTCTTCTCTAAGCCCAACCCCAACCAACCTCCTAAAAGTGACAGTGCCCCATCAATACATCAAAACAATACAAATGGTGAATTATGTCCATAGCACCCACTACCCCCAGAATTCATCATAACAAAAGAAGTCAATGAACAGGAGGGCGGAGAACTCTGCCATAACGGCTCCGCCTGACCCCTGTAGCGGCCGGTGCCTCTGTAGGGAAAACCTCAAGGGCCCTACGGCCACTCGGGCACAGGATAGGTGGCGAGGGGGTCTCGTGGGCCTTACTCAGAAGACGGGGCAAGGTAGGGGGTCGTCCCCGCTGTGGGGGCTGGGCCAGTCCAACAGGTTTGCCCAAGTCCACATGAGCCGGTTTAAGGCGGTCTATGGAAATGTGTTCCAGCTTCCCGCCCATGTCCACGACAAAGTACTTGTCTCCAGCCTCCTGGACACGGAACGGACCATCGTATGGAGGTTTCAAGGGGTCCCGATGGGCATTGTGACGGATGAAAACATATTCCACTGACTGCAGACTTGTAGGGACGTGCGACCGGGGGAGGCCGTGCTGTGAGGTGGGGACCGGTGTGAATACCCTAGCCTTCTCCAGAAGCGCTGTCCGCTGCTGGGCTGCAGACCAGGGGGCAGTAATGTTAGGGATGAAATCCCCTGTCACCCGCAGAGGCTGACCGTAAACCAGCTCGGCCGAGGAGGTTTGAAGGTCTTCCTTGGGGGCCGTCCTGAGACCAAGCATGACCCACGGGAGCCGGTCGACCCAGCCGCTGTCAGTAAGGCTGGCCCGAAGTGCTGCTTTCATTGAGCGGTGAAAGCGCTCGCATAACCCATTGGCCTGCGGGTGGTATGACGTAGTCGGGTGTATCTTCACGCCCAGGCTCTTGGCGACCGTGTTCCAGAGCTCGGACGTGAACTGTGGGCCCCGGTCTGAAGAGAGGTCGGCTGGAGTGCCAAACCGGGCGACCCAGGTTCCAATAAAGGCCCTGGCCACCTCGGCGGACGTCGTGGCTGACAGTGGAACTGCCTCTGGCCAACGGGTAGTCCTGTCTACCATAGTAAAGAGGTAACTGAAGCCATGTGAGGGGGGCAGGGGGCCCACTAGGTCAACGTTCACGTGGTCGAACCTCCTTTCAGGTACAGGGAAGTGCTGCAGGGGGGCCTTGGTGTGCCGGTACACTTTAGCGCGCTGGCACTCCAAACAGGAGTCAGCCCAGTCTCTCACATCTTTCCTAAGCCCAGGCCAGACAAACTTGGCGGACACTAATCTCTGTGTAGGTTTCTTTCCCGGGTGGGAGAGGCCGTGAACAGCGTCATAAACACGCCGCCTCCATCCTGTGGGAACGATGGGGCGGGGCTGTCCCATAGAGACATCACACAGGAGTGTGGTGCCAGCGCTGTCAAAAACCACATCCTCTAACCGCAGGCTTGAGGTGGCTGACCTGAAATCTCGCACTTCAGGGTCGGTAGCCTGGTCTGCCGCCATACCGGTGTAATCCAGCCCCAAGTGGATGGCGCCCGCTACAGCCCGGGAGAGGCAGTCTGCAACAAGGTTTGCTTTACCTGCCACATGTTGAATGTCAGTAGTGAACTCCGAGACATATAAAAGCTGTCGCTGTTGACGGGCGGACCATGGCTCAGACACCTTGGCCATGGCGAACGTCAGCGGCTTGTGATCCACGAAGGCCGTGAACTGGCGGGCCTCCAGCAGGAAACGAAAATGGCGGATGGCAAGGTAGAGGCGGAGGAGCTCCCGATCGAAGGTGCTATACCTCCGCTCGCTGGGGCTTAACTGGCGGCTGAAAAAAGCGAGCGGCTGCCAAGCCCCGCCTACCCACTGTTCAAACACTGCGCCCACGGCAAAATCTGAGGCGTCGGTGGTGATGGAGATCAGGGCCTTAAAGGAAGGATGTGCCAGCATGGTGGCGTTGGCTAGGGCAGCCTTGGCATCCAGAAAAGCTTTGTCTCTCTCTGCAGACCAGTCGACAGCATGTTTTGGCGCTTTACCCCTAAGGGCCTCGTACAAAGGCCGCATAATCCGAGCCGCCTGGGGAATAAAGCGGTGATAAAAGTTGATCATTCCGAGAAACTCCTGCAGTGACCTAACCGTGGGCGGCCGGGGAAAATTCATCACAGCTTCCACCTTCATGGGAAGAGGGACCGCTCCCTCTTTAGTGACTCTGTGCCCCAGGAAGTCAATGGTCGACCGCCCAAACTGGCATTTGGCCGGGTTGATTATCAGTCCATGCTCATTTAGCCGCTCAAAAAGCATCCGGAGGTGGGACATGTGCTCAGCCTTAGAGGCGCTGGCTATGAGGATATCATCCAAGTATACAAAAATAAAATCCAAGTCTTGTAGCACAGAGTCCATAAGGCGCTGGAATGTCTGTGCAACGTTTTTGAGGCCGAATGGCATGCGCAGGAACTCAAATAGCCCAAATGGAGTTATGACTGCTGTTTTGGGGACGTCCAGCGGTTGGACGGGCACCTGATGATACCCACGCACAAGGTCCACCTTGGAAAACATTCATTTCCCTGAAAGGCGGGCAAAAAAGTCCTGAATGTGCGGGACTGGATACCGGTCCGGCGTCGTAGCATCGTTGAGCCGGCGGTAATCCCCACACGGGCGCCACCCCCCTCCCGGCTTGGGGACAATGTGGAGGGGGGAGGCCCATGGGCTGTCGGAGCGACGGACAATGCCGAGGCGTTCCATGTTCTCGAACTCTGCCTTGGCAATGCTGAGCTTGACCGGGTCGAGGTGCCGAGCCCAGGCATAGACCGGAGGGCCGGTCGTGGCGATATGATGCTCCACTCCATGCTTGGCTGTAGATGATGAGAACGTGGGCCGCGTGAGGCCCGGAAACTCTGCGAGAAGGTGTTGAAACTCATCTGCGGCGGAGAGCATGCTAGAGAGTCTGATGGAGTCTGCACCCCCAAGCGCACCAGCATAAGAGCAGAACGTAATAGCATCAATTAAGCCGCAATTTTTTACATCCACTAACAGTCCATAATCACAAAAAAAATCAGCGCCTAGAAGAGGGACGGCTACATTAGCTGTGATAAAGTCCCAGCCAAACCGCTGGCCACTAAAACACATTTCGACATACCTGGTGCCGTATGTGCGGATGGGGGTGCCGTTGGCGGCCTCCATGGGGGGTCCGTGTCCGCCAGACAGGATGTCCACTCTAGAAGCCGGCAAGACGCTCTTCTGCGCGCCCGTGTCGCACATGAAACGCCGCCCGGAGATGGTGTCCTGGACAAACAGTAGCCTGCCAGCCCGACCGACGCTCATGGCCACTAACGAGCGCCGGCCCGGGCATTTCCCGGCCCACTGAAGCTGCACGGCGGGCGGCACTGCTTGGCTTTAGGTCCAAACCGTGCATGATAAAAACACCGCCCCGCGTCACGCTGCTGGCGAGGGGCTGTCGCTGCGGCGGTGATATTCCAGTCTCCCAGCGGTGAAACAAAGGCTTGGGTTGGGAAAACTGCCGCTGCACAGTGCTGTTGACCAGCCAAAAAAAAATGTATCAGCCTCCTCGGCCAGAGCGCGGCAATCGTCTATAGTGGTGTTGGCCAGAGCGGCCTGAACCGGAGAAGGCAGCTGACGCAGGAAAAGTTGCATGAAAAGGAAATCAGGCTTGTGCTCTCCCAATAAATCCAGCATCCTATCCATGAGCTCCGATGGCTTGCTATCACCGAGCCCTTGCAAAGAAAACAACCGGCTGGCCCGCTCGGTATCGGAAAGTTCGAATGTCTTTAATAGATGAGACTTGATCGTGTGATATTTTTAGGTGCCCGTCCAACCGCTGGACGTCCCCAAAACAGCAGTCCGACGATTTCTACATTGGTGACCCTGTTATAAGTTTTGAAGACGCTTCCGTGGCAACATGTCTACGAACGCAGTTTCGCTGAAATTACCTGAGTTCTGGGAGTCGTCAGCCTCGGCATGGTTTGCGCAAACGGAGGCACAGTTCGAGCTGCGTGAGATTACCTCGGATACCACAAGATATTATTATGTGGTGTCAGCCCTGGGAAGTTCGACAGCCAGCAGAGTGGTGAGCCTCCTCAAGAACCCTCCGGCTCGAGATAAATATCACGTCAGGGTCACCAATGTAGAAATCGTCGGAAAGGAGAAACGCACTATTTCTACCTTGCGACAACACCAAGCCATGTGTCATTTATTATATTTTTAGCACAAGTGACAGCTGTCAGATCTATGCCATGCTAGTCTCCGACAGCCCGTAGTAAACAAACATTTTATCAATGACATTCCACCAGCGCGTCTTCTCTAAGCCCAACCCCAACCAACCTCCTTAAAGTGACAGTGCCCCATCAATACATCAAAACAATACAATGGTGAATTATGTCCATAGCACCCACTACAGGTCTAACTTAAAAATCAAACACATGAACACACAGTGCACTCGCTCACACCATAGGTCACTTTAAACACAAAGGACACTTTAAGAAAATAACTTGTTGTGATGAATGCATAATATAGTTAGTAATAGCAAGTATAGCATAGGGACATAGCAGTAAAACTATATATATTGTACATAGGACCCAGTGCCTTTAAGTAGTAGCTCAACATTGTATTGCAATTATCTCAGGATTGATCAACATTATATTTGACCATGTTTATTCTTATTTTATTACTATTCACTATTGTATTCTTGCACAATTGAAGCGGGCATGGCCAACCGCATCTCACTGTATGCCCTGGTATGTATGTGATAAATAAAGTTTTTTTTTTACTCAGTGTCCTCATCTCCTTCTTGCTCAATTATGTCTTCAAGTTCAGATGCTGCTTTTTCCTCCGTTTCATTCAATTTCATGCTCAGAGTTCTTTACAGCCACGAGTAAATGCTGGCAGAGCTAGAGACACTCCTGGAGGCAACACATCTGTGATGGTGAATCCACGATTTGCACAAATTTGATCACCAGGATTCAGGTGGTCAAGAAAACCACTGTATGATTCAGTTTTTACTTGTTCTTTCCTAATATTTCAAATAATTTTTCACTTGTTTTCTATTCTAATATTTTCAAATACGGATCAGTTTTACTTGTTTTCTTGCCTGCTGGCATGCAGTGGAACTCACAATCAGTTCAACAATAAAAAATGTATTGCCACAGTGCATTTTTTTTTTTTTTTACTATGGAACACCTGTATTAACTATGCACAAAATAAATACGTTTAGATATTTTATTTTATTATTATTATTACCACTAGATGTATTAGGTAGGGATGTTTAGTTTATATTAGTTATATCTGTTTATACATACCCATTTAACAGAGCCTGTGCCAGGAATGTAAAATGGTTATAACATTACAAACACATTTTGGCAATATTTAATACGTATTCATGAAATTGTTTGCCTTTTCTGAGGAAATGGGTGGCTCTTAAAAGAGCCTTTGGGTTATGATTGCTGGTGATGCAGCAGTACGGGGTGGTTGTAGGGCTCAGAGGATGCTGTCCTGCCAAGGCATCAGACCGTCTGGAGAGGAGTAGCTGGTGAAGGTCTCACTGCAGCTGCTTCGCTGGAGGCATTGTCCCCTGGGGGTGCTCTGCACTGCACCCTGCGACTCTGCTGGCACAGTTGTAGTGCGGGGGACATCCAGGCTAACGTTAGCTACTAACTGTCAGTTAGCCAACACTGTCAGTTCGTATTATCTTAGGTTGATGTTAGCTTGCCGTTTACCTAGGTGTAGCAAGCTGGTAAACAAATGTTTAAAACATACCTGTATTACTACTGGACTATTCTCCATATGGTTAACTCAGGTAAACTTAAAATATTATGTTATGGATATTAATAATATTATTAAGAGGAGGCAGCAGGCCCCTCAGTTGGGGAATGCCCAGAGCCTCTCGTAGTCCCCCGCAATCTTCCTTCAGGCTTCAGCCCCTGGTACAGGCATGTAGTCGGAGACCATACACTCCCATAGCCTCACACACACTACGCAAAATCCTTGCTACAGTGCAAAACCCCACTCTGTAGCTGAAGGCGATGGAGTGGAAAGAGTCTCCAGTTTGACAAGTACCTGCAACATAAAAAGAAAATACATTAGAGAAGAGAACTCTAATCTGGACAGTAGACTTGTGAAGCTATCAGCTGGAAGTATTGCTGGTCCGATATGTCATATATTCAATTTATCCGCAAATATGGAAGGTAGCTAAGGTCACTCCTCTACCAAAAAATAGAAAAGAATCATTCACTGGACCAAATAGTAGGCCAATCAGTATTTTACCTGTTTTAGGTATACTTATGGAAAGAATAGCATTCAAACAAATTCAAAATTACTTCTCCCGTAATAACATAAATTCTGACTTTCAACATGCTTACAAACCTGGCTATTCAACATGCACAGCACTTACACAATTGGCTGATGATTGGCTAAGAAATATTGACTGTAAATTATTAGTTGGTACAGTACTGTTAGATTTTAGCGCAGCTTTTGATCTCATTGATCATGAACTGCTGCTTACAAAACTAGCTGATTATGGTTTCAAACACTCAGCTACTAACTGGATGAAAAGTTCTGTATCGTATGGCTCCGCTCGGTACCTCGCTCGTGCACGCGCACTGAATAAAAAATTCCACAATGCACCTTTACATCCCAACATCCGTCTGACCACACCCCCATCAGCTTACCTTCATAAGCAGGTGTGTGGCCACCTACTCGCCTCCTTCTTCGCTTTCACCACAAGGAAGTGCCTGGTAGATCCCCACTTGACGAGGTTGCTAGTTGAAGAAAGTTGAGACGAGTTTACATTGTGCTTATTTTTTTCTTCTCTCATAAATATTCAAGAGAAAAATCTAAGTCATAATGTCTACTTCGGAGAGTCGTCGAACCACTCTTCACCAGCGGTTCTCCATTCCCGCCTCCGTCGTGCGTTCTGGTGCGGGGCTGTTGCCGCTTTCGTGGTCGGCAGCCACGCCCGGTAGGCATTCGATGGGTAGTTTGCCTCTCCGAGGAGCCAGTGCACCGGTGCCGTCGACTCTGCGATGGCCTGGTCCTGGCTCTGGTTCCTCTGGTTCCTCTGGTTTTGGGGAATCGTCCGTTGTTGAACGGCCGGTTCCGTTGGTTCCGGAGGATTTGAGACACAAGCTTTTTGCGTCTGCTCGGTCCCGTCGCAAGATGGTGTCCTGCAGACGTGAACGGCCTGGGTTTGGGGAATTGCTGGAGACCAGCGAGGATGCGTCGGTCTCTAGTTGTCCAATGGAAACAGAGGACTACATGGTAGAGGCGGACGGGTTCTTGTTTGAAGGCCCAGTAGAGACGAATATCCCACCCGTCCAGGTAACACTGGAGGGGGGTGATATGTCTCCTTGGGGCGCCTTGTTCGAGGATGTCGGGGAAACCCCTCTGCGTCTTCAGCAGGATGCCCTACTATCAGCCACATCAGCCCATTTTTCCCCTCAATGGGGGCCTATGTTCGTCGGGGCCAGGTGGTGTCCCACATCATGGGCCTCACTCATGAGAGGGTGTGCCATGGCTTGATAGGCCGATGGCTGCTCTCCTCTGTCCGGATGTGGTGTGGGAGCCGTTATGCAAGCCGGTTCTCCAAGGAAGATCGGCTAGGCGGTTGGCGTATTGGAGTGACCAGTCATTCATCGCGGGTACACAATCGCTGGCTGCTGCGTCTAACATCGCACAGCTGGCTAGATTTGTATCCGGGATAATGACGGGCGGCACGGAGCGGTCGGAGGTACAACATGATCAGCTCACCCAGGCGGCAGGAGCTGTCCTGCATCTGACCCAGGTGCAGGCCATAGCCTCTGGGAAAGTCCGCGCCCTGGCTACTCTGATCCAGCGCCACCTTTGGCTGGAGCAGGCCCGTGTGCCGGAGAAGAAGAGGTCTCCTCTTCTGACGGCCACCCTCTCCGATGCTGGACTATTCGGGAAGGCCCTGCAGCTGATGACCTCAACATGCAGAGAGATGGCAGAGGAGAGATCCGTGCTCCAACCCCATTTTCCGCCTCCCGTCATCGCCGGTGGAGTCAGAAGGCTTCCGCATCGTCGAGGTTCCTCCGCCGTGGCTGCCAATGCCTCCATCGCCACTGCTGGCCCGTCGACGAAGGCCAGGAGGAGAGACGGTGCTGCTGCTGTAGCCGGCCCATCTACGACCGGAGGTGACGGTAGGGATCGACGAGACCAGCAACCGATTGCCTACCGTCCCTCCGGGGCTTCTCGGGGTGGCAAAGCCCGAGCGGCTCGAGGCAGCAGACGCCGCTAGACAGTGACTTTTTTCCCCATGCGGTCCCCACTGTTTACCCCTCCCCGGCCCTCTCATATTATTTTGTTGATTGAATAAAAAGTTGTATCCAGACTGTATTTTTTGGTTAAACAAACTGTGTTTCTTCACCAAAATATGATGAGGTTGAAAAGTGTGAATCTACATTAGTATACATTGATGGATGAGTTACGTTCGTGTTATGAGATTAAAGCAAGGTCTGCAGCATTCACTCGGTTATAGAAGGGTTTCTATCTCGGCCTGACGCTCCACATGCAGGTAGAAGCTGGTTGTATGGTCTGTTGCTTACACACGAAGTAATGTTGAACTACAACACTGTTGTGTTAGTTGCATTAATGCTCGTATACACACATTCCACGGCCTAGCCGTTATACTCTCTGTTGTGAAGGATCAGATTAAACCGAATATGTATATTTATTTATATATATATATTTAATTGTATTTGTATATCGTTTGATATCCCCTGTATATTCCTTGTACAATATGCATTGAATATCCCCGTTTCTACTAAACAGCCCATAATAGTTTCATTCTACCATTGGACGAGAACCTGGCGCCAGGTTGCCATACCCCTAGGTCCAAGTTCAATCGTGCCGCCTAACATGTCGAGGCAACCCCCGGTTCCGCGCAGTAATATGCCGGGCGAAATACGAATGGTACTATTTGTTCATAGCGCATATATATATGGCGCTCGTAAAGTAGAACTTTCTTTTAGTCCAGTTCTTTACCCTCCAACAGAGTGACAGACGCAAAAGCCTCCCCACGACGCACGTGCGGTGTAGTAAGGCCTACTTGGCCCAGAATAAGCATTGAGATATCGTGTAGATTAATAGTTGAATGGTCATAGTTTGGCACCATACCGTCGAGTTGGACGTATTCTATTAAGCTAATAATAGTCTATTTATGTATGGTGCATCGTTCGGTTAGAGTTCTACAGTTATCAGCACCCCCATCGTTCCTGACGTTATCTGGACGCTTAACCAGGCTGGTCAGACCCCTAGTGGTGATTGCATCCGAGGAGCTCCGGGTCAAGAGCGACTGGACCTGTATATTGGATTACTCTACCCAGACGACGGCGAGCCTTCCACGGCTCTTGGATTATGCTTTGTGTGCTTTGATTATTCCATGGATAAAGGCCAACACTGCCGAGTGTTGGAATTACCCCCCGGAGAGGACTCCAGGTGAGGCGGCGCTCTACACGTGAGGTCGCACCACGTCTCTCCGTTGTGGACCGGCAGATACCGTTCCACAGAGGGTCCAGCTGTATTCGTCTGCGGCCCGAGGTTCTGTGGGCACCGTGTCCAAGACTTTGGATTCTCCCAAGACACCGTCGGCCAGATGGGATACCGCCAGCGGCTTCTCTAACCCCCCCCTCCTACTGTCTTACAACCAGCGGGACCCCCCCCCCCCTTAGTGTATCCAGCTATAATCATTTAAGTACCATCGCTATCGTTTCCTAAATATTCCAGGTTGTATACTTACTCCCTGCGCAACCAGAGATTGGACATTCAATGTTGATTTACCTACGAATACTCATTTGCCATAAAAGTGCATATTCAATATTTCAAATCATAAATGTAATTAAGTGAATGTTGTATACACCTTTTGCTGTATTAAATATTCGATTTGGTACATTTGTGTTGGTTCGTTTCATCAGGTGGGAAAGTGTTCATCATACTTATATCTTGTACTGGGTGGCCAGAAGTTAAAGTACATGAGGTAGTTGTTGTGAAGGGCCAGATTAAACCGAATATATATATTTATTTATATATATATAATTAATTGTATTTGTATATTCTCTAATATTCCCTGATATCCCTTGTATATTCCTTGTACAATATGCATTGAATATCCATTCTAGCCTACTGAACATCCCATAATAGTCTCCATTCTACTATTGGTCGAGACCTTGGTGCCAGGCTGCCATACCCCTCAGACCCAGTTCAAACGTACCGCTCGACATGTACGAACAAGTCCTAGTTCCGCGTAGGAATTTGGCTACCGCACCACTAATGGGACTATTTGTTCATAGTGCGTATATATACTGCGCTACTAAAGTAGGACTTTCTTTTCAGTCCAGTTTCTTACCCTCCAATAGAGTCACAGACGTAAAGCCTCCCCGCGATGCCACGTGTGGGAGTAAGGCCAAGTTCGGCCTACCATCGGTATTGAGACATCGTGTATATTAATATTTGAATAGTCATATTTGGCACTATATCGTCGAGTTGGACGTAGTCTATTAAGCTAATAATAGTCTGTTAATATATAGTGCTTCGTGCGGTGAGAATACTACCGTAGTCAGTACCCCATCGTTTCGGGCAGAGAACTGGCTGCTTACCCAGGGTGGTTGACCCCATGTGAAGCTGCACCCGAGGAGCCCCAGAGCCGACGAGCGAGTGGACCTGTATACCGGATTATTCTACCGACGACAGCCCGCCTTCCCAGGCACGGATTATGCTTTGGATACTTTGATTATTCTATGGATAAAGACCCCCGACACTACCGTGTGTTGGAACCCCCCCCCCTGGAGAGGACGCAAGGTGAGGAGACGCTCTGCAAGACGAGGTCTCTCCACATCTCTCCCCCGTGGACCGGAGAGAGCCGGCCCACAAAGAGTCCACCTGCTTTCATCTGTGGTCCAAGGATCGCCGGCGCATTGAACGGCACTACAGTGGGTTCACCTGGGATACCCTTGGCCGGACGAGGCAGCTGGATTCTACCCCCCCCCCCCCTCCTACTCCTGTCGGCTTACAAGCGACCGGATTAACCCCCTCTAGTGTATCCAGCCTATAATCATTAAAGTATCATTGCTGTTATTCCTTAACTATTCCAGGTCGTATATTTACCACCTGCGCCTTCAGAGATTGGACATTATCTATTGATATACCGACGAATACTCCTTGCCATAAAAGTGCATACTATTTCAATTCATAAATGTAATTAAGTGATTAAGTGTTTATTCTACACACCATCGCTGTGTAGGAAATAAAGACCTGTTTCTAATTCGTACATTTGTGTTGGATCCGTTTCATCTACGTGAGAGTGTTCATGATAATATATTTATGCCGTGTACTGGGTGGCCGAATATTAAGTACAAAGGTAGTGGTAGTAAGTATCATATCTAGTAATACAGTCAGGGAATTGTACCCCTCAGTTACAATTGGTCCTTCGAGCCGGAGGGTAATTAGTGTAATATTAATATAGTGTTATTAATATTGAAATGGCCTATGATGAACACTCCACGAAACGATCCTCCTAACCAACGCCCGCAGCGCGAACGACGGCTCCCTCAGTACTTAGAGGCTTACGCTGTCAGTCAACAACCTAGTCTTCTACTAACAGTAAACGCGGTAAAACTAGAAAGTAAAAGTATGTCTAACCCCAACGCCCAGACTACCCCGACCATAGAGGCCCCTACGGGCTCTAATGTAACTGACCAAGTTCACGGTGGGGACCAGTGGGAACCAGACATGACTTCACACCCCGCCAGTACTGAAGAAGTAGTCCCCGATGAGTCCCGGGAGGAATACAACGCTACCGAGAGAGAACTCGGCACGGAAGAAGACGGGGAGAGCACCGTGGAGATAGAGCTCCAAGGCTCCGCAAGGAGTACCCCGAGGGAAGGCTCCCCTATACAACCGCCTTCTCCCAGCGAGGCAGAGAGGACCCTACAGCAGGCATTCCTCGTCAGCCTGAAAGCCTCTACTGAACGCGATAGACTCCAGGGTGAACGCGATCGATTGCAGCTACAGCAACGGAGCGAAGAAGAGCACATACGCCTGGAAATAAGACGCATTCAGATGGAAGAGAATGTGGCCCGAGACCGAGCAGACAGCCAGCGAGCAGCTGCTGGTGCTCTACGGGACGCAGAGCGCGACAGACAGCAAGCGCAACTAATAGAACAGCTGATCAGACGGACAACACCCTCTCCCTCCGCCAGAGGCTCCAGGAACTCGTCTAGACACACCTCCAGGGCGGCATCCCCTAGCCGAGTAAACAACCCTGAACTTGACCAACAGACGAGGTCTATACCCCCCACAGACCACCTCCCCCCACCGGTCCAAGCGAGACCTAGCAACCGGGAAGGAGCAGCATATCCTGTGGAGAGGCTAAACCAGAGACTACAAGCACTGGATGACCTAACTGAAGACGAAGAGGAAGAGGAGGAGAACCGCGCCCGAAGACAGCACAGTACTCTACCGGACCAGGAGGTCCGGTACAGCCCAGGCTATACTCCCGCGGAGCTGCGCTACAGACCCCCGACTCTATACACGGGTGAGCACGACGCACGACCCGCACCGAGGAACAGCACCTGGACAAGCGGGCCATGGTACACTGCCGGTACCAGCCCATACCAAGGAGCGGGAGGAGACTCGCCTAGGAGGCCTCTCCCCCAACGCTCGCCGATGTATCCACAGTCAGCGTCATACATTGGCACGCCTATGGTACCCGACTTCACCCAAGAGAACCGGGCCCAGTATACAGAACTCCGCATGTGTCTGGAGACCATGTTGGTGGATGTATTGGATGAACGCCACAAATACGCCATCCTACTGCAGCACTTAAAGGTGCCCCGCGCACATAATATAGCGCTCGCCTACGCGACCTCCACCACCCCATACACAGCAGCGCTGGTAGCATTGGACCAGAGGTATGGGCGCATATGGGATTACGTGATCCAGGAGATCCGACACATCGACCGCTTACCCCCAGCAATAGACAATCGAGCACTGGACGACCTGTCCATCAGAGTGCAGTCCCTGGTAGGGATGTTGGGAGCGCAAAGAGAGAAGGGGAAGTATGAACTTTACGCCAACTCAAATGTGGAAAGGATCCTGGAGAAGCTGCCGCCCGCTCGTCAGGAGCGCTTTAGGCGGCAGAGGGACCACAGAGACCCGAATGGCCCCGAACCGAACCTCCTCGATCTAGCAGACTTCCTGGCGAGAGAAGTCAGCAGCCTACGGCTAGATACATTCGGACGGAGCACCCCTGGCTCCAAAGAAGGAACCAGACGACTAAATGATGGAAGAAGATCGGTGACTGTGATGCACCAATCGGAGTCAGTACCGAGCAGCAGGAGCCACAGTACCCCCTCCAGAACGGAGAAGTGGAAGATAGTGTGCCCCTACTGTGAGAAAGAACACTGGCTAGCGCAATGTGACTCCTTCCCCAAGCTGAACGCGGAGGAAGCAGGTCAATGGATAAAGTCCAACAAGCGCTGTTTTCGCTGTGCGCGCTCACACATGGCAGCCGAATGCCGCTTAAAGAAAAGGTGCACCAAGTGCGATGGAGCCCATCTGGACATACTTCACGACAGTAACAGACGGCGCCCTTCACCTGCACCATCCAGCCGCAAAGCGAGCGTCATGTACATCGATCCCGCCAGCAGCAGTGGAGCCCGAGTACTCCTAAAAGTAGTGCGTGTGACACTAAGCTACCAGAATAAAGTCCTGGACACTTACGCCGTCCTCGATGACGGGTCAGAGAAGACCCTGCTGCTCGCCTCCGCTGCGGCCCAGCTAGGGCTGCGGGGAAGCGAAACCCAAATGACAATTCGGACAATAAGACGAGATTTGAAGACGATAAAGGGCGAGAATGTCTCATTCTCTATCGCAGCAAGCGGCCAGCCTGAGCGACGGTACCAGATTGCAGACGCTTTCACCAGCCAAGAAATAGGACTGTCGCGGTACACATACCCCGTCGCCAAGCTGATGGAGAAATATGCACATCTGCGCAAGTTACCGATCCCGCTCATAGACAATGCTATGCCGACCCTGTTGATAGGCTCCGACCATGCAGACCTCATTGTCCCGATAGACCGGGTTCATACCGGACCCCGAGGCTGTCCTGCAGCAGTCGAGACCCGTTTGGGATGGACTCTCCAAGGCCCGCTCGCCAAATCTCTCAACCGAAGTACAGCCACTAGATGTCTCCACTCCCGAGTCATAGAGGGAGAAACCGCACTCCTGCAACACGTAGAGCGGCTATGGAGCTTGGAACAAATGCCCTTTAAGAATGGAAAGAAAGACATTCGCTCTAAAGATGACATTTACGCCATTCACCTCCTCGAGACAGGGACCAAGAGAGTCCCGGTCAACGGCGTGTTGAGATACGCCACGCCACTCCTGCGGCGAGAAGGAATGCCTACTTTCCACGCCAAGACAGACGCCATAGAACGGTACCTGCTGAACACGGAGCGGCGCTTAGCCAAGAACCCCGCCCAAGAGAGTGTATACCGCGCTGAGATTGAGAAGCTCATCACAGCGGGACACGTCACAAAGATGGACATTAAAGAGGCTGACCAGACCACTGAATCGTGGTACGTGCCCCACCACAAGGTCCATCACAACGGTAAAGACCGCATAGTATTTAACTGCAGCTACCAGATCGGATCCCAAAATCTGAATAAAGAGTTACTGCCCGGTCCCACACTCGGCCCCTCCCTACTCGGCGTTCTACTCCGCTTCCGCCAGGAAAAGGTGGCCATCAGCGGGGACATTAAAGGAATGTTCCTGCAGGTGAGATTAGTAGAGGCGGACAAGCCCCTGTTACGGTTCCTATGGAGAGAGAAGCCAGGAGATGAGCACCCAGCCATCTACCAATGGGAAGTCCTCCCCTTCGGAACGACGTGCAGCCCCTGCTGTGCGACATTTGCACTACAGAAACATGTAGCAGAGGACCCAGCAGCGGACGAAGAGGTCCGACACAGCGTAAAGAACAGCTTCTACGTAGACAACTGTCTACAAAGCCTTTCAACCCAGGAAGAAGCCGAGGCTCTCCTGATTAAACTCCGCGCCTCATTGATCAAAGGCGGCTTTGATCTCAGGCAGTGGGCCAGCAGCGATCCGCAAGTACTGCGCAGCCTCTCCTCCGAGGACAAGGCAGCCAGCAGCGAGACCTGGATGGCTACAATCCCGGGAGAAGCCCAGGAGATGACCCTGGGATTGGTGTGGCGATTCAAAACAGATTCGCTTCACTACAGACACAAGCCCCTGACTACGGAGCAGGGAAGGCCGGCGGCGGCGCCGACCACCAGACGGAGTGTGTACACAACACTCGCCCGACAATATGACCCGCTAGGATGTATTCTACCGTACACCACCAGGGCAAAAATGATTGTACGAGCATTGTGGGACAAGGACCAGGGCTGGGACGACCCCATTCCCGCACACCTTGCATCCACCTGGAGAGAGTGGGAGATGGAGCTCCACTCACTCCCAGGCGTTAATATGCGCCGAAGCTACTTCCCACCCAAGGTGAGGCCAGAGACATGTAAAATGGACTTACACGTCTTCAGTGACGCCTCAGAGGTCGCATACGGATCAGTAGCCTACTTGCGGGCCCAAGACCAAGGGGGAGAGATCTACACAGCATTTGTCCTCGCCCGCTCGAGAGTAGCCCCACGCAAGCAACAATCTATCCCACGTCTAGAGCTCTGCGCAGCCCTAGCCGGAGCGCACCTAGCCACGCTCATCCAACGTGAGCTCACCATACCGGTGTCTAGAACAATCCTGTGGTCAGATTCCACGACGGTACTCGCCTGGATCAAATCGGACTCATGCAAGTACAAAGTCTTCGTGGGAGTCAGAGTCACCGAGATTCAAGACTTAACCGAAGAGTTAACCGGAGAAACAGAGTGGCGCTACGTTGATACAAAACAGAACCCAGCTGACGTCATCACCCGGGGGATGCCCCTGGATGACCTCACCCGTCGCAATGTCTACAGTGACGGCCCCGCATTCCTAAGACTCCCGGAAGGACAGTGGCCCATGCCTATCCCGAGGGAAGCAAGTCCAGAGGAGGTGGAAATTAAGAAGTCTGTGTTCTGTGGATTGAGCACCGTAGCCTCCACCGACCCTAACATAAACGATTGCACGTCCATAGAGAGTGCACAACAAAGAACATTCCTGCGGTACCACCCGGAGTGCAAGTCCCCCGCTGATATGTCAGCGGCTAACTACGAGGAAGCAGAATTGCTTCTACTGCAGCGAGCCCAGAGAGACTCGTTCCCCGTTGAATTGGCCTGTCTACAGGGAGGAAAGCCCGTCCCATCCGACAGCAGATTAATTCACCTGGCCCCCGAGAGCGACGCTCACACCCTCATCAGAGTGGGTGGTCGCCTACGCAGAGCCCCCAATCTACCGGATGACATTAAATACCCGATCGTATTGAACAGCCGACACAAGGTCACAGAGCTGATTATAAAGAAATACGATGAGGATGTACATCACGCAGGAGCAGAAAGAGTCTTCGCGGAAATCAGACGTCGTTACTGGATCCTACAAGGAAGAGAGGCGGTACGACGCTTCCAACGAACATGTCTAGACTGCCGCAAGTGGCGCGCGCAGCCCAGCATACCAAGGATGGCTGACCTTCCTCCATGTCGCCTCCGAATCGGTGACAAGCCATTCCACTCAACGGGTATGGACTGCTTTGGCCCGCTGCACATAAAGAAAGGAAGAGGAACCGAGAAGCGGTGGGGTATTGTATTCAAATGCATGACCACCAGAGCGATACACATCGAGCTTCTCCCGACCATGAGCACAGACTCATTCCTTATGGCCTTCCGTAGATTCATATCACGGAAAGGAAGACCGTCTACCCTATTGTCCGATCATGGGACAAACTTTAAAGGCGGCGAAAGAGAGCTGAGAGAGAGCTTCCAAGCTATGGGCCCAGAACTTAAGACCCACCTCGCTCCAGCACAGGTTGATTTCCAATTCAACCCCCCAAACGCACCCCACTTCGGTGGCACTTGGGAACGAGAAGTGCGCTCCATAAAGACAGCCCTGTACGCAGTACTTGGGGCCCAGACTGTGGCGGAAGAAGTCCTAATGACAGTCCTCACGGAGATTGAGGGAGTACTTAACTCGAAGCCCCTCGGATATGTCTCCAGTGATGTGGCGGATATCGACCCAGTTACCCCCAACACACTCCTGATGGGGCGGCTAGATCCCACATTACCCCAGACAATGTACCGGCCTGAAGAAGCGAACGGCCGACGAATGTGGAGGTACAGCCAAGTATTAGCCGACAAGTTTTGGAACAGTTTCCTACTGCACTACCTACCGTCTCTACAGACCCGCCAGAAGTGGGTAAAGGAGAGAGACAATTTGACAGAAGGAACAGTCGTCATGATTATTGATCAATCACTGCCCAGAGCTATGTGGCCGGCCGGCCGCGTAAGCAAAGTGATCACCGGTGCCGACGGCAAGGTCCGAGCAGCTGAAGTGCTCGTCCAGGGTCGCACTTACACCCGTCCCGTGGCAAGGCTCATAGAACTGCCTCGACTCCCAGACACAATCGATGATGACCATGACCCTACAACCCTATGACTTTGTGAAGTTGACTGACCCCTACAGCAAACCCTTATGTGTAAATAGACAACGCGATTAATCTGTCTCTGTTTAACTGATTAGGTCTGGGACCTATTCAGGGGGTGGCTGTTGTGAAGGGCCAGATTAAACCGAATATATATATTTATTTATATATATATATTTAATTGTATTTGTATATTCTCTAATATTCCCTGATATCCCTTGTATATTCCTTGTACAATATGCATTGAATATCCATTCTAGCCTACTGAACATCCCATAATAGTCTCCATTCTACTATTGGTCGAGACCTTGGTGCCAGGCTGCCATACCCCTCAGACCCAGTTCAAACGTACCGCTCGACATGTACGAACAAGTCCTAGTTCCGCGTAGGAATTTGGCTACCGCACCACTAATGGGACTATTTGTTCATAGTGCGTATATATACTGCGCTACTAAAGTAGGACTTTCTTTTCAGTCCAGTTTCTTACCCTCCAATAGAGTCACAGACGTAAAGCCTCCCCGCGATGCCACGTGTAGGAGTAAGGCCAAGTTCGGCCTACCATCGGTATTGAGACATCGTGTATATTAATATTTGAATAGTCATATTTGGCACTATATCGTCGAGTTGGACGTAGTCTATTAAGCTAATAATAGTCTGTTAATATATAGTGCTTCGTGCGGTGAGAATACTACCGTAGTCAGTACCCCATCGTTTCGGGCAGAGAACTGGCTGCTTACCCAGGGTGGTTGACCCCATGTGAAGCTGCACCCGAGGAGCCCCAGAGCCGACGAGCGAGTGGACCTGTATACCGGATTATTCTACCGACGACAGCCCGCCTTCCCAGGCACGGATTATGCTTTGGATACTTTGATTATTCTATGGATAAAGACCCCCGACACTACCGTGTGTTGGAACCCCCCCCCCCTGGAGAGGACGCAAGGTGAGGAGACGCTCTGCAAGACGAGGTCTCTCCACATCTCTCCCCCGTGGACCGGAGAGAGCCGGCCCACAAAGAGTCCACCTGCTTTCATCTGTGGTCCAAGGATCGCCGGCGCATTGAACGGCACTACAGTGGGTTCACCTGGGATACCCTTGGCCGGACGAGGCAGCTGGATTCTACCCCCCCCCCCCCTCCTACTCCTGTCGGCTTACAAGCGACCGGATTAACCCCCTCTAGTGTATCCAGCCTATAATCATTAAAGTATCATTGCTGTTATTCCTTAACTATTCCAGGTCGTATATTTACCACCTGCGCCTTCAGAGATTGGACATTATCTATTGATATACCGACGAATACTCCTTGCCATAAAAGTGCATACTATTTCAATTCATAAATGTAATTAAGTGATTAAGTGTTTATTCTACACACCATCGCTGTGTAGGAAATAAAGACCTGTTTCTAATTCGTACATTTGTGTTGGATCCGTTTCATCTACGTGAGAGTGTTCATGATAATATATTTATGCCGTGTACTGGGTGGCCGAATATTAAGTACAAAGGTAGTGGTAGTAAGTATCATATCTAGTAATACAGTCAGGGAATTGTACCCCTCAGTTACAGTAGTGGTATTAAATATCATATCTAACAATACAGTCAGGGAATTGTACCCCTCAGTTACACTCTCTATCAGTGTTTTTTCTATGTACAACATGGAATGCGGGTGTAGGATTCACACACGCACACGACTTGGTTGTGTTGTAAACCCTGTTCACATTCTGTGGGTAGCATGCATTGTATTAGCTTGCGCTATTCATTGGCTTTCTACCAAAGGTTTTCATATGCTACAGTTGTTATTGTGTGCAGGGGGAAGGGTTTTGTGAGGGGGTGCCGAATAAACCCCTCCTTCCCACTTGATTACGTTTAGCCAGTTTGAGCCTGTGTCCCTTGCTCAGCTAGAGGAAATTATTACCCATATGAAGCCCTCAGGCTCCCCCCTAGACGTCCTCCCCCCTCACCTTATCAAAGAGGTCAGCAGGGTCATAGGACCAAATGTCCTAACAATTATGAACAACAGCCTTACAGGTGATATACCTGTACATTTTAAACATGCTGTGGTGCAACCGCTTATTAAAGAGTCTAGCCTGGATGCCTCTGTCCTCTCTAATCTTAGGCCTATCTCCAAGCTCCCGTTTTTATCCAAAATTTTGGATTTTTTTTTACTTGTCCAATTAATGTCTTTCCTTGACACACATGGCATTCTGGAGGTCTTCCAATCTGGTTTTAGAGCACTGCACAGTACAGAGACTGCACTTTTAAGAGTTTTTAATGATATCCTTCTCGCCACTGACTCTGGTGACTCCCTTATTCTCGTACTTTTAGATCTCACTGCTGCCTTCGACACAGTGGATCACAATATTCTGCTCTCCCGTTTGGAGCACTGGGTTGGCATTAAAGGCCAAGCCCTGGAGTTTTTTAGATCATATTTGTCTGAGAGAAGTTTTTGTGTTAGCCTGGGCGACACTGTATCCTCCACAGCACCTCTCCCCTGCGGGGTTCCCCAAGGCTCAATTCTCGGGCCAATTTTATTTGTGTTGTACCTGCTCCCCTTAGGGCCTATACTCCGAAAGCATGGCGTCTCCTTTCACTGCTACGCAGATGACAGCCAGATTTACATGCCATTAAAAAGAAACACTACTGTAACTGAGGGGTTACAAAACCCTGACTGTATTAAAGATTGTGATAGATTAAACCACTGCTAGTTATGTACTTTAATTACTGGCCAGACAGTACATCAAATATAGATGGTGAACACCCACAAGAACACGGCATTGACAAGGAAATAGTATTTGAGGGTATTTTATTATTATGCAACATTAGGTTACAGAATGAGAATTAGGGTCGCGCTTGTATGGCGAAGAATATGCGTAAAGTCAGTCAATAGCATAAGTCACTAAGAATAGCAGGAATCCTACGATGGGTCTAAGTTGACACCACCTGTCGTATAATAGCAACTATATAAGGCAACGCTGGTACCGCCTGGAGACAATGGGTTCCCTCCGGGGTGTAAGGCCTGGAGGGTAGAGGAATGTTCGGATACTCAGTCTGATTCAATGAAGAATAAAGAGACTCCAGGTACAGGAGTCGGTCCTTGTAAATCCCTCGATCAGCAGCAAAGCAATAATTGTAATCCAAATGCCCGATAGCATTGATGACAGCTAGCCAGCCTCCGTCCACGAGGCCAGCCCGAGTTGTAATCCTCACGAGGTTGAATCCCAAACGATAGTGGAAATCAATGATGCTCTTCTCCGGGTAACACGTTCCAAATCAATATAATCCAACCAGTAATGGTTCTGCAATCGCCGACGCCGGATCTCCTATGCACGTGTCCAACGGTTCTCCGACTAGGACTCCTCGGGTGTGGGCGACGTATTTAGGCCACACACCCTGGCTAAGTACACTAGCTAAAACACGACGAACCGCTGGGTAATGCTACACACGAACGAACTGTGGCCGCACGATATACAATAAATGAACGACTATTTACTTCACATTAGATTAGGTCGAACTTGACGTTACTACATTAAACTCTGATACTTTACTATTCTATTCGCACATGTTCTCAACGCACGAGTTGCTCACTTCACCACGATGAACTACGTTGGCTTGTTTAGATGGACAAGCAGGTTGAAGTTAACGTACTGCTGTGCGCACCTTGTGCTGTATATATACTTAAGCGATTATCTAGTCCCAAACCGCAGTCTTTGTCTGGTATCAATACGCTGTCTCCGGGCATGTTCTGACATGCCTGAGCTTGTCTTTGAACCTGACGTTGGGGGCCTGTGAGCTGGCGCCTAGGGGCGCTGTCCAATAAGGAGAGCGAATATTACTCTGGTTTGAACGCAGGTAAAGGGATATTCCGTGTATATATAAATAATATACAAAGTATATCAAACAATAAAGGTAGATTCTCAGTTTAATCTGGCCCTTCACAACAGCCGCCTCCTAATTAGTCCGCACCTAATTAGTTAAGGGAGACAGATTAATAGTCCAGTCAACTGCTCAATGTCTGTTGTGGGGAGTAGGGCAATCTACAAAGTCAGTGGGTCATGATCGTCATCAGGGGAGTCAGGGAGCCTCGGCAACTCTATCAGCCTCGCCACGGGTCGGGTGTAGGTCCGCCCCTGGACAATAACTTCTGCCGCTCTGACCTTTCCGTCGGCACCAGTGATCACTTTGCTTACGCGGCCGGCCGGCCACATAGCTCGGGGTAGTGACTGGTCTATGATCATAACGACTGTGTCCACTTGTAAGTTGTCTCTGTCCTTTACCCATTTATGACGGGTTTGGAGAGACGGTAGGTAGTGGAGGAGGAAACTGTTCCAAAACTTGTCAGCCATCTGCGGCCGTTCGCTTCTTCAGGTCTGTACACCGTCTGTGGAAGCGCAGGGTCCAGCCGCCCCATCAAGAGAGTGTTGGGGGTGACTGGGTCGACATCTGCTACATCACTTGAGACGTAACCGAGGGGCTTTGAGTTCAATACTCCCTCGATCTCCGTGAGGACTGTCGTGAGGACTTCTTTCGCCACGGTCTGGGCCCCAAGCACGGCATACAGAGCTGTCTTTATGGAACGTACTTCTCTTTCCCAGGTTCCCCCGAAGTGAGGGGCGTTTGGGGCGTTAAACTGGAATTCGATCAGATAGGGAGCGAGGTGGGTCTTAAGTTCTGGGCCCATGGCTTGGAAGCTCTCTCTCAACTCTCTTTCTCCGCCTTTGAAGTTTGTCCCGTGATCAGACAACAACGTAGACGGTTTTCCTCTTCGTGCTGTGAATCTCCGGAAGGACATGAGGAATGAGTCCGTACTCATGGTCGGAAGGAGTTCTATGTGTACTGCTCGGGTGGTCATGCACTTGAATACAATGCCCCACCTCTTCTCTGTCCCTCTTCCTTTCTTCACGTAGAGCGGGCCGAAGCAGTCCACGCCCGTGGAGTGAAAGGGCTTCTTGCCGAGTCGGAGGCGACAGGGAGGCAGGTCGGCCATCATGGGTATACTGGGCTGTGCTCGCCACCTGCGACAGTCTAGACAGGTCCGCTGGAAGCGTCGTACTGCTTCTCTTCCTTGCAGTATCCAATAGCGACGTCGGATCTCAGCGAAGACTCTCTCTGCGCCAGCGTGGTGCACATCCTCGTCGTATTTCTTTATGATGAGCTCAGTGACCTTGTGTCGGCTGTTGAGGACTATAGGAAACTTGACGTCATCCGTTAAGTCCGGGGCCCGTCTCAGACGACCACCCACCCTGATGAGGCCATGGGTGTCGCGCTCAGGGGCCAAGTGGAGCAGTCTGCTGTCTGAAGGGATTGGCTTTGTTCCCTGCAGGCAGTCTAGCTCGTCGGGGAACGAGTCTCTTTGGGCTCGCTGTAGCAGAAGGAGTTCTGCCTCTGCGTAGTTCGATGCGTCAATGTCTGTAGTGGGGGGAACCTCAGGGTGGTGCCACAGGAATGTTTTTAGCTGCGCACTCTCAAAGGTGAGGCAGTCGTCTATGTTAGGGTCAGTGGGGACTGGGGTGTGCGTCAACCCACAGAACATAGATTTCTTGATCTCTGCCTCCTCTTGACTAGCCTCCCGTGGGGTGGGGGTAGGCCACTTGAGGAACTCAGGACCGTCACTATAGATATTGGGACGTGTGAGGTCATCTAGGGACATCCCCCGTGTGATGACATCGGCTGGGTTCTGTTTCGTGTCCACGTACCTCCAGCACGCTGATCCTACCAGGTCTTGAATCTCTGTGATTCTGACTCCCACGAAGACCTTGTATCTACAAGAATCGGACTGGATCCATGTGAGTACGGTCATGGAGTCTGACCACAATATTGTTCTTTGCACCGGGATGGTGAGTTCACGTTGGATTAACGTGGCGAGTTGCGCGCCTACCAGAGCTGCGCAGAGCTCTAGACGCGGGAGGCTATCCTTGAGCGAGCCAGGATGAAGGCTGTGTGTATTTCTCCTCCCTCCTCTCGGGCCCGCAAGTAGGCCACCGAACCGTAGGCCACTTCCGAGGCGTCACTGAAGACGTGCAGGTCCATCTGGCACGTCTCCAGCCGCACTGTGGGTGGGAAGTAGCTCCGGCGTATGTTCACATTTTGGAGCGAGCTGAGTTCTCTCTCCCACTCTCTCCAGGTGGAAGCTAGGTGGTCGGGTATGGGGTCGTCCCAGCCCTGTTCCTTGTCCCACAGCTCTCGTACAATCATTTTCGCCCGAGTGGTGTAAGGTAGGATACACCCCAGCGGGTCGTATTGACTTGCGAGTGTTCTGTATACGCTCCGTCTGGTGGTCGGTAGAGGGGTCGACCTTCCCTGCTCCGGGGTCAGGGGTGTGTATTTGTAATGGAGCGAGTCTGTTTTGAAGCGCCAGACTAGGCCCAATGTCATTTCCTGTGCTTCACCTGGGGTGGTCGCCATCCAGGTCTCGCTGCTTGCTGCCTTTGTCTCTGGGGAGAGGCTGCGAAGTACTTGAGGGTCACTGCTGGCCCACTGCTGGAGATCAAAGCCGCCTTTGATCAGTGAGGCGCGGAGCTTGAGCAGGAGGGCTTCGGCTTCTTCTGGCGTCGAGACGCTTTGCAGACAGTTGTCCACGTAGAAACTCCTCTCTACACTTTGTCTGACCTCCTCGTCAGCTTCAGGGTCTTCTGTCACATGTTTTTGAAGTGCGAACGTAGCACAGCATGGGCTGCATGTGGTGCCGAAGGGGAGGACCTCCCATTGGTAGATGGATGGTTGCTCATCGTTGATCCTCTCTCTCCATAGGAACCGCAGCAAGGGCTTGTCCTCCTCCACTAGTCACACCTGCAGGAACATCCCTTTGATGTCGCCGCTGATGGCCACCTTGTCTTGGCGGAAACGTAGTAGTACGCCGAGGAGAGAGGGGCCGAGTGTCGGGCCGGGCAAGAGTTCTTTATTCAGATTCTGTAGTCCGATCTGGTAGCTGCAGTTGAATACAATGCGATCCTTGCCGTTGTGGTGGACCTTGTGGTGGGGCACGTACCAGGATTCAGTCGTCTGGTCGGCCTCTTGAATGTCAATTTTCTTTATGTGTCCCGCTGTGATCAGCTTGTCAATCTCAGCGCGGTACACAGTGGCTTGAGTGGGGTCTTTGGCTAGACGCCGCTCGGTGTTCAGTAGATATCGCTCTGTCGCTTCTCTTGAGGCGTGGAGGGTGGGCATACCCTCTCGCCTCAAGAGTGGAGTTGCGTATCTCATCACTCCGTTGACCTCAACTCTCTTTGTCTTCTGCTCGAGGAGGGCTATGGCATAAGTGTCTTCCTTTGAGCGAACGAGTTTCTTTTCATTCTTAAAGGGCATCGCGTCTAATGTCCATAGCCTCTCGACGTGCTGCAAGAGGGTGGTGTCTTCTTCGTTTATCCTCGTGTAGAGGCAGCGAGTGGCTGTCGGTCGGTTGGAAGACCCGGAGAGGGGGCCTTGTAGTGTCCAACCCAGGCGGGTCTCGACCGCTGCTGGACAGCCTCTGGGCCCGATGTGGACCCGGTCCGTTGGGACGATGAGGTGTGCGTGGTCGGATCCTATGAGCAGGGTCGGGGTGGCGTCGTCGATGAGCGGTATAGGTAGTTGACGTAGGTGCACGTATTTCTCCATCAGCTTTGGGATGGGGTAGGTGTACTGTGACAGGCCTATGTCGTGGCTGGTGAAGGCGTTAGTGATGCTATACTGCTTCTCGGGCTGCCCGACCGCTGCTATCGTGAAGGAGACATTTTCACCCTTTATGGTCTTCAGGTCTCTTCTAATGGTACGGATTGTCATTGTTTCTTCGCTCCCCCGCAGACCCAGTCGGGCTGCGGCGGATGCGAGGAGGAGAGTCTTTTCTGACCCATCGTCTAGGACGGCGTAAGTGTCCATGACCTTGTCCTCGTAGCTTAAGAGCACTCGGACCACCTTCAAGAGCACTCAGGAGCTCCCGCTCTTCGCAGGGTCTATGTACATGACGTTCACTCTCGAGCTGCTTGGGGGTACGGGTTTATTCTTGTTGCTGTCGTGTAGGACCTCCAAGTGGGCGCCGTCGCACTTGCTGCATCTTTTCTTTAGGCGGCACTCAGCTGCCATATGGCTGCGCGCGCAGCGGAAGCAGCGGCGGTTGGCTTTGATCCACTGACTCACCTCGTCAGCGGTCAGCTTCTTGAAGGTGTCACATTGAGACAGCCAATGTTCATTTTCACAGTACTGGCATACAATCTTCCACTTCCCCTTGGTCTGGGGGGTGCTGTGGTTCTTGTGCTGCGGCACTGACTCGGCCTGGTGCATAACTGTCACTGACCGGCGGTTATCGTTGGACCTCCGAGGTGCATCTCTTGGGCTAGAGCCACTCCACACGAATGTGTCCAGTCGTAGGCTGCTAACTTCCCTTGCGAGGAAAGCAGCCAGGTCTAGGAGGGATGGCTCTGGGCCGTTGGGGTCACGGTGGTCTCTCTGCCGCCGAAAACGCTCTTGGCGGGCTGGAGGGAGCTTCTCCAGTATCCGCTCCACATTAGAATTTGCATACAGTTCATATCTCCCCTTCTCCTTTTGGGACCCCAGCATCCCCACGAGGGATTGTACCTTGATAGAGAGGTCATCCAGTGCTCTATTGTCTTTGGCTGGGGGGAGGCGGTCGATATCCCGTATTTCTTGGATCACGTAATCCCATATGCGTCCATAGCGCTGGTCGAGGGCCACCAGAGCCGCGGAGTATGGGGTGCTTGAGTTGGAATATGCCAGCGCTATGTTATGCGCTCTGGGCACCTTGAGATGCTTGAGGAGGATGGCATATTTGTACGACTCGTCGTGGACATCGGACATCATAGTCTCCAAACACATGCGTAATTCCGTGTACTGTGCTCTGTCCTCGCGCGTAAAGTCTGGGAACGTCGGTGTGCCAAGGTAAGATGCCATGGATGGCTGGTACATTGGTGAGCGTAGGGGAAGAGGCCTCCTGGGCGAGTCTCCCCGTACGTGTGGTCGTGGGTTAGTACTTGGTGGGTACCAGAGGCCGGGTCCCCAGGTGCTGTTCCTCGGTGCTGACGGTACGTCAAACTCACCCTTGAGTTGGGTCGGGGGTTTGTAGTGCAGTGACTCGGGGCTGAAGTCGGGGCTGTACTGGGCCTCCTGGTCCAAAGTATGTTCATGCTGGTGGGCTTGATATTCCTCCTCTTCCTCTTCTAGGTCCTGGAGTCTTCTAGTTAGTCTCTCGGCGACGTAGGCCGGTTCTTCCCGTTGGCTGGGTCTCGTATGGACCGGTCGGGGAGGGGGCTCGGAGACGTAGACAGGTTCCTCCTGTTGGCCGGGTCCCGGGTAGCTTTGTCGGGTAGGGGAAGGTGCCCTAGACCCTTGTCGTGATGATCTCCGGGAGCTCCGTGCGGAGAGAGGGAGTGTCGCCCTGGCGATCAATTGTTCTATCATCTGTGCCTGCAGCCGGTCGCGCTCTGCTTCGCGCTGCGCATTGGCGGCGTCGTGCTCTGCTTCGCGCTGTGCATTGGCGGCATCGCGCTGTGCATTGGCGCGGTTTCGTTCGATGTTCTCTTCCGTCTGAAGGCGCCTCTCCTCCAGTCTGATGCGGTCGTCCTCACTCCTTTGTTGCGCCTGGAGGCGCTCTCATACAGTTGCAGAGTGTTCGCGCTCACTAAGGGCTTGCGCTTGGAGTTGCGTGTGAAGGCGCTCTCGTTCCGCTGCAGAGTGTTCGCGCTCGCTTGATTGTTGCGCCTGGAGGCGCTCTCGTTGTTCGCGCTCGCTCATTTGTTGAGCCTGGAGGCGCTCTCGTTCCACGGCAGAGTGTTCGCGCTCACTTAATTGTTGCGCCCGGAGGCGCTCTCGTTCCGCTGCAGAGTGTTCGCGCTCACTAAGGGCTTGCGCTTGGAGTTGCGCGTGGAGGCGCTCTCTCTCCGTGGCAGAGTGTTCGCACTCACTAAGCGTCTTTGCTTGAAGCCGGTCGCGCTCACCCTGAAGTCGGTCTCTTTCGGTTGAGGCTGTCAGCGTGGCGATCAAGGCTTGCGCCAGTCTCTGGTCCGCCTCGCTGGGGGATGACACTGACGGAGGTGATCGGGTGCTGACAGGGCTTGTTGGAGATCTGTTCTCCTGGCGCGCTCTGAGGTCTATCTCCTGGGCGCGGTACTCTTCTCTTGGTTGTGTGTCGGGTTCTATCCCTGGAGCGCTTTCTTTATCCTGGAGCGCTCCCGGGTCTATCCCGGTGACGCTGTCTGGAGGTATAGTCACGTCATGTCCCACTTGGTCCCCCCCGTGAGCTAAGTCAGTTTCGTTTGAACCCACTGGGGTCTCTACTGGCAGGGTCGCCAAGTCGATAGGATTGGACATGCTTAAACTATCCGATTTATCCGTATTTAACGTCTGTTTAGATAAGCTAGGGGGTAGAACGAAAGCGAAGTCCTCCAGATATGGAGGTAGCTGACGTTTGCGCTGCGGGTGTTCTAGCTTAGGGGAGCCGCTTGGAGAGTGTTCCCCGCTGGCCATGTCAATATTAATATTATATTAAATATTACACTGATACCCTCCGGCTCGAAGGACCAATTGTAACTGAGGGGTTACAAAACCCTGACTGTATTAAAGATTGTGATAGATTAAACCACTGCTAGTTATGTACTTTAATTACTGGCCAGACAGTACATCAAATATAGATGGTGAACACCCACAAGAACACGGCATTGACAAGGAAATAGTATTTGAGGGTATTTTATTATTATGCAACATTAGGTTACAGAATGAGAATTAGGGTCGCGCTTGTATGGCGAAGAATATGCGTAAAGTCAGTCAATAGCATAAGTCACTAAGAATAGCAGGAATCCTACGATGGGTCTAAGTTGACACCACCTGTCGTATAATAGCAACTATATAAGGCAACGCTGGTACCGCCTGGAGACAATGGGTTCCCTCCGGGGTGTAAGGCCTGGAGGGTAGAGGAATGTTCGGATACTCAGTCTGATTCAATGAAGAATAAAGAGACTCCAGGTACAGGAGTCGGTCCTTGTAAATCCCTCGATCAGCAGCAAAGCAATAATTGTAATCCAAATGCCCGATAGCATTGATGACAGCTAGCCAGCCTCCGTCCACGAGGCCAGCCCGAGTTGTAATCCTCACGAGGTTGAATCCCAAACGATAGTGGAAATCAATGATGCTCTTCTCCGGGTAACACGTTCCAAATCAATATAATCCAACCAGTAATGGTTCTGCAATCGCCGACGCCGGTTCTCCTGTGCACATGTCCAACGGTTCTCCGACTAGGACTCCTCGGGTGTGGGCGACGTATTTAGGCCACACACCCTGGCTAAGTACACTAGCTAAAACACGACGAACCGCTGGGTAATGCTACACACGAACGAACTGTGGCCGCACGATATACAATAAATGAACGACTATTTACTTCACATTAGATTAGGTCGAACTTGACGTTACTACATTAAACTCTGATACTTTACTATTCTATTCGCACATGTTCTCAACGCACGAGTTGCTCACTTCACCACGATGAACTACGTTGGCTTGTTTAGATGGACAAGCAGGTTGAAGTTAACGTACTGCTGTGCGCACCTTGCGCTGTATATATACTTAAGCGATTATCTAGTCCCAAACCGCAGTCTTTGTCTGGTATCAATACGCTGTCTCCGGGCATGTTCTGACATGCCTGAGCTTGTCTTTGAACCTGACGTTGGGGGCCTGCGAGCTGGCGCCTAGGGGCGCTGTCCAATAAGGAGAGCGAATATTACTCTGGTTTGAACGCAGGTAAAGGGATATTCCGTGTATATATAAATAATATACAAAGTATATCAAACAATAAAGGTAGATTCTCAGTTTAATCTGGCCCTTCACAACAACTACCAACCCGGTAAAACCACTATTAGCATGCCTTGATGATGTTAAGGCATGGCTGGCATCAAACTGTCTTTGTCTCAATGACAGTAAAACAGAGGTCATGGTGTTTGGTCCCAGCAATGGTCATGTGCCTCCTCATGGTGATTTGGGCCCTCTTGGGCTTTTTGTGAAGCCAACAGTCACCAATCTAGGGGTGAAATTCGATTGTGACCTAAAGCTGGACAAGCAGATCAATACTGTGGTGGGAAGGAGCTTTTTCCAGCCTAGGAGGCTGTCTAAGGTCAAACCTTTTTTATCCCGTTCCGTTTTTGAAACGGTTATCCATGCTTTTATGACCTCTCGCCTTGATTACTGTAATGCCCTGTATGTGGGCGTCAGTCAGGCCTCCCTCTCTCGTTTGCAGTTGGTGCAAAACGCCACTGCCCGTCTGCTGACGGGAATGCGAAAGAGGGAGCACATTTCCCCTGTGCTGGCTGCCCTCCACTGGCTTCCTGTGCGTTTTAGGATTGATTTTAAGGTTTTACTGTTTGTTTTTAAATGTTTGAACGGCTTGGCACCGGGTTACCTCTCAGACCTGCTGGAACCCTATGTTCCTCTAAGGTCCCTCAGGTCCTCTGACCAGCTCCTCTTGGCCGTTCCAAACTCCAGGCTGAAGCTTAGGGGGGACCGTGCTTTTGCAGTGGCAGCCCCAAAGCTCTGGAATGAGCTGCCACTGCATGTTAGGCAGGCCCCCACTCTGCAGGTGTTTAAATCACGCCTCAAAACACACTTATTTGCTCTGGCTTTTGTGAGAGAGAGCGTCCTACTGACTGGCCGCTACACCAGCAAACCCTCGCCCCTCTGGTACCGCGATGACGGGGAGCGGGGGGACCAACCACCACACAGCACGTTCAAGACCACCCTACAGCCATGTCTCTAGGCCTGATAAAGGTCAAGCGTGAGCACAGTGGCAGACATATGATGGCGGTGAAGAACAACATAGACTCCAGGAAAAGAGTCTGCAAGGCCACTACCGGTGACCCTGTGACCCTTGACGAGGCACACAGGAAGTGGATGGTGACCTCCTATAGGCCCCCTCTGAATGATGGAGGAGTGAATGTTCCCGACTGCACCGTCAAGAAGAGAGACATCATCAGAGACCTGTGGACCAAGAGGCATCTGAACACACATTGTCCACATTATTATGTATTTATTTAATTTTTACTGTGTTACTGTTTGGCCCTGCCACACGACAGACAGAGAACAGATGGTCAACAACGATGCGACATCATTCAGATTAATACCTTCACAAACAAATGCAGCCTCACAATTGTATGTATCTGGAAAATGATGAACTAAGGATGTGATGAAATGAAATCAATGAGATAGCATTAACAATGCCAAGTAATAATAAGCTAAAATGTATTGCTGAAGGAAGAAGTGGTCACATGGTCACATTACATCACATTTGAATGACTTAAGTTACAAAATTGTCTGATTCTAAGTAAAGACCAAAAAACTGAGACAATCACAGATGAAAGTGACACTCAAACTCAGGTTAAATACAACTGGATCTTAAGTAATTTCATCAAGAATCATTATAAATTGTGCATATATATATATATTTTGAAAATGTTCCCATAATCAATCATGTTAGTTTTTATTAACCACTAGGTTAACGGTTTTCAATCTTATTTTGACACATTAGCCACTAAGGTAATGTCTATTGTAAATATTGCTATGTTTGTATGTGTACAACCATGATCTTAGCTCCCATAGATATTATCATGAAGACACATAGTTACCACTTAAATGGCTGAGTCACGACATGAGCGACTGGAGGTAGGCATTCTCACATAGTTCCCCTGCCTCTTGTCCAGGTGTGATGCTGCTGTGTGCAGCACATGGGCTATGGCGTCCTCCGTGGACCTGTTGGGGCGGTATGCAAATTGCAGGGGGTCCATGTTAATGGGGAGGGAGGAGCAGATGTTGAGAAGCTAGTAAAGGGCTACATCTGCTCCTCCCTCCCCATTAACATGGACCCCCTGCAATTTGCATACCGCCCCAACAGGTCCACGGAGGACGCCATAGCCCATGTGCTGCACACAGCAGCATCACACCTGGACAAGAGGCAGGGGAACTATGTGAGAATGCTATTCATCGACTACAGCTCGGCATTCAATACCATAGTCCCCTCCATACTCATAGCCAAGCTCAGGGACCTGGGCTTGAACTATGACCTCTGCCAGTGGGTCTTGGACTTCCTGACGGGCAGACCCCAGGTGGTGAGAGCAGGCAACTGCACCTCCTCATCCATCACCCTCAACATAGGGGCCCCCCAGGGCTGTGTTCTGAGTCCCCTCCTCTACTCCCTGTACACACACGACTGTGTGGCTCAGCGGAGTAGCAATACAATCATCAAATTTGCTGACGACACAGTGGTGGTGGGCCTGATCTCTGCCAACGACGAGAGGGCCTACCTGGAAGAGGTCAAGGTCCTGGCGGGATGGTGCCAGGAAAACAGCCTCTCCCTGAACGTCAGCAAAACAAAGGAGATGATTGTGGACTTCAGGAGGTCGGGGGTCAAGGACTACAGCCCCCTCAGCATCGACGGGGCACCGGTTGAGAGAGTCAACAGCTTTAAGTACCTCGGAGCCCACATATCCAAGGACTTGACATGGACCACACACATTGACAGTGTTGTGAAGAAGGCACGACAACGCCTCTACTTCCTCAGGCGCATAAGGAAGTTCCAAGTCAGTCAGAAGATCCTTAAGAACTTCTACTCATGTACAATAGAGAGCATCCTGACTGGCAACATCACCTCCTGGTTTGGGAATAGCACTGCACAAGACCGAAGCAGACTACAAAGAGTGACACGTTCAGCCGAACGCACAATTGGAGGGGGGCTCCCCACCCTCCAGAACATTTACAACAAGCGTTGCAGGGGCAAGGCTAAGAGAATCATTAAGGACTCCAGTCACCCGAACAACTGCCTCTTTGAACTGCTGCGGTCAGGCAAGCGATACCGGAGTCTCAAGGCGAGCACAGAAAGACTCAGAAGAAGCTTCTATCCCCAGGCCATCAGGCTGCTAAACGAACAATGAACACTACACAACAACAACCATCAAACGCACATAGCACACACATCCACACGCACACACTCACTTTAAACAAACACACTGTAGCACCCACTCCATACACTTTATAGCACACACTCACTTTAAACAAACACACTGTAGCACCCACTCCCCACACTTTATATTTATTGATGAAGGATTGCACTACAACTCGTACACCTTACTGTAAATTGTACCTAAATTGTACCTCATCCCATTTCTGCTTTGCACTATATAGTACTGTACATTAGTACACTGCATAGTATTGTATATTATATGGTAACTCAGTTACGTCTATTCTGCATTGAACATTGTACATATGTCTATACTGAACACTGTGACCTCATTTTCTACTTCTAAATTACATGCTATACTATGTTATTTGATACTATCTTGTCTAGCACAGTCTCTGGAGCGTAACAGTAAGAAGCATTTTGTATGAAAGTATTCTGTACTTCTGTATGACAACTATTAAAGAAACTTGAAACTAGGCCAAGATATGTGCACAGCTATAGCTTCTAATGAGTATGTTAATTGTTGTTTGATATCAGAGTTGAGGACCACTCATTGATATAGGTATTTGAGTGGCTAAATCAGACCATTATTAATAAAAGAAAAGGGTGATATTCCCACACCCCACATCTCTGATATCAAAATAACACAGACTAGTCCAGTAAAGCATGTCATGAATCACGTATGTAAATATTTCCATTTTTAACTGTTATGCCAACCAACAGATCACATTGGCCAAAATTTTCATTATTTTAATTGTTTTCTATTTCATTCATTATCTGATAACCGATGGATCACATCGGTCCCATTCTATTACCATATCTATTCACTCTTACCTGTTCCAAATAATCCTGGTATAATATATATTAATCTCACCCACATTATAATAGAGAAAAGTGAGTAACTGTGGAATAATAGAATGATTCCCCAACTCTCTCATGTAAAGACATTCCCCTCCCCTGTATCTATCCTGTGTCCCTCCCCCCTCCCCCAACTGTGGAATAATATATTGAGTCCTCAACTCTCTCATATAAAGACATTCCCCTCCCCTTTCTCCCCAATCCTGTGTCCCCCCCCCTCTCCCCAATCCTGTACCCCCCCCCCCCACTTGACCTATCAAATGGGACCACCCCCCCCCCCCCCCTTTTAACTATATAATGCTCCTTCCGAGAACAAACCAGGTCTTTTACCTGGGTCATTTCAGCTGATCACCTGGGGTGAAGCCCTCAGCCATTCTCTCTATGTACTATATATATTTCTATCTGTTTGGTTAATAAACCTTGTTATTATCCAAACCTCGGTTGACTGAGAACATTCTTCTTCAGGATATCCACGAATATCCCACAGGGCCAAGCCGTTAAACGCCTTGGCTGGGGGGGAGGGGGGGGGGGGGGGGGGGGGGGAGGGTTGTCCTGACTATGCTCCTATTACAAACAGGAGTTATGTGCAGGGTTTCCCCCCGTCATAGCGTACGTTACGTTGCTATGACGATGGCTTCCGTGAGTAGATCTTTACGTAAGGTCTGTGGTGTCAAAGTGTCGGGTTAGAGCGTAGGACTTACGGGTCCGCTACGCTCGTTTTTATGTGTAACTTGAGTCAGTTGGTCACGTGACTCGCAGTTGCCATGGCTTTTTCATTCTACGACTCACGTGGGAAGGCTTTCTGGGGAATTTCGGTCTAAATCCTCTGTGGAAGGGGTGACTGGATGTAAAAATATAAACAGTTTTTACCCCCGGCTGTGTAGACTGGGATTCATACTGTTGGTGCTTCCTTCTTTTTTATTAAAAAGAGTTGGAGTTAGGAAGCACCACACCCCTCTTGTCGTTCCCCTGGGCGCCTTGGGGATTCACTGAAAGGTCTAAATAGCCTGTTCATTGATGTGGTTGTGTCCCGACGCACGTTAAGTGCTAGCTCGTGGTGTTCTGTTGAAGATCAGGCGGGTGACTAGCACGCCTTGGTTGCTTGTGGTTAAAACAGCGTTTTTATAAAGCAACTGGGATGGAGGTTTTTTCCTCTTCCGACGACCTGTATTGGTTATCGACGGATTCTCGTTCATGTCTGGGGGATGATGACGGAATGGATCTAAACATATGTAGAGGGGTCTCATACCCTTGGGGTGGGCCACCAGGCGAGGTTCGCACCGACCATCTGGGTGGCGCCTTCTTTTCATGTTTTAAGATCATGAAATAGACACAGACTATAAATAGCTAATGCATCTATCTACTTACCTATCTAGACAGACGGCCAATTATTAGGTATGGGAACTGTCTGGATTACTAAAAAAGTTTGCCTTCTTGTCAATACAATTCAATAATGCTTTATTGGCACGACTGCATTTTGTTACAATGTTGCCAAGCAAGTAGCAGTGCAATTGTCTCTGGCAATATTGAATTGATATAATAGACACAGACTATCAATAGCTAATCATGCATCCATCTAGACAGAGATACAGACAAATAGCTAGCTAGTCTATTGATAGTTATGTACAGTTCAATGTACAGTTTCCTCCCCCTCAAATGTATATATTCTCTTTTAGAAACTGTCTATATATATAGACAGAGTTGTCTGTATATCCTGTATGTCATAAATGTCTGGATGTAACAGTAGTGTATATCTGTATGTTGTGTATGTCATAAATGTCTTGATGAATTTAAAATGGGGGACCATGATGTAAACAAGACGGAAGTCTTTCTCTGGTCTGTATTGTACCCATTCTGCAATCTGTTAAAGTTTTCAATCAATCAATATATCGTTTAGTAACGTTAGCTAGCTAGCTAGTGATTGATCGATTGAAAACTTTATTAACAGATTGCAGAATGGGTACAATACAATAGCTTAAAGACGTGTTTTCACCATGTTAAGGCTAGACGCTCTGGCTAGGCTAGGCAGCTGTATGCTAACATTTGCCATTGTGAGATTGTCGACTGACAAAACCTACTGTGCTGTTTTTAGTGGGAACAAAGTCCTTTCGGTTGGTATTCTTAATCCACTTCTGGTGAATATCTTGGTCGTCTGCACGGCCAGGGAATCGATGCAAATGGTATGGTCTCAGACACGGGCAGTGGTCGGTCAAGTTGAACACTTGAACAAGTGAGGCACAGAACCACGAATTTCATAATAAAAGCGGCGACTTAAAAAAAAAAAAACACGCTTGCGCCCAAAGGACATTTTATAAAACGAGACATGATACAATACTATACATACAATACAATACTATGTATTTTAGCCAAAACATGTGGTCAGAACACAGTGCATTTTGTCCATTCGCTCTCATTCTCTCTCTGCCTCTCTCTCACTTTGTCGAGGGCGGAGCTCTTCCTGAATGAACTGAGAGCAGGCACGTCGGCACGTTGTCACCAGCTGTATTCGAGCGCCCCCGCTGGTCATTGTTACCGTTAACGATGCCCAAACAGTCCCCAAACAGTGGTTCCAGGAAATTTTTTGGCTTCATCTGTATATTGGGCATGTCTACCATACGGGAAAGAATAGCTCTGAGGCACCAAATCTTCCACCGATTGCTATGTTGTGATCCACTCCTAGGCGGAAAGAGCCAGAGGTAAACTCAGTACTGGGGACAAGTGATATCCCCAGTTCAAAAGGTAGGCGATACTGCCACCTGGTGAGATTCGATCGTCATTGCAATTCCAACGTAGGCAGATGAGCCAGGGAGACCTAGGGATCTCCGGCTGAGTGTTTAGAACGGGGATCAAAGGGAAAAGATCAAAGGATCTGAAAACGAGATATTACGCTTTTGGTGCTCAAGCGTTGGCGGCGAAACACAAGATATTACGTTGTTGGCGCCCAATGAGTTAATGCAAATATCGGTAGGCCGATAATATTGGACATCTCTACCCAAAAGGTCTGACAAGAATTAGGCCTGCCAAGCTTTTGAAAAACTATTTGTAAAGTTTATGAACAACATTCAAGCATTTGTAAGTAGTGCCTCTATAGACTTTACAGCAGCATTCATTAAAAGGAAAACTCTAAGACACAATGTACATTGTGCTATTCCAGTGGTCTTGGACAGTTCAGTCGATATCTATAAACATAGACAACTGTCTCCATAAGCTGGTTATCAGAGCATCAAGACTTGAATTTGTGATGTCATCAGGTGACACCTTTTGGAGTTGGTCCATTGACAATGAATTAGACCGACTTTGTGGGCTTGAGCTTCAATCAATCAGCTATTTTTGTGGGTTTGAGCTATTACATCCAAATGGGTTTTATTTCAATGTAGGGCTTACAGCTCTGAATCAGAACATGTCTCCATCATCTCTACTAGACTAGTCTCTCTTGCATTCAGTTAAATGAGATACATGTTCATGTTCACAAATCAAAACTGAGCTGTGCAGTATTATATCTATATCAAACAGTATATGAATTATATTCTGAGTGTAGGTGTACAGGGAGAAGGAGAGACTAAAATAAAACAAAGTGGGTCTGGAGATAGAATCTGAATGTGGGGACTCCTGTCTCGTTTGCCTCTTCTATCCAGCGGCTCTTATTGAGATGAGGTCAGATTAGAATAGATTACAAAAACAAGACTAGATCACCCTCATTATCCCTAGGGGGGGGGGGGGTTGAGTTGGGTAACAGCACTACAATGTTTGGTCAAATACAAAGAAAAAGAAAAAAACAATATAAGAAAGAAAAGAACATATAACAGCCTAATAAAATAAGAGATGCATGTTTGTTGAAGAAGTCCATTATAGGCTACTAGACACAAGTGAGAGTGGGTTTGAAGCAGAGCATGTGAGCGGAGCGGTGCGCGAGCGGAGCGGTGCAAGAGGGGGGGAGCAGGGGGACACCTGACTCATTTACCAGGCGAGCTGCTGAGGGGAAGAAACTGAGTCTATGGCAGGACTTTAATGTCTTGGGCAGCCGTAGCCACCTGCCGTGGTGGAGCATGATGAAGAGGTTGTGACCCGGGTGGGCTGTATGTATGGATATGTGTGACTATGTGTATGTATGTACATATACTACACCTAAATGTAGAGCGACTTCATTGACACAATAAATTATATAAAATATTCAACAAAAAACACTGATGGGCTTTCTGCCAGAGAGGCATGTGACATACTTATCAGCCACAGGCTTAAATAATCAGAATCTAGCTGGCGTCTGGTGTTAATGTCAAACCCTGAACACACCATGACACACACCAACTTACAATGCATTATGAAAGCCATCTAGGCGTTATTGTTTGGTTCAGGTCATAACATTAAATTTTTTCCCTCTCTCATATCCGTTCTTTGCCTGGAAAAGTGAAATTCTATTCTTGTCAAATAGTGAGCCTCCCTTGACAGCCAATTATCTAAATCAGTAGCAGCTGTAATTTGAGGGGGCAGCCTATTATCCAGCAGAGTGTAGAAGATAATTCTGTCTCAAAGGGTCCCTGCCCAAGATCAAGATCTCCATTGTTGTAAGTGTCAGCTTTGTCTCCTCGACGTGTGTGTGCATGTGCATGTGAGAGAGAGAGAGAGAGAGAGAGAGAGAGAGAGAGAGAGAGAGAGAGAGAGAGAGGGAGAGAGAGAGAGAGAGGTGTAGGTCAAAAGTCCTAAAAATAGCCGGGTCACAGACAAAGACAAATACTGGTGCGTGCACGCACATACACACTTACAGGAAGACAGAATAGGGTCACTTGAGAGGCAGGAAGGAAGTAGGCCTTGTGTGCGACACTGTTTTCCTTCCCCCTGCTGTCTGAGAAGTGCTTATTTAACCCAACTGGGATGGTTTATGATGCAAGAGAAGTACAGTACACACACACACAAATAAATAAATACAAGCACACATGAACACACACACACACACACACACACACACACACACACACACACACACACACACACACACACACACACACACACACACACACACACACACACACACACACACAGAGGAACATAATGCACTCACTGAACTCACACAAACAAGAATATACAGACTCTTTTGCATACACACACGGACACACATACACACACACACTCTCTATCACACACACACACAGGAATATATGCATTCATTGAACTCACACATACAATACATTTACAGTATATGTATTGACTGGTGAGGAAGGCTAGCTCCATAGTGGGTGTCAACTGGTCAAACTAGAGGTGGTGGCAGAGAGGAGGATGAGGAAAAGCTGGACGCAATACTGGAAAACCCCTTGGAGTTAGCCAAGATGAGGACGTTCAGCCATAGACTAATCCTCCAACACACACCACAAATTGCCAGTCCTTCTTTCCAGTAGCCATCAGGCTTCACAACCGTGGGCACTGGGCATAGACTGCTGCCAATAGTTGGAGAACTAACGGCTGGAGAACTTGAGAACTGAGACTTTTCTGACTCTAAAATACTAAATACTGCACAGACTCTGGTGCACTGTGCTACTTCCATGTATACCATTGTTAGGGATTTTCTTCCCTTGTAAGTCCTAGAATTGATATAGTATGGACCAGCTGAACCAGATATATTCAGAGCGACAAAGTTCCATTTGCACAGAGTCTTTATTGCACAAAGAACACAGAGAAGAAGCGCAGTTGCCCTCCACCGGGTTTCCCTCTCTCACCAGCATCAGATCCGATCTCATACACATGACATGACATTATTTATACCCTCTTGCTTGCACAAAGACAGAAGAGGGAGGGGTGCGTGTGTGTGTGTGTGCGTGTGTATGTATGTGTGTGTGTGTGTGGTGTGTGTGTATGTGTGCTTTAACCCGCTCAGGATTTTAACCTCCGGTGGGAACTTTAACCCGGGGACTTTAACCCCTCCTGGCCTTTAACCTGGAACTCCTCTTGGCCTTTAACCTGGAACCTTTACCCCTCTTGGCCTTTAACCTTGAACCCCTCTTGGCCTTTAACCTAGCCTTTAACCTGGAACCTTTACCCCTCTTGGCCTTTAACCTTGAAACCCTCTCTCTAGGACTTTAACCTCTGGTGGGGCCTTTAACCCGGGGACTTTAACCCCCTCTTATAAAACCTTTACTGTATACTATGTACGTCTTCTAGGGCGTGGGTCCCTTCCTGAGCTGGTCCCCGTTCCAGGGTGCGGTCCCTAGGCAAAAGTGTCTCTTCTCGTCTGCTGCCTCCAGTGTCTCTGGGCTGTCCTCTCCACCTCTCCTCAGCTGGCCCACCGTCTCTTCAGCTAGCCCCCAGCCTCAGTGGCTCTCCTCCCGCCGTTCCTCCTCCTGTCGTAGATGATCTGCGGTGCCTGGCCTCGTGGAGCTGCCTCCTCCTCCAGTCTGCCTATCTTCATCTCCGGCCCGCTCTCCGTCTCCTCCTTCCTGTCTCCTGGTCGAGGGTCGTCTGGTGGTACGTCTGAGGGGCTGCGGCTGCTCACCCCTGATTCAGACGCACTGCAGACAGCTGGCAGTGAACGCCTGGATCTTCCGCTCCGTCCTCTCTTCTCCGTGTCTCCATTCCTCCAGGAGTTCTCTTTCCGTTCTTCTGGGGTACAGCTGGCCCACATCAATTCTCACTGGAACCTCCATAATTGTTAGGGATTTTCTTCCCTCGTAAGTCGTTGAATTGATATAGTATGGACCAGCTGAACCAGATATATTCAGAGCGACAAAGTTCCATTTGCACAGAGTCTTTATTGCACAGAGAACACAGAGAAGAAGCGCAGTCGCCCTCCACCGGGGCTCCCTCTCTCACCAGCATCAGATTCCATCTCATACACATGACATGACATTATTTATACCCTCTTGCTTGCACAAAGCCAGAAGAGGGAGGGGTGCGTGTGTGTGTGCGTGTGTATGTATGTGTGTGTGTGTGGTGTGTGTGTATGTGTGTGTGCTTGTGTCCAATTGCCATAAAAGGGAGGGGTGTGTGTGTGTGTGTGCGTGCATGTGTGTGCGTGTGTAAGTATGTGTGTGCGCTTAGGTGTGCCTGTATCCAACTGCCATATATGGCCTGGCCCCGAGATGAATCGTGTGTGTGTGTGTGTGTGTGTGTGTGTGTGTGTGTGTGTGTGTGTGTGTGTGTGTGTGTGTGTGTGTGTGTGTGTGTGTGTGTGTGTGTGTGTGTGTGTGTGTGTGTGTGTGTGTGTGTGTGTGTGTGTGTGCGTGCGTGCGTGCGTGTGTGTGTGTGTGTATGTGGACATTGTAAGTGTGCGGTCACTGAAGATGTACATTTAAGGTTTGAGGGTGCGGTCACCGGACTTCTACAGCCTGCACATTCCAGAGTGGGGGAGACATTTGCTTTGACCAGAGGAGCTTATACAGTATATAAGATATTAGCATTAATGAACTAAAATAACTATTGTCGTAAATTAATTAAATCAAAAATGTACAAATCTAGTGCTAAGTAATGAATTTAAGAAACAGCATCTCAAAGGAAACAGGTCTCAGCGTGTAAACAGTAAAATACCCTGGCTTGTTAATAATAGACTTTGGATGAGTGGCAGACATTCTTGTGACACCCAACAAAGTGGGTTGCTAAGGTCATAAAACAGATCCCTCCACTATATGCTAATGATCAAACTGGAGGTTGTGGGTGATTAGAGTCAAAATAGACCAGATCATTGTGCAACCCCCCCTGTTACAGTTAAACCTTTTGGTCAGGAAGCAGAAGGTGGGCAAAGCGTCACATAACTTAACAAGAACCAACAGACAGTTGGAGGTCAGAGGGCGGTTAGGCCCGTCAGCAGATAAAAACAGGGCCTTGAGAGGAAATAGCAGAAAGCAGCTGGGTAGAGATTAAGTATTTAGATAAGGGAGCAAAAGCTAAACTCCAAAAACTATAAAGAATTATTAATTAAAAGATAATGTAGAGAATACATCAAGGAAATACAAGCAAAATAACACTAAAAATGAGACTAATTGACCACTGATAAGACTATTAATGAAATAAACAGACTCGCTGCTAAAAAGCCACATGTAGTTTTTCCCTCCATGTTGGGAGACCAAGAGAAAGGGTGAATATTGGATCAAATGCTGGCATACCCACTAAAACATTAATAAAATAGGAGAACCATATCATTGTCAAAGAAATAAGATTCTAGTTAATTTAGAACTAATATTTAAGACTATTACTTGCGGGAGACCAAGTTAAACAAAATAGTGTGTTTAGAACTTAAACTAAAACAAAGTAAACTAAACAACCATACTTAATTAAGATTAAAACAACAGTATTACCTTTTCTCCTGATACATTGCTTATGAAATAAAAGAACTATGGGTTTTTGCATCAAACATTGTACACATGTTTTCACTGAAAACTGTGACCTCAATTGTCTAATTCTGAATTATACTATATCATGTTATAGGATTATCTAGTCTAGCACAATCTCTGGAGTGTAACAGTAAAAAAGCATTTAGTATAAAAGTATTCTGTAATTGCAAAATCTGGTATGTCATGTCATATATGTTACTATGAATTGAAAATTGGGGACCCTGATGTAAACAGGACAAAGGTCTTTCTCTGGTCTGCATCCCCTTGGCAGTGGTATGTATTGAGCTGTACTATACTGTACCCATTCTGCAATCTGTTAGTAAAGTATTCATTCATTCATTCATTCAATCGAACAATTCAATGTTAGTCCGTCTCATTAAAAGCAAAAACGGCCCGAAATAGTCATTTCACCTCCTTATTTGGAGAAGGGAGACAGTCCCTTCGTGGTAAGCCAATCAGAGAAGAAACCGGAGTCTCTGGACTGTGACATCACAGTGCTAAGACTCGACCACTGGGGGAGGGGTTTTTGAGTCCTATATCTACCACAGGTCAGACACATTGAAAAGACCGCATGGAGACGAGAACACCACGAGGACGCACGGAGAAAGCAGCTTGAGACGACCCCACCAGCGCTGAAAACTATCCAATCGAGACGTGCTGCTGACAAGCTGTTTTAGACATAGAGAATTTGACTAGAGATTTAGGCTGTTTGTTTTAAACAATAAACGACGGCGAGACTGTCTTTGTACCGCAGCGCTGGCTCCGACTCCAAATCCTTTATAAGACATTTGAACAACGTGTGAGTACAATTAGCAGAGTTACAGTAGCGATCCACTATACGATCTTGAGACTTTAGCTATATAGAATCATTGAAAAGACACGTTAATCTGGAGCCGTGTTCCTGGGCTGAAAAATCCGATTCTACCATCCTTCGAAATTCAAGATCTCTCAGAAGCAGAGCAACGACGTCTTCAACATACAAGATCTCTCAGGGCAGAGCAACGACGTCTTCAACGACGTCTGGCTGTTTACACTCTACAAACATCCAACGCGCCAGCGGAGAGTAACGGTGAGTTGAAGCAGGGGAGATGGGTTTAGAAGGGTGGAGATTGGACAGCTGTGGATCGAGGGTTGAGACGGAGCGGCTGATGATATCAAAACGGCTGAGATTTGGTTCCAATTCTCACAAGATTGGACTGGTATCGGCCGTTGTGATGTGAATTAAGCGCTTGAAGAAAGAGGAGAGGACGCGGTCAGTTGGAACGAACGCAATCATGAATGAAAGGGCGAAGTGTTTATGAAGCGGCAAACGCTATGAACGAGGAATAGGCTGGGGGCTATACAGTTGGTTGAGAGAATGGTTGTGATGACACCGCGGTTCATTCATTTAAACTACGTCCACTCAAGGGCGAGTGAATAAATGAGACGTGGTGATTATTATAAAGGACCGTCCCCTCAGTCAACATAATGTGGTCCCTGGGAAAGAGAGGAATAGACTGGATTGTGTTCGTTCAGACCGCGTCAACCAAGGGATTGTTGCTTTTTGCCAGACCGTCTATCGAGGCTTCACTCTTAGAATCGGCGCGTATGACAGACGAGCTTTGGAAGACGTTTCATGCACATCTGTTGTATCGTGATCCGACATAATCTGCTTAAAAGATTCGCCTTTAGAATGGATCTTGGGGAGGTATTGGTTGTTGGGTGAGATTTAGTAGTCGATGTGAGTCTGTGGTCAGTCCGTTGAGCGCGGAGTGGCTATGCGGCCGACATTTCATGCCGACAAGGGGCCCACAGGTGAACTCCCTGACAGCGACAATATGAAGATTGAGAGGATGGGAAGTTAGAATGACGGGGGGAAGTAACCTTTGGAATAATGCACTTGTGGGAGAAAAGCGTGGGGTAACTGCGCATATGTTAGAATTAAAGAAAGGCACTTGGAAGCGTTTAGGGTTAGTATATAAAGCACTGTTTAGTAGCGAGGCTAATGAGGACCTGTGTAGAAATGTATAAATATATGAGTTAGGGATGTAAATTGTGATGTGTATTAATTCAGAGTGTAATATCGGCTTGGCATTGGCATCGCGGGTTGCTATGAAAACGGCGGAGACCGTGCTAAAAGGTTGCCGTTGGAACCCGGGGGCTAATGTTAGGTGCTACATGCTGTACGAGGCTGCCCAGGGCTAAAGATTATTATGATGCTGGATGAGAGTATGTGTGAGACTGTGGCGTTGTGTGAAATGGGGTGAAAATGAGTTGAATTAGAAGGTTAGGAATGAATGGGAAATAGATATTTTTTGTAAACAAATGAAAAGTCCCGTGACAAAGCCTTGCGTGATGCTATTCTGGTGGTCAACGAGACCTCGGGGTTGTGGACGTGACGTAATTTCGGTGACGACGTGTTGTGGGGGGCCGGCCTAAAAGGCGAACTACAATTCGGTGCAGGGGATTCTGGGAGTTGGGGTTAAAGTTGAGTGAGCACGTCGGCTGACGTCGTGGGGGGTGTGGCTGCATGTTGACGCACATATTGTTAGAAGGGTGAGGGCGCCTCCTGCAGGATGTTGGGGGTACTGTGGTGCAATAGGGGTGATGTGTGATAAAATGCAGCAGGGGGCGGTATTGTCTTAGAAATTATTATAGCCTCTGTTGTTCCACGGTCCCCCACGGTCCCCCTGTAATAAGGGATGTTGTTGGTTGTTGTTTGTGGGGCGTTGGAGGGAGAGTAGGAAACGCGCGGCAGGAGGAGGGAAGCAGGGATAACGCGGAGGAGGGCAGGCCGGTCAAAGGATGGTTGGTTTGTCTAGGCGTGCGGAGTGCGTGTTGATGATGTGCACTCTGGTAACGGTTTTCATATTATTTACGGCAGGAGTTTTGTTTTATTTTTGGCCCCAGGGGCCGGAGCTTATAAATATAGATGTGGACAAGCGGGAATTGCGTGAGCCTCACACGAATATGTTTATAAAAATAGCAAGGGAGGTGGCGAAAAGTGCGAATAAGACTGATTGTTATGTGTGCGGCCGAGCGCCAGAATCTTCTGCAGCCGGTTTACCGCTTATGGCCCACCCAGTCACTGAGTGTCATAACTCTGTGTTGAAGGGTTTTAATCTGCCTTTCCTATGTAAGGGAGTGAGTGAGGAGAGGTTAGAGGTGTATCATAAAACAAAGGGGTTGCTAGGGGCGGTGGCGAAGCAGGCTAAGTTGGATGTTACGCCTATTCCGGTGGCAGTTAGGCCAGAGGAGTTTACGAGATGTGAAGACGGCGAGAATGGTCAATATATGGGCACGCTAGGAAATTGTGTGGGTGGGGTGAGCCTGGGGGCTGCGAGGGTGGCTGCGCGGGCTCCCCCGGGTACGTATTGGATTTGTGGTGAAAATGCGTATGCGGCGTTACCGGTGGGTTGGAAAGGAAGGTGTGCGTTGGGATATCTGGTGCCGGCAATGAGGATAACTGATGTTTTGCCGACGCACCCTGGGGCTAGGAAGGCGCGAGCTGTGAGTGCGAATCATTTTTTTAGGGTGGCACTTCCTGCGTATGGGACATATGCTAATTGGCAGGAGATTGATCGTTTGGCGGCATTGTTTGAGGAGATGACGACCACAACGACGAAGGGGTTTAGCCTAGAAAATGAGGAGATGCGGTCATTGAGGTTAATGGAGATGCAGACAAGAGCGGCTATGGATTTTTTGTTGGCAGCTTCAGGGGGTACGTGTGCGTTAATTGGTCAGGAATGCTGCACGTATGTGCCCGATAATGACGAAGTAGGGATGCCAGACGTGATAGAACATTTGAGGAACATTACGAGGGATCTCCATGACACTCGGGAGAGGTCGTGGGAAGATTGGGGTCAGGAGCAGATGGGGTATATAGGTTGGGTGATAATTAAGTACGTTCTCTATGCAGTGGTGATATTTGTGATATTGGTTGTGTGTGTGTCGGTAATTAGAGTATGCTTTGGGTATCTGATTGGGACTCTCTGCGCAGCCGGCCCGGCGGTGGAGGGGTCACTCCGCTCGGCTGCACCTGTTATGACTAAGATGATGGCGGTAGAGGAGGATGAGGAAGGGGGCCGAGCGGAGGTGGGCGTTCCGTTGGTGCCAAGGTACCATGAGTACGCCCTGTCTGCCATTTTTTGATCTGGACTGCTGGACGGTCTGGGTCGATGGGTGGGGGATGGGGTGTGCAGAGGGGTATGGTATTGGGGGACGTGCCTGGGGATATTGTAAAAGTAATGTTTGTTTTTGTGAATGAGTTTTGTTTCCATAGTAGGTACACGGAGAAGGAATGGGTTGAGTGTTGTTAGGTCCCTGGGGTCTGGTGCTGAGTCTGTACGGTTATGCATGACCGTTTAGCAGGGCACTGGGTTTCCTGGGGTTAATAGACTGGGTGACGAGGCGGGGTGCCTGGGCGTTAACTACCTTGTACCTGTGGTGAGGTTATCCTGTCCTCTGTGGGGAGTCTGTAATGGACACTTCGGAAAACAGAGGGTGGGGCCTCGCGGCGTGCAGGGAGTGATGTCAGAAGGTGCGTAAGAACAATGTTGGTGGACACGTGTCTAAGGGAGACAAATGTCCACTGGGGGGAAGTAGTATTGAAAAATGGAAACAGAAGAATGAATGAAATGTGTAATAAGGGCTGAGACACTAATCAAAAAATTTGTGATTTTTGAGGTGAAACAGAATATTGGAGCGGGACCACGGGGGAAACATCGGAAAGCGGAAATTCGACGAAGGAGGAGTCAACATAGAAGCGGAAATAAGGGAGTAGACACCGGAAACGCAAGCACCACTGTCAATCACAATATCTCTCAAATATTTGAAAAAAGTTGTATGAATTAAGTAAAGGATTATTCATACTGTTGGAAAAAATCTCTCAAAAATTAGATGTGGTATGAATATTAGATAGAAGATATATTCATACTGAAAAGACGGAGTAAAGTGAAATTCCAGTTGAAAATTAAAAAGAACTGTTGTATTTTGTGCTCTGTTTTTCAGCAGTTCTGCCAGGCAACAAGGGCACCGCAAGTCAGGTAAGACTACAGATCACCAGTGAAAAGGGAAAGAAGAGAATAGACAGGGCTACAAGTACCGTTAGCGGTTGTTCGAGTAGGAGATAGTCACAAAAGCATAGACACCTACATTTAGACAGGGAATACAAAGATCACTCTTGCCTGCTGCCATTTTAAAAATAAAATAGGACACAGAAAGAGGAATTAAAAAACTCTAGTACATGAGAAGAAGAAACGCATATAGAAAAATGAAAACGGAGGCAAATAAAGATGCGAGTACCCTAATTGGTTGGATGGAGGATAACCCGATACAAGTGCTTGCTAAAAATAATCCTTACACAGAGGACAATCCTTACTATGTGGTAAGACTTATTGAATTATCAAAGAAATGGAATAAAAGATGGCCACACATCACCAAACCCTGGCCTATTGAGGGCTCTTTTGATTTAGAAATAATATCAGATCTGCATGCTCTAATTAGGACATATAGAACGGGGGAGGAAAAAGTGGGAAAGATGACAACCAGAGGGAAAAAACGCATGCAAGAAATGGACGCATTATCAAAATTCGCTCGGGAAGCTGAGAGAAGGAAGAGTAAGGGAGAGGACAGTTCGACTGTCAATGAGGAGGCCCTGCCGACAGAGGAGATAGCCCCCATCCCGATCACTCCCCTGGCCCCTAATAGGACAATAGTCACCTCCCAAAGAGCAGCTGAGGTAGTCCCGAGCACCCAAGGACCCCTGATGAGAGTAGAACAGGTAAGGACTGAGGTAAATATAGCACCCCCACCTTATGCCAGCAGGAATAGGGAACCGATCTACCCTATCCTGCCTATAATAGACATGGATAGCCAATACGAGATAACCAACAATAGCGGCCTTAGAACAGAGATGGGACGGGCAGTGACAACAATCACCCTAACGCCTGAAGCAGACGAAACAGAGGGGGAGAGAAGAAGGGAGCGAGACGTTCAGTCCCACAGTATTCCTCATCCCAGGGCGGCGGAGAGATATCGAGACGAAGAGAGACATCGAGGCATATATACACCACTCAGTTCCGCAGCCAAAGAAATTCTCTGGGCGGAAGGAGAGGGACGTCGAAGCGATGACATCAGGGAGTTAGATGACCAAATAGATAGTCTATACGACAGGAATCTCAGCCACAGAAGAGACTATCCCCAGGAGAGGTCAAGACAAGCTCCCAGCCGTCGCCGGCTCTCTCCCCCCGCATCCCGCGAATACTGGGAAGACACAGAGGACGAGGAACAGACATGGGAGCCCCTGGACAAATACCAGGAGAAAGACAGAGAACGAGAGGAAGAGGAGAGAAGGGAGAGACCCCCCAGAGGAGTGACGCCAAGCAGAAGACCTGCTCCACGATTCACTACCCCACTCTCCGTTTCCGCACCTACCCTCGAAGAAAGCACCCAGATGCTGAACCTGACGGCTACCATGGAGGAATTAAACCGACGACATCAGGGAATGAGTAAGGAAAACCGAGAGATGGAAGCACAGATACAGTCCTACCACGAGGCCAAAGACACTGGTTCCGAGGGATACCGAGCAAGCGCTGAACGCTGGAGAAGGGGCACCACCGCACAACGAGAATTGGAAGAACAAATGAAAAAAGCAAAGGATGAAATCAAAGCGTTGAAAAAGACGGAAGAAAAAAGAGTGACCAGATCCAATACCAGAGAGCATACGGCCAGCATGCAACCCTTGATGATAAGACATCAGGGATTGGAGTACCAGCCATGGAATGCTTCAGACATGTCCCAAATATCGGAGAAGTTGCCCTCCCTCCAGAATGGGGCTTTTCCGTGGATTGCCAAGCTGGAGGAAATGATGGTAGGCCAACAGCTGGCTATCGGCAATGTCAAGCGACTACTCTCTCACAAAGTAGGAGTCGCTGGCATGGAAGAACTACTAACCAAGGCTGCCATGGTGCGGTATGTAGTGTCAGGAGCCCACGACCAGGACCTCTTCGCCGCTCACAGAGGAGCACTGTGGCGGGTCCTGCGGGAAACCTATCAAACCATGATGCATCCAGACAAGATTCACATTGGTGCCTTGGGACCTGATACCCCCCCCAGAGAGTATGTGGCAAAAGCCTACGCCACCTGGAGAGACATGACTGGCCAAGACCCCGCACAAAATCCAATGGGAGAGGCGATGCTAAGAGAAAAAATACAGAAGGGCCTCTCCAACGAGGTGAGACAAAAACTGAACGAAGTGGTATGCCTGGGAAGCCTTCCTTTAGATGCATACATGGAGAACGTGAGCCATCAAGTGGAGCTGCACAGGAAGAAGGAGCAACAGGCCAAAGACAAAGAAACGGCAAGTCAACGAAAGCTCATGTACCAACAGCCTGTCGAGGCCATCAAGGTGGTAGAGTACCTCCAAGCCATGGTACAAGCCACACCGCGCCGAGACGGGGAATAGTGGACAACTGAACAACCAGGAAACAGCACAGCCCACCAAACAGGAAGCACCGGCACCCATTCAACAACAAAATCAGAAGGGATCAAACTGGCAGTCACGAAGAGGAAATGGACAGCAAAGAGGCGGACCCCCGGGATAGCCGGCGTCAGCGGAGTGTTGGCATTGTGGAGAAATCGGACATCTCGCCCGGAACTGTGACAAAGGATGGCGAAGCCAAGGACCCAGCAGCAGGGGTCGAGGAAATAACAGAGGAGGTGGCCGAGGAAGTTATGGCCGATCCCAGGAGCAGTGGTACGGGCCAAACCAATATCAGACCCAAGACCAAGACCAGATGCAAGACCAGAACCAGCAACAGAACAGGGGCCCAGTAAATCCATCCAGAGGGCCGGAACAGGAGTTCTGACGAGGCCCAGAGAGTTCAATGGGGGGGTGCCAGCTGTCATTGTCACACTTAAGGGAGGAACCAATAGTGCACGTAGCGGTGAATAATAAATCTGTCAGGATGATGGCAGACACCGGGGCGGCGTACACTGTGGTCCAACCTAAAGATGCGACACACCTGCCCATGTCCAGTCGATATGTACGGACCATTGGATTTGAAGGGATAAAGAAGCTGATTCCAGTGACAGAGCCTGTCACCCTGAAGTACAGAGGCAAAGAGGCGACGGTTTCCATCTTGGTCTCCGACACCGCACCCATTGGCTTACTGGGCAGAGACGGCCTTGGTATGTTGGGGATGAAGATTCTATGCACGCCTGATGGTTGTGTGATCGACGTCCCAGAAGACCAATACTACGAAATGATGCAAAGAACAGACCCCCGACCCCCGGAAGTATACTGGTTGGGGAACCTAAGCCAGGAATTGCTCGGACCAGCGTTGGAATGGGAGACCTTCATCACCGCCAATATGCCAGCTGCAAAGAACCCAGAGACACCATACCATTGCACTCTACAATACTATAGAGATGCGGATGAAAGACAAGCCGAGGAGTGGATGAGAAATCAACCAGAGGAGGTGCAGCTCAACGCCACCAGCATAGTGATGGGTCCCCAAGGAGCAGCAATACGACTTGCACGGAGCAACTATCTGCAAAAGGAACACGAGATCACAGACAGCGTTCCCCACGTGACGCTAAAAGTGACCGACTCGTGCAACCAACAACACATCGGAAGGATGATGAAAGAGGCAGAAGGAATAAAGTTCGAACAGACGACGGAGAACCAACTCATATGGATAAGCCCGGACAAACGGTTCGTCAAGATAATGATTCAAGGCACAGGGATGGGACGTCCCCAGACGGTGCAGCTGTCACAGGAGACAGTAGAAGAAACCCCCCAGAAATTGAGCCTCCAGGAGGAGATGATGGGGGCCATACCAGAAGTGCTGTGGTCAAAACATAGCATTGACATTGGACTGATCAAATCTGCTCAACCAGTGAGGGTGGAGCTTAGACCAGGAGCAACCCTGCCCTGGAAAAGTCAGTACCCACTGAAGGAAAAAGCGGTGGCTGGAATCGAGCCACAAATCAAAGGACTTCTAGAAGCCGGAGTACTACGAAAGACAAAGAGCCCCAAGAGCAACACGCCGTTGCTGCCAGTGGAGAAACCTGACACCTCGTACCGTCTGGTACACGACTTGAGGGCCGCCAATGAGGTTTTAATTGACTATCCCGCCGATGTCCCAGATCCCCACACACTACTGACATTCATCCCGCCACAAGCTGAGTATTTTACGGTTATAGATTTGTGTAGCGCCTATTTTAGTGTACCTTTGAGCAAAGAGTGCCAGCATTTTTTTGGTTTTACCTATAAGAATGAGCATTATGAGTACACTAGGCTCCCACAGGGATTAAAGCATTCCCCACATATCTTTAACAAGATCTTGAGAGAGGATCTGGACGGATTAGACCTGAGATTAAAATCCCGAGTCATTCAGTATATGGACGATATTATCTTGTGTGCCGACGATCAGACAACATGTCATAAGGAATCTATCGAACTATTGCAACTACTAGCAGAGAAGGGACACAAGGTGTCTTTGAAAAAATTGCAGTACTGTCGACCTAAAGTAGCATATCTAGGTCAAAAGATTTCAAAAGGCCATCGAGCTATTACAGAGGAACATTTGGTGGCTATTAAGAAAGCTCCCAAGCCAGTGACTGTAAGACAGATGATGATGTTTTTGGGAATCGTGGGGTATAGTTCCACTTGGGTGGAGAATTATACAGAACTAGTAGGGCCCTTAAGAGCTATGATAAAAGTTTGCGGAAATGATAAGTTGAGTGCTAAAGTAACATGGACTGAGGAGGGCCTGAGGGCATTTGAGACCATAAAGACCCGTATGTTAGCTGCCCCGGCCTTGACTTTGCCTGATTATACCAAGCAGTTCATACTGTATGTCTCTTCCTCTTCAGATCAGAGGTATGCATGCGCAGTACTGGCACAAAACACCGGAGTGGGGATCCATCCACAACCAATAGGATACTACTCCATCGCCTATTCAGAGGTGGAAATGGGAATGCCTCCGTGCTACCGAGATTGCGCCGGAGTCTTCCTGATGTACGAGAAAGCTGCAAGTATCATGATGGGGTATCCAGTCAATATTATGGTAGGACATGCGATCCAAAATTTGTTGGAATCTGGTAAATCTGCACTAACGATACCCCGTCTGAAAAATTATTACAGGATTTTGGAACAGGAAGATGTTACTTTGACTAGGTGTTCCATAGTGAACCCAGCGCAGACCCTTCCTAAGCCTGAGGATGGAGAACCTCACGACTGTGTGGCGGAAGCTGAGAGGTACTCCAGACTTAGAGCTGACTTGCAGGCTTTCCCGTTTAGCAGTCCTGATTTGGAACTATGGACAGACGGCTCATGTTACAGAGTTGGAGAGGACCTAAAAGCAGGTTACTCTGTAGTAAAATCACAAGGTGATGGGTTTGTCGTAGAAAAGGCCGAAGCCTTGACACAACCCTGTTCAGCTCAGCTGGCGGAACTAGTCGCTCTGACTGAAGCGTGCAAAATGGCAGAAGGCAAGAGCTGTAATATCTATACAGACAGCAGCTACGCGCAGAACATAGCCTTTCTCTACGGAGCGGTGTGGAAAGGGCGAGGTTTTAAGAGAGCAGATGGTACCGCCATAAGACACTGTAGTCAGATAACCGATTTGTTGCAAGCAATAATGAAACCCAAACAAGTTGCGATTATCAAATGTGCTGCCCATCAGTCTGATGAGTCTAAGGTGACCAGAGGTAACAACATGGCGGATGTCGCTGCCAAACAAGTGACAGGTGCGGACAGAGCAGGTAAGGTATTGGTTATCACACATGAGGTGGAGTTGGAAGATAAGATTACTTACAAAGATGTTTTGACCTTTCAGGAAGAGGCGAGTCAGGTGGAGAGAAATCTCTGGTCAGCAAGGGGGGCTAGTAGGGATGGGGCAGGCTTGTGGCGGAACCATGAAGGACTTGTGGTTGCACCAACGGGCCTGGTCGGACTGCTGATCCAAACTGCGCATGAGTTCTGTCATGCACACCGGAGAGAGGTGAGTAGGAAAATAGAGGAGTATGGGTTTTGGGCGCCAAACCTGCTACGGCAGATTGATTGTGTAATAAGTAGATGTGCAATTTGTTTGAAGAACAATGCACGTAGAGGGATCGTTGTGTCTCCGGGACACATCCCCACCCCAAATGGCCCAATGAGAGAACTTGTGATTGACTATGTAGACATGATAAAACCGATTAACCAAAAAAGGTACATTCTTGTCGTGGTGTGTCGATTTTCAAAGTGGGTAGAGGCTTGCGCGACTAAACATAAGGATGCTGCCTCAGTGGCTAAGTTCTTATGCCGGGAGGTAGTAAGCCGTTACGGAATTCCAGATAAAATCTCGTCAGATAATGGCAAAGAATTTGTGGACAAAACTGTACGTTTAGTACTCCAACAGATGGGGATAAAACAGCGTTTCGGGTCCGTTTACCACCCTCAGAGCCAGGGGGCTGTGGAACGCATGAACGGGGTACTTAAGAACAAATTGGTTAAGATCTGTCAACACACAGGTCTAAGTTGGCTGAGCGCGTTACCGTTGGCACTGGCGTGTAGATCAAGCGAGATCCGGGGCCTGCGTTTAACACTGCACGAGATGTTGTTTGGCCGATGTATGGTTGTGCCCGGATTGTGCGCAGCGGGAAAAGGTCAGAGTTTGGATATTCTAGACCACGAGATGCGTGAGTACGTGAAGTACATGTCAAAGCTCCACGGGGCGATCTATGATTATGTCTCTAGTAAACGAGAGACAGAGGAGGAGGAGAATAGGCGGAATGCTCCCCAGATAGTACCAGGGGACTACGTTTATGTCAAAGTGTTCAGACGCAAGTGGTATGGCGCGCGGCGGGAAGGACCGTACGAGGTCGTAAGAGCTACGGAAAGAGCTCTACAGGTAAAAGGATCTTCAATGTGGTTTCACCTTTCGCATTGCATAAAAGCCCTGCAAGATGGGCAAGAATTGGAATCCGAACCCCTGTTCAATGATCAAGAACAGGAGGAAATGCACGACGAAGGGGAAAATGAAGACGATTATGGGGAACCAGACAGGGGCGAACATGATGGTCCCTCTAGGGGAAATGAAGGATTTTTGCAGGAGCCAGACAGAGGAGATCATGAATTGGAATTGGAAAATGATGATTTTTCCTCTGTGGATTTTGGCGGAGTACCAACAGCGGAACCGAGGACGCTGGAGGAGAGAGCGATTAGCGCAAGTGCAACGAAAGAGCCACGGCCAAAAAGGGTTATCAATAGACCTCAGAGGTTTCAATGAGGATAACTGGTAGAATTGCAGCTAAGAGGAAATAGACCTCAGAAGGTCTTTTGCGAAGGAGAAATTCAGTTTTTTATGTTTATGGTTTAAGTCTCCTTCGTTTTTATTAGAACTGTTAGTCTTATATTGGTGTGAGGTAAATCTTTTCTTGCAGAGTCCATTACACAAAATAGACACATTTGGTAATTACATGGATAAATATAGTCTTAAACGAAATAAGCTGAGAATGGTACGATCATCTCTTTGCATAGAGAGACGGACCTAGATTGGATGTCATAATAATAACTGATAATGTGTATAACTGTGCAAAAAGAAGAGGTAAGTGAAATTTTGGATTTTTTTGAATTTTTTGAATTTTTTTAAAATTGTTTATATATTAGGGTAATTATATCATTTTTGATTTTGGAAATTTACTGGTTACATAATGAGGGTAGACCCCTCAGAGAAGGGTTTGTCGTAAATTAATTAAATCAAAAATGTACAAATCTAGTGCTAAGTAATGAATTTAAGAAACAGCATCTCAAAGGAAACAGGTCTCAGCGTGTAAACAGTAAAATACCCTGGCTTGTTAATAATAGACTTTGGATGAGTGGCAGACATTCTTGTGACACCCAACAAAGTGGGTTGCTAAGGTCATAAAACAGATCCCTCCACTATATGCTAATGATCAAACTGGAGGTTGTGGGTGATTAGAGTCAAAATAGACCAGATCATTGTGCAACCCCCCCTGTTTCAGTTAAACCTTTTGGTCAGGAAGCAGAAGGTGGGCAAAGCGTCACATAACTTAACAAGAACCAACAGACAGTTGGAGGTCAGAGGGCGGTTAGGCCCGTCAGCAGATAAAAACAGGGCCTTGAGAGGAAATAGCAGAAAGCAGCTGGGCAGAGATTAAGTATTTAGATAAGGGAGCAAAAGCTAAACTCCAAAAACTATAAAGAATTATTAATTAAAAGATAATGTAGAGAAGACATCAAGGAAATACAAGCAAAATAACACTAAAAATGAGACTAATTGACCACTGATAAGACTATTAATGAAATAAACAGACTCGCTGCTAAAAAGCCACATGTAGTTTTTCCCTCCATGTTGGGAGACCAAGAGAAAGGGTGAATATTGGATCAAATGCTGGCATACCCACTAAAAACATTAATAAAATAGGAGAACCATATCATTGTCAAAGAAATAAGATTCTAGTTAATTTAGAACTAATATTTAAGACTATTACTTGCGGGAGACCAAGTTAAACAAAATAGTGTGTTTAGAACTTAAACTAAAACAAAGTAAACTAAACAACCATACTTAATTAAGATTAAAACAACAGTATTACCTTTTCTCCTGATACATTGCTTATGAAATAAAAGAACTATGGGTTTTTGCATCAAACATTGTACACATGTTTTCACTGAAAACTGTGACCTCAATTGTCTAATTCTGAATTATACTATATCATGTTATAGGATTATCTAGTCTAGCACAATCTCTGGAGTGTAACAGTAAAAAAGCATTTAGTATAAAAGTATTCTGTAATTGCAAAATCTGGTATGTCATGTCATATAGGTTACTATGAATTGAAAATTGGGGACCCTGATGTAAACAGGACAAAGGTCTTTCTCTGGTCTGCATCCCCTTGGCAGTGGTATGTATTGAGCTGTACTATACTGTACCCATTCTGCAATCTGTTAGTAAAGTATTCATTCATTCATTCATTCAATCGAACAATTCAATGTTAGTCTGTCTCATTAAAAGGAAAAACGGCCCGAAATAGTCATTTCACCTCCTTATTTGGAGAAGGGAGACAGTCCCTTCGTGGTAAGCCAATCAGAGAAGAAACCGGAGTCTCTGGACTGTGACATCACAGTGCTAAGACTCGACCACTGGGGGAGGGGTTTTTGAGTCCTATATCTACCACAGGTCAGACACATTGAAAAGACCGCACGGAGACGAGAACACCACGAGGACGCACGGAGAAAGCAGCTTGAGACGACCCCACCAGCGCTGAAAACTATCCAATCGAGACGTGCTGCTGACAAGCTGTTTTAGACATAGAGAATTTGACTAGAGATTTAGGCTGTTTGTTTTAAACAATAAACGACGGCGAGACTGTCTTTGTACCGCAGCGCTGGCTCCGACTCCAAATCCTTTATAAGACATTTGAACAACGTGTGAGTACAATTAGCAGAGTTACAGTAGCGATCCACTATACGATCTTGATACTTTAGCTATATAGAATCATTGAATCATCATCAAAATCGCTCTTAATCACCCATTTCTGAACGGATTTTTATAAAATTTGGACTACATAAGACTACTGTACTACATAAGACTTCAGGATATGGACACAGTGTTTTCCAGCTTATACATTTGTTTTGGATATTATTTTTCTAGATATTGCAACTACTACAGAAAAACGTGAGTACACATGTACAAGTAGGGGAGAACAGGGATGGTTGTCACATGGGTAGGTTGTCACATTCATTATATTTCGCTACCAAAAGGTGCTTTCTCCCATATTTTGGTATGGAAATGTTCAGAATTGGGATCAGAGCTCACCTACATAGTCTTCTTTGGAGTAAGACAGCTGAACTTTTGTGTTTTTGTCACAATCACGGCCCGGGCCTTCCTCTGCCCCCGTCCTTCCGTGCCCTTATATGGGCAGCTTCCTGCCGCAGCCCTCCCACGTCAACCGGCGTCAATCGGCGCAGCTGAGAGGAATCTGCTCATCACCAGCCCCGATATACACCCCACGGATCCTGTCGTCCTTCGTCGGAGTGTTATCTGGCCATCCTAGGTACGAGGACGTATCCTACCTTGCTGCTCTCGCCTAATACTACCGACCCTTTGCTAACCTTTGTTCTCCCTGTGCCCAGGATAACCTGCTGCCGGCCTACGCTGTCTATCGAGACGCCGCCCGCCCAGATGTTACCGAGGAGAACGAAGAGTGCTCCTGTACCACATTCTGCACATTCCCTGTTGTATATTGACGCCTGGTACCTTTGGAATAAATATCCTAAACCGCTCCACTCTCTCTCTCCCTGTGTTTCTGCTATTGGGTTCAGCTACCGCAGCCCCCCATAACAGTTTTTCATGTGGAATTGTAAATATTCAGCTCCTCAGTATTTTTCTTCTATGATTTTACACAATTGGTTTATTGGTTTATGAAACAATTGTTACCCTTAAAAAGTGTGAAGGAAAAGCTATAGTTTAGATACTCATATTCCTTAAATGACTTCCTGTTCTTCCAATTACAAATCCCCCCTTTGGTAAGTGCATTGTCCTATTTTCCAAACAGTTTGCAACATATGTCATCTAGCAGAAAGGAGCCATGCTTTGAGAGGGCAATAGATGCCTTATATGACCCACACAATGTGTTGTGGTTTGTAACCGGCCCCAATCGCACAACACAAGACAGGTATGAGAGTAAGCCAAGAACTGGGAATTTATTGAAACACACAGAAAACGGCACTGTCCCTTTAAGGGAGAACACAAATTACTGGAAAACAAGAAATGGGAAAAAGGCACAGTGCCTCTAGGAGACGAGCTGGCTAAGGGGAAGGCTAAGGGAACAGGACAGGGCAAGGGACAAGGGCAGGAACAGGGAGGACTAGGAGGACTGGACGGGATGACTAGGAGGACTAGGAGGACTGGACAGGGAGGGCTAGGAGGACTAGAGAGGGGAAACAGGGACAGAGGCTCGCGGAGGCGGGCTGGGGAGAGGGAGGACTGGAAGGACTAGACAGGGAGGACTAGGATGACTAGGAGGACTGGAAGGACTGGACAGGGAGGACTAGGAGGACTAGACGGACTGGACGGACTGGACAGGGAGGACTAGAGAGGGGAAACAGGGACAGAGGCCCGCGGAGGCGGGCTGGGGACAGGGAGGACTAGGAGGGCTAAAAGGACTGGACAGGGAGGACTAGGAGGACTAGAGAATGGAAAACAGACAAAGACTGGGATACAAGCATTAGAAGAATGTTGCTGCTCTGCAGCTTCTCCCGGGAAGGTTCGTCTGAGGAATCAGACAGTGACGTCAGAGCCGCTCTGCAGAATCCTCTCGGCAGCTCTCCGAGGTGGTAACGGGACAGAGAGGGAGAGAGAGAGCGGGTTAGCTCAGAGTACAGTTGGGAACAGAGCAGGTGACAGGAGAAGTGACTTGTCCCAAAACAGAGTAATCCAAGTGACTGAATCTTCGGTGTAAATACACACAGTGAGCAAAGTCCCAATTATAATCCAAGTGATAATATCTTCGGTGTGAATACACACAGTGAGCAAAGTTCAAGCAAATATTATCCCAAATGAACAATCCAAAAAGCAGGCACAGGGTGAGTGACAGTCAGAACAAAAAGCAGGATCTCTTCAGTGTTTAACACACACGAAAAATGATAGGGTCAAAAAGACAGTCTTGCAAACTCACCCAGGCGCTGTGCGTAAAGAGAGCAGGATCAAAACAGGGGGAGCGCGTCGCTACGGGGAACGGGTTGTCCAGCGTCGTTACCGGGAACGGGTTGTCCAAGCGGAGGTCTGAGTGGTGCGCGACTAGAGTGCGTCAGGATGCGCGTCTGGATGCGCGTCTGGAGTGAAGAGCGCGTCAGGCTCGGAGGTCTGGATGAGCGTCTGGAGTGCGTCTGGATGCGCGTCTGGATGCGCGTCAGGAGTGAAGAGCGCGTCAGGCTCGGAGGTCTGGATGGTGCGCGTCTGCTTGGAGTACGCGCCGGTACGGAAAGCGCATCTGCTGCGCGGAGGTCTGGATGCGCGTCTGGATGCGCGTCTGGAGTGAAGAGCGCGTCTGCTGCGCGGAGGTCTGGATGCGCGTCTGGATGCGCGTCTGGAGTGAAGAGCGCGTCTGCTGCGCGGAGGTCTGGATGCGCGTCTGGATGCGCGTCTGGAGTGAAGAGCGCGTCTGCTGCGCGGAGGTCTGGATGCGCGTCTGGATGCGCGTCTGGAGTGAAGAGCGCGTCTGCTGCGCGGAGGTCTGGATGCGCGTCTGGGCGTCTGCTGCGCGGAGGTCTGGATGCGCGTCTGGATGTCTGCTGCGCGGAGGTCTGAAGTGGAACACTGGAATACCTCCCGTGGAAGTTTAGAGAGCGCAGTCCAGTGTCTCCTTCCAGGCAAACGGCGACAGGAGGCGAAGGCTTGAGCGCATCTCACGCCGGAGATGAAAACAGCATAACAGACAGAAACCGAAACTCCCGTAGGAGCCCTAGACAGAGAACCTCCCGAAGGAGTCTTGGTGATAGAGATATGATACGGAACGACCCGACAAGGCCAGAGGGGAAGAGCGAGGTACTTAAAGCCCAAAGGGGAACTAATTAGAATACACGTCAGGTGCGTGAAGGTAATTGATACTTGAAACTAGAAGAGTGTGTTCGGCACCAGACCAATCAAACACATAATGACAGGTAGTCCAAGGGTGTGGCTGCTGAAGAGCAAACGAACGCGAGGTTGGGGGCTAGTGAAGTGAGGAGACAGGGAATTAAAGTACAGGGAACAGGAATTAAAGGTCCAGGGAGAGGAGAACCTCACACAATGGCAATTTCCTGGGCACAATTTGATCCAATCATGAGTGAACATTTGAGGAGAATTCAAAACAATGAAACAAAGGTGCACTACCTCAGCAGTGAAATTCTAAATTAAATTATAGCACTGATTGGAGACAAAATAAGTGATGAGATAGTGAAACAGGTGAAACAAGCTAAATAATTGTACTGTACTCCGGACATTAGCCACACAGAACAATTGTCTATTGTCCTGAGAGTAGTGAACTGCGAGCCATCAGTTGGTGCAGCCATCTCTGAACATTTCATAGGATTTGTTCATGTTCAAGACACCACTGGAAAAGGTCTGTGTGACACACTTCTGGAGATTTTATTTCCTTTTGCGTTACATTTTGATGTGAATGGCAGCATTTGCAATATAATTATTATAATTTATATATTTATAGTATGTATATGTAGCGGGGTGGATAACATCCGCTTTGTGAGGGTGAGATTATACGAACACCGGATAGCAGGGACACAGAGGAGCTAAGTCCCACCGAACCCCCAACTGTGGTGGCCGCGCTGTTAGACGTAAGGGGTAGGAATGCAGTAGGCAGGGCCTTAGGATTTACTAACATAGGAACAGGTACGTTAGTCATGCAGGATGTTATAATAACAAATACTCATTAGTACCCTGTAACCCCCCTGAACAACTGTGTCCAGTCTAACAAGTGGCGTACCCCCTCACACCCGGTGAAAGTAGGGATCAATAGTCTCCCCAACCCGTTACCTTATTGCTCCGCTGTTGAGAAATTAGGTTAGCATGGAACCCCTTCTTCCACATTGACAACTGGCAATAAGGGCGACAAGTAATTCTCCGTAAATAAATATAGACACAGCAAACCAGGTATACAGTTCTCAGCAGAGCTTTACTGTAATTAAATCTCAATGCTCAAAAGTCACATAAACATAATTATGGTCCCCAGTACTACTCCCTCCATACACAACGTCTCTGTCACTTAGGCAACGAAAGCACTACGTTACCCAAAATGCATATACAGTGAACATTCCCTTTAAAGGCGCCCCGTCAGTAGTGACACGCGTAGCAATGTATGTCCTTGATATACCTTCGCCCTGTGGCGGCACACTAATAATACTCTGCCCAACTGTGCTACTGCACGGGTGAACACTCGCAGCACACACTTTCCATTCTGACAACACTGGTACCATAACACAATTGAAATAAACCAAACTTAAGTGGGGCCCACACTTTTAAAGGAAAAGTCACTATACCTAAGCCGGCTGTACCAAAATAACAAAACCCCACATTGGAGCGCCCTGTCGTGGCTGGGGAACGTAGTGGCCGCAAACGGTATGACCACTTCGCTCTCTCGAGCATGAACAAATAAAACGGGTTTTGTAATCAAAATGGCCTCTAGCGACCGTCACCTGGTACACCCCCGCCCGAGGTGTTGCAGACAGTCAGTTGGTGGTCTCCGTAGCTGCATGCGACGTCCAGTAGCGCCCCGGCGAAATGTTCTTCTCTTTGCTGTAGCCTGCGGGACTCGACGAGCTAAGCTACAAAGGCTAACTCACAATACTTGGTGTTAACTAGTAGCCGGTGCGGCTAGGATAGCTACCGACCTATACTTATAATACGTCAACTCCAGCAGTCTTCTCCCGTAGGTCGGCGACCGTCGTTCCTCTAACCCGATGCCTCGATGCCTATACTGGTGTTCTAACTCGCAAATATTCTGCGCTATATACTATTGTTCGGCACATTGTTAGCCTTTAGCTTCTCACTCGGGAGAGCCCCTTCACACGCGCCTCATCCCGTTCACGGTCGTCGCAGGAAAGGGCGTGCACCTTGCTTCTTCGTGTGTTTCAGTACACCTGCCGTCTTTCTTCGGACCACCAGTCTGACTGTCTCGCAGCACCCCCTAGTGTCCGTCCTCCTAAGGGAAATTGTCTGAAAGTCTTATGAAACGTATTCCAATGTCTATTATGAATACCGGAGTCTTTGACAGACACATTCATGTGTCTACATTTCCCCCCACTTTAAACTTGCCAAGTCCCAGGGCAAGCCACACAACCCCCCGTAAAGCAGAGTTATCCGATCAGACATCACATACACTTACAGTCTTTAGACAAACAATGTCGCACGACACCTGTTTACACATTTAACTCTGAATCCAACCTTACTCGGAGCCGGACACTCGCTTGGCTAAGGCACGCAAACACTGTTCACAGAACACACTTTTTAGTACATAGTCGTGACTATACCTAGTGGGCAAACAAGCCCTAGTACTCCTCTGTGGCCGGAGTGGTCCGACCTCCCCCCTTCAGACCCCGTGTCTGAATCGTCCGTACCCACCGACAGGTTGTCGGCAGCGGGCTCGTCCTCTTGGACTACAGGCCGTTCGCCTGGATCGGCCTCCCCTCCCCTGTCTACTCCGTCTTCACCCCGTGAGTCCGAACCCACCCCTTCCCCAGCGTCGGGCATGACCCCAGTAACAACACGAGGGGACCTAGGTGGAGTGCGTACTCGGGGGAACGGTTCCCGAGGGAGATAAATGACGGGTGCCTCGTCAGACTCGGAAGAGCTCTGTGAATGTTCATAAGTCCTCCGGGGGACCCGCACACGCCCTTGCCTGTCGGAACTGGGAAAGGTACAAGGCTTGAGTTGGTCCCGATGGACAGTCTTCTCCGGACCCCCCCCCCTCTGGCCGGACTGTGAAGACAGGCATCCCTTCTTGGTTCTGTGCAACCACCAGATAAGGGGTAGGTTCCCACTTGTCTTGGATCTTATTCCGACCTCTGAGTCGATGGTTCCTCAACAGAACCCGGTCTCCGGTCCTTACAAGCGCGCCTCTGGACTTTCTGTCATAGATCCGTTTGCGTCTGTGAGACGCATGTTTAGCCGTGGCTCCCGTGGCTTCTGCAGCGGCCTTCAGCCGCTCGCGGTGTCCCTGGACCCACTCGTACAAATTCTCCACAACGCTGCATTCCTCCCAAAGAGCAAGTAGAAGGGGGCGTACCCCGTCAAGGAATGAACATGACAGTTGTACGTAAGTACAAGTTCGGGCCGGTGTTCCTTCCAGTTCCTCTTCTTGTCCGCGGGTAAACTACCAACATATTGGTCCGGTTAAATCGCTCGCATTGGCCGTTCCCCTGGGGGTGGTAAGGAGTGGTACGGCTCTTGGAAATCCCGTAAAGTCTAGAGTTCTTTGATGACACTAGATTCAAAGTTCCGACCCTGGTCGGCATGAAGTCGAGCGGGACAGCCATAGTACACAAACCAATGTCGGATGAGCACGGCGGCAGTGGTCTTGGCGGTCTGATCTTTGGTCGGGACGGCAATAGTGAATCGGGTGAACATGTCTGTCAGTACCAGGACATTCTCGTAGCCGCCCATCGACATCTCCAGGACGGTAAAGTCCATAGCTAGGACTTCCATGGGTGCAGTCACGTTGGTGCAGGTCATAGGGGCCTGTGACTTAGGGAACACGTCCCGGGCTAGCGCACACCGTTTACACTGTTGCACCGAGCCGTTCACCTCCGCTGCCATCCCTATCCAGAAGTAACTTCGCCTCATCAGGTCTATGGTCCCACGTTTGCCAAAGTGTCCCCCATGATCATGTTGGGTCTCGTATATGTGTCGCTGCAGTGTCGTCGGCACCACCAGTTGCAGCACCTCTTCCCCGTCTCGGGGGTCACTAACGCGCCGAGACAGTACCTCGTTGCGCAAACGGAAACGCTCCCACTGTCCATATAACTTGCGTACGCATGGGTTTAATTCTTGCAACAGTGCTGTGGTAGGTGGGGTCCCACTTGTCACTGGCCGCCGTACTGGTCCCAGTTCGGGATCTTCTACTTGGAGTTGCCGTAACTCGTCCCAGCTATATCCGCTGTTTCCCTTCTGGGCCACTATTTGCCTTGCGACGACCGCTCGAACCCCCGACGGATCGGTCCGCTCCTCTCGGCCCAGGCGAGCACGGACTTCTTCCGCCGGGATCACTAGGAAGCCCTCTTTCGGGCCCAACACGTCCGTCTGTCTTGCGACGATCGCTGGGACCTCCGGCGGATCGGTCCGTTCCTCGGGGCCCAGCCGAGTACGGACTTCTTCCGCCGTGATCGCTAGGAAGTCTTTTTCCGTGTCCACTACTTCGGGTTCTTGTCTCATCGGAATGTGTGACAAGGCATCTGCATTTTGGTTGAGTCGGCCGGGTTTGTAATGTACTACAAAGTCATATTCGGCTAACTGCGCGACCCAGCGCTGCTCCACAGCCCCCAAGTTGGCTGTGTCCAGGTACCGCAAAGGGTTGTGGTCGGTGACCACGGTGAATTGGGAGTAGAGCAGGAGGTCTCGGAACTTCTCGGTGATCGCCCACTTCAGGGCGAGAAGCTCCAGCTTGAATGCGCTGTAGTTTCGGTCATTCCTTTCAGACCCTCGTAGGCCCCGACTCGCGTAGGCGATGACACACGCTCCACGCCCTCCTGTTTCTGACTCAGCATGGCCTCCAACCCCAGGTAGCTTCCGTCTGTGGTTACCACGAAGGGGAGTCGGAGATCCAGGTACGCTAACGCGGGTGGCGCCATAAGACAACCCTGCAATCGGTCGAAGGCCTCCTGGCAACCCGGAGTCCACTGGAAGGGCTCGGGCCGGCCCTTGGCAAACCCTTTCTTTTCTTTCCCCATGAGGGCATGTAGTGGTTGTGCTACCTGGGTGAAGTGGGGTACGAACCGCCAGTAGTAGGACATGAATCCGATCACTTGTCTCACCTCTTTCGCCGAACGTGGTTCCGGCCAGTCTTCCAGGGCCCTTACTTTGTCGGTGTCGACTTGAACCCCGGCCGCATAAACGATGTGTCCCAGAAACATTTTCGGGGTTTGAGCTTGAGGCTGTGTTCGCGGAGGCATCCGAACACTAGGTCTAGCTTCTGACAGTGGCTCTCGAAGTCGCTAGAGAACACCAACACGTCATCCAGATAGACCAACAGAACTCCAGTGTGTGTCTCCAGTGGGGATGTAGTGGGTGATCGTGGTAGTGTAACCATAATCTCCGTTGTCTACGGAGAACACAGCCTTGTGTTTCTCCAATACCTGGTTCAGTTGGTTCACTTGCCCCTGGTTGAGGTCCTGGAGGTTCGCTTGTACGGATACCGATAATCGTCTGGTCTTCCCGTCTGAGGTCTCGGGCCCGTGTTGTCTCCGGCGCCAATCGCCGTCACCCTCAACCCTCCGGTGACTTCCTCCACGACCACCCTCTCCTTAGGTAGCACTTGACGAGGACGGTATAGTTCCGCCAGTCTGGACCGAGGCAGGAGCACGATAGCTGTATCGGTAGGGTTTAACAGCCGCACGGGTACCCTCCCATTCATGGTGTGGGTCACTACATTGGCCACCAGTAGGCCGGGCGGTAGGTTGGCACTCGGAGTTCCCTCCAGCATCACTGGGTCGTTGTATCCTCGCCGAAGTCCCACAGCGGCCTTGGACGATCACCTCACTGTGTGGGGGAATGACTACCGGGTCTCTGCTGGACACCTTCACGTATCCCATTTTTCCCAGGGCGTTGCAACCCTGCTACTCTTGGGCGACTGCAGCGACGACACGGCGCAGGGCGGCGCTTCCGGTGTCGGAACGGTGGCGACTCGTCTGGCGTATCCCATCTACTCCGGCGAAGAGGGCGTATACTCCACTGAGTATATTCATCCCCAGAAGGCCAGGGATTGTGTTTCCCGCTGAGCTGCTGTTGGGGTCGTCCCTCACTACGAACACACACTTTCCGGGGAACTTCATCCCCAGACATTCCACATCTGCGAAGAGGCAACCAACCACTGGTATCTCTAGGCCGTTAGCAGCCGTCAGGGTGACCCAAGTGGCGGAGGACAGTCTCTCTCTTAAACTACTGCTTGAAGTGTGTTTCCGTCATGGTGGTCACTTCGGACCCGGTGTCCAGGAGGCAGCAAGTCTTGACGTCGTTGTGGGAGAATTGTTCCCGGAGTAATCAAATGTAGACAGTCAGGTAGGCTTGAACAAACATGGGTTTAATACCAAAGCAGGTTCAGGAGAATCAAAGAGTTACAGCAGGATGACTCAGAGAGTACACTGGCCGAGTGTCCCCAACTGAGCTCCAGATCAACCATTGTGGTCACATTATATACAGTCTATACAGGAGGGGCAATAGGTGTGTCCATTGTCAGTGGTCGAACTGGAAAGGTGGGTGATTGGTCTGTTCCATGGGGGGGATTTCGGGTCCATGGAGGGGGGGGGGGGGGTTGATGTGTTTCGGGGTGGTTTGTCTGGAATGGTGAGTTAGTGTGGTTTGCTCTGCTCTGGGAGGGGGCTTGGGGTGGTTGGACAGGAGAGGTGAGGGTGTGGGGTCTTTGGATACAATGGAGGGTGGGGGCTTGAGGTGGTGGTAGGGGGGTGGAGTTGAAGGTTAGACAGGTTTATACAGAACTTGGATATTGGGGGGCAATGCTGTCTGTCAGGGAGGGGTTAATTACAATTTGGGGTCGTGGGGGGGAATCCAGTTCTACCACAATTCACACTTTCTCTCATCTGATAAGAGTTGGTATATTCATTGTACAATCAATAGGATGTGGGATGAAGGGATTACATAATAATAGTTACAATGGACATTAACCTAGTGATTAATGAATCAAAAGTAAAATATTTACAATAGACATTAACCTAGTGATTAATGAATCAAACATAAAATTGAAAACCGTTAACCTAGTGGTTAATAAAAACTAACATGATTGATTATGGTAAAATGTTCAAAAATATATATATGCACAATTTATAATGATTCTTGATGAAATTACTTAAGATCCAGTTGTATTTAACCTGAGTTTGAGTGTCACTTTCATCTGTGATTGTCTCAGTTTTGTTGGTCTTTACTTAGAATCAGACAATTTTCTCCATTTCTTCTCTATAAATGAGGAGATAAAATGTCCTATGCATCGCTCCTGTATGTAATTCTAGAATTTCTAGTGCATATATTATCAACTGTCCACCATACAGGTGCAAAACAAAAACGCTATATGTCCTCCTTCATGAGAGAACGTTAGGTTATGGCTATAACCAAGTTCTGTTAGTTAGGGGCGACGCTTGGCATCACCTTACTGCACTATCTCGCATATGTGCACGCGCACTGAATAAAGACCACAATGTACCTTTAATCCCAATATTCGTCTGACCACACCCCTCATCAGCTTACCTTCATAAGCAGGTGTGTGGTCACCTGCTCTCCTCCTTCCCAAGCTTTCACCACAAGGTGAGGTCAAGGGCTGCAGCGGCCGTCTGATGCCAAGCGTCGCCCCTAACTAACAGAACTTGGTTATAGCCATAACCTAACGTTCTGTTTCGTTAAGGGGCTCAGCTTGGCATCACCTTACTGCACAAGGGGAGGCCAAGCGGAGCCGCTGGCTGACAAATACACCCCGCTGACAGCCCCCCAAACCATCAGAACAGGGAGGGCCGAGCCCCCCCGACCCCCCCTAATGGAGGGTATCCCCCCTATTAGGGGCTTCACGGGAAGGCGACGGACCCGACCGTGCGAAGAGGCACTCAAGCAACTCAACGCACAGGGTGAGCAGACCGTGGCTTGACCCCACGACTACACACACGCACAACCCGCATGCCACCCGGGAACGAACGGAGGAACAACCTCGTTACTGCCCCCAGAATCACGGGGTCAAGGGCAAACCCAACCCCGTGGCAAGGCCGTAGCAGCGGAGCGCGAAGGAAGACCCAGACCCACCAAAAGGACTGGACTCCCTGGAATGGGGGCCCGGAGAAGTCCATGATGCCAGCATCAAGACCCCACCAGGTGGGCACGTAGTGCCCCGCCCCCCACATCGCCAGCGTATTCGGACAAAGGCCCCTCAATTACTGCCCCTGGTATTCCCAGGCGGAATCCCATCCAAGTACTAACCAGGCCAGAACCTGCTTAGCTTCCGAGATCGGACGAGATCGGGCGAGTTCAGGTTGGTATGGCCGTAAGCCGAGCGGGCCCTGTCCCCCCAATAGTACACCGCCTGGCACACTGACCCTGCAGAACAGGCAGTCAGCATGGCCGTAAGCACACAAAAAGGTTAACCAACGGAAGCAGGCAGCGCACCGGGGAAAAACCAGGCAACAGGCTGTTAACCCTAGCCTGGAGACTGCGGACGAGACAGGCGCCAGAGGGGACAGCTGAACACAGCCGCCCCGGCGGAAGGAGCGTAAGCTGGCGGTGTTGCATGACCAAGCCTCCATTTAAAAACCCCCACCCAGAGGGGTCGAGGCAGAGAAGGCTGACACGATTGGCAGATGTCATGAACGTGCAGGGGCACCCTCAACCGGTGAACCCGGGAGTTGACACTGCTCCAACACACCAGGGAATCAACCACCTCGGTGTTACCCAATGCGGTGGTTGTTCCTATAACCCCTCAAGAAAAAACTCCAAAACACACCTGCGGGTATACACCGGCTATACCGCAGTACAAGTGTTTCAGTTTTCAAAAAAGGGTTAACCCAGGCCTACGGGTCGATATGCGTGTTGATCTTAACATGAAAAGAAGGCGCCACCCAGACGTTCGGGCGAACCGCGCCTGGTGGCCCACCCCAAGGCGTGAGACCCCTCTACATATGTTCAGATCCATTCCGTCATCATCCCCCAGACATGAACGAGAATCCGTCGAAAAACCAACCCAGGTCATGGGATCTGGTCGTCGGAAGAGGAAAAACCCCCATCTCAGTTGCTTTATAAAAACGCTGTTTCAACCACAAGCAACCAAGGCGTGCCAGTCAATCGCCTGTTTACAGCGAGCTAGCACTATACGTGCGTCGGGACACACCCCCATCAATGAACAGGCTATTTAGACCTGTCATTGAATCCCCAAGGCGCCCAGGGGAACGACAAGAGGGGTGTGACACTCCCTAACTCCAACACTTCTGGAATAGAAAAGAAGGAAGCATCAACAGTATGTATCCCAGTCTACACAGCCGGGGTAAAAAATGTTCACATTTTTACATCCCACCACCCTCCCATAGGAAGGAGACGGGGATCCCCAGAGAGACTTCCCACGCGAGCTGTACAGATTGAAAAGAATATATTGCACCTTGAGCCATGTAAAAAATTGGTTTTAGGGCTCTCCGGGGAAGAGGCACTGAACCCATACACACTCAATAATCGAATTGAATCGAATACATAAACAATAGAATAGGACCCTTCTAGAGGGTCCACTCACTTTGACAATCTGAGGAGGAAGGCTCTGTACTCTGATGGAGGCTCCCTCCCTTCTGTGAGTCCGAACTCACAGAAGGCCCGAATAGGCGCTTGGTGAGGAGGAGCCCTGACCACCCCCCTGAAACAGATCCATCACATGGACCTGAACAGCACACGGAAGTCCTACCAACAGAGACGCGCACAGTGACGTACTCTATGGCGGGGGAATTCCTGCGGTGCACACGCCCAATATACCAGGCCGTGGGACCAGGAAACTCCCCCCCCCCGTAACGTGCCGAACCGCCACGTGACGGGAACCTTGAAGGACAGGGGGTGTACCCCTGACCGACAGAAACAAGGGGGAGAGGAAAGGTTACCAGTTCACCCCTTTACGACCCCACACCCATGATACGATGTAATGACAAAAAGAGAATATGACACAGTCATAGTCAGCTCTATGAAGCGTTTGACAGCTCCACACAGCGCATGAGCTAACCTGCTATCTGATTTTTACTAAGGAAAAACACAGAATAGAGAGGGCTCTAAGAGCCCCGGTCCAACATACACATGTGCTTCTGTGGCCAGTCCAACCCAGTTGTAGGTCACATGACACACACAACCCATCATCACCTACAAAAAATGGCAAAAAACACTCAACAGAGGAACACCGTTTTTTCACAATGAGAGAATACATCATTCTCGATTAGTATCGGCCACAGGCCTTGCTAAGCACACATGACAGCGACCAAACCATTTTCTCTTTTAGGAAAATAAAGTTTCTCCAGCAGATTTAGCACAACCTCAGCAATCAAGCTAAGAGTTACATCGCATCCCTACCACACAAAAGACACAATTAGTGCACAAACATGTCTGATAGGAGGATGAAAAAGTCCCCAGGGAACCGGGGGGAAAAACACAATCCTCCTATTTTACCCTCAATACGGCCAGTTAAAACAGGAAAACCTGTTAATATGTGAACACACTGTTCATTGTCATCACAGTCTGAGAAAAGAACATTCTTTTACTCACTTGTCACCAAGCATAGCTTCATAGGTTAGTTACCTTAGTTGTGAGTACACGGTACATATAAACACCATGATGTTTCTCACACAACAACCAGATCATTACATCCCGATTTGCACGGAGAAGCTAACTGCCAGTGACAAAAACAGCTCACACATAACCCGCAACGTATCCTAAATGCATTGCAGCAACACACGTTTTGGGAAAAACATCGTTATTCACAATACATTTAGAAAAGTAAAACCAGAAGACGTGTTATAAGGTCTGGTCAAACCCGTTCCTACCCGGAACGCAGATCAGCGAAGTGCAGTCACAGACACCGTAGGAACACAGCCGCTCCTGTGTTGTCCGAACTGGGCAGCGTCACCGCTCCAACCCGCACTACAGTCCTCTGTTGATGCAACCTTGTCGTCCTGGCTCTGGGCAGGGTCGACGAAACATCCCCTGTCAAGGATGACGTCGTAGTCAAGAGTGTAAAACATGTTAAAATCAAAGCACGTTCAACAGAATAGCATCAAGCTAACGGCCGCTCCAACCGTTCGGGTGCTACTGCTTCTGCTCGCGAGACGCCGAGCTAACGACGCACGCGATCAGAAGCGAGCTCACGGCGGCGCGCGAGAAGCTAAGCTACCCCGCGCCAGGCCATGGCCTATAGCAGCAAGCTAACGTTACCTAGCGATCACAACATGCTAGCCCCGCAGCTAACAGCTGACAGTAGGCCCAACCTGAGCGATCCCAGCAGGCTAACGCAGCAGTTAACAGCTGACTGGCTAACCGTAAGCTAAGCAGCTATCAACTGAACCTGTAACAATGACATAACACTCACCCAGACAGGCCGCCGTTCTGAACCTCTCCTCACTTTTTAAGAGAAAAGAGAAAACAAGATGTCAACACCGCTTCACAACGGTGATTTTACCAACACCCGACGGAATCAGCACAATACCAACTGGTCTGTGTAGCTGACTTTGAACATGAATCTGCCGCTATCGCACATTCATGCACATATCCCCTCGTGAAGGAATACTCTCATTTGGATATGAAAGATGGGGCCTTAACACGGTGACAGAGAGAATCCACTCGTCCAAAACACACAGGGATCACCAGTGTTAATGGTCGCGGCCCACTAGTTAAAACTATAATGGTCTTCAGACCAAGGCCTTCTGTCGCCTAGATGGCTGAACAAAGGACCCTAGCCTGGGGCCGGTTTCCATAAACATTGTCAAGTAGCCCCCATAGCACTAACAGACAAGTGGAGCCTGCCAGCAAAACACTACTCACCCAACCTGGAACGCACCGCTTCTCACAACAGCGGCATGTCCGACAGTTCAGCTGTGGCCTGACAGGTTTCACCCCAACAAACACAGCAAGGAACTGCAGTTGAGAAGCATGCAGCGGCGTGCTCCCAATACGAAAACCGGTGGAGGATTTTTAGAATGATCAACATCTTCCAGACACTCCAGTACGAAGACAATATCGCCGTATTTTCTCGAAAATAGTGAGAGAGAAAATAAAGATATGATGTCAACGTATCCTTGTTTCCCAAGCTGTTCCTAATCTAACTTCTTCCATCATGGTGTCAAGTGTTGGGATCTACCGAGGCACTTATTCCTTGTGGTGAAAGCGAGAAGGAGGAGAGCAGGTGACCACACACCTGCTTATGAAGGTAAGCTGATGAGGGGTGTGGTCAGACGAATATTGGGATTAAAGGTACATTGTGGTCTTTATTCAGTGCGCGTGCACATATGCGAGATAGTGCAGTAAGGTGATGCCAAGCTGAGCCCCTTAACGAAACAGAACAAACCAACTGATTCTTTCTTGTCTAACAATAATATTTTGTAACTTAAGTAATTCAAATGTGATGCAATGTGATCATGTGACCACTTCTTCCTACAAAAATGCATTTTAGCTCATTATTACTAAACATTGTTAATGCTATCTCAATGATTTCATTTCATCACATTCCTAGTTCATCATCTTCCAGGTACATATAACATTGTGAAGCTGTTCTTGTTTGTGAATGTATTAATCGGATCAAATGCTGCTTCGCTTGTTGATGAGCTGTCATCCGTCGGGGTTGCGTTCTTTCGGGGTGATTTGCTGTGTTGAACGTATCATGCGTTCAGTCAATGTTTCTGTGAATGTCGTATGGCAGGGCCAGACAGTAATAAGAAAATAAAATATAAAAAACATAACAAAATGAATAGATGAGGTTCGTTTGGTTGTCCTTGTAAGAAGTCTTATTTTGACTGTGGGCATTGGGTCTTCTTTGTGTTCAGACGCTGCTCCATTGCCCTCTTAGGAGAGTAGCTGGGTTGTGTTAGCTTCTCCATCGCCCAGAGGGGGTTTTCAGGAGATTACCATCTGCTTCCTGTGCACCTCGTCAAAGATTGCAGGGCCCACGGGAGCAGTGGGGCGGTTGACTACAGTCACGTTGTAGCCTCCCTTCCTGGAGCCTATGTTGTTCTCCACCACCACTACATGTCTGCCTCTGTGCTCGCGCTTGACCTTCATCAGACCCAGAGATATGGTCGTAGGGTGTTCTTGAACGTGCTGTGCCGGTAGATCCTCCGTTCCCTGTCATCGCGGTACTTGAGGGTGAGGGTTTGCCGGTGTAGCGGCCTGTCTGTAGGACGCTCTCCCTCACACGGATGGTGGAGATACACAGCGTTGGCTTTGGTCTGTCGTAGGCTGCCGGGGTGGCGCAGCAGGCTCAAACTCGTTGACGGTGATAACTCTGAACTCGTAGGTGTCTTCTCTCAGGCCATCGAAGGTGGATTTCCTCTCCGTCAGTGTCTCCTTGGTCAGTCTCCTTCGTCGTCCTCTGCTGTTGTGGGTCATCCAGGTCTCTGGGTTTTGTTCCTCTCTGCCATGCTCCCGTTGTCGTTTGTGGTTCAGGCCGCCAAGAATCACTCCTTCTCACTCGTCGTGTCCTCACCAATATGATCTGAGGATGATAAAAACCTGCCTTAGATAATTTTTTATATAAATGATTCAGCGTCTTTCTGCTAAAGAGGAAAATCATTTAGGGTTAATTCAATTCATTGTGTACTAATATTATGCATGTTCTTTATCTTTGTGATTAGTTTGAACTTACCATTGAGTTGATGCATCTTCGTACTAACCTGTCCTTAATGGTGTCATGTCTTGGAAGGTGTTTGGGTCATGACCTCTCTGGTTCTCTTTCCACTTTGATATTCTCGCCGCTCGCATAGAGAAAAACAAAAAACAAAGACCTCTGGGCAGCCAGGTGTTTTGCATGAAATATACTCATTCATTGTCTCGCCTACTCCTATAGTAGGTAATATTAATTAATTTACCTCTAATACAAAATATAAAAATCTACTCCTAACTAACCTTACTGTCATGCACTTGTCCTAATATATACCAACCTGTACTAGCATTCAACACTTTGATGAACGTTGTTACTCAGCTGATGGATTGGTACCCTTCCTGTTGCCTTGCCGCACAAAACTTGTAGGTCGCTCCGGATAAAAGCGTCAGCTAAATGACAACAATGTAGATGTACACCTTGTATATTTTGATAATCATTGTGTAAATTATGAGCTAATCCAACTATATGTGTATATGTAATTAGTTCTGGTAGTTGATACTTGCAGTCATGGAAAGTATTTGAAAAGGTAGAGATTTAGTGGTTGTAAGCAGAGGATGGAAGGGGAAGATAGCATGCAAGTTGTTATTTTCATCATTCATCTTTAATTTGGGCAATTCTACTTTGTCTGATTTGAATCAGAACGCGTATCTCTAATTATTGTGCCTTCGTGAACAGAGAGATGATGAAAATTACTGGTTCATTATTCTGTTAGTAGGGAAGTAGGTATCCTTTCATGACTGCAGCATCATCACCTGTGTCTAAGGTAAGTTGTATAAATAAACAAAGATAAGTTATCTTAAAACATTGCATTGTGTTTCGTTGTGTGTTCCCCTGCTGGGGTGTAATCTTTTTGCTAAGTAGGTTTCGGTGTGGTACAGGGAGAACCCTGCATATCAACGTTGTGTTTCGTTGTGTGTTCCCCGGCTACCATTCATCGTCAGGTGAACTTCGGTGGGGACAAGGAGAAATCTGCATTTCAAGTATCACTATGAATTTGTCAGGTTGTCCTTGGTTTCTGTAAAGCTTAATTTACGTTAATGCAAGTATTTTAATGGTCAACAAGTTGTTTCCCAGTCAGTCTGTGTCCTGCCTGCACTCCAGTCTGTGTCTTCAGTGTCCACATTCAAAACAGTCATATCCTCTGTGGTGGGGGTGAGACTTTCATTCAATTTTGAGGTTCATCAGTTTGCCTCCTGTAAATCTCATTAAACATGTTAATTTGCCACTTTTCAAACCGTTTGGATGATCTTTTGTCTTTCCCAGTTATCCAATACTATTTATATCTTGTGTATATTTGCCAATTCCTCTTTAATATCTGTTGGGATACAAAGATACTTAAAAAGTTAGTTTGTCATTAATTTTATCATCATATGTACACATATATATTACCTATGTTCAGGGCCGCCTCAGGGGGTGTGCGAGCAGTGCGGTCGCACAGGGCCTCGCAGGAAGGGGGACCTTGCACAAAAAAAAAAAAAAAAAAAAAAAATTATTATTTTCTTTATTTTTTTTTTATTTATTTTTTTTTGCGAGGCCCGCCTTCCCACGAGGCCCCTTTTCATCACAGACCTAAAATCTAGTTTTGCTTATATGCTTATATATTTCACATTAGACACGTTTGTAGAATGTGTCTGACTTGTTCCTCTGCGGCTCTGCAGCAGACATACTCACTATTGGAGCTCTGGGGCTCTGCAGCAGACATACTATTGGTTTCAACAAAGGGAGGGGTTACAACTTACATGTGTACAGTCGGCCGGCGTGCGTCAGCTGCGTTTGACTATTTCGCGCGTGCAGCATTGGAGGTTATTATGCTTATGCCAGCCAAGACGAAGAGGACGGTCAGATGGACTGAAGATGAAAGTTGTTGCATGTTAGACAGTTCAGTCAGGCTAGCCATGTCGGCTTAGCTAAAGGCAGGGACAGCTAGTTAGCTTTAGCTACGTTATAATATCGAGTGCTAACGTGTGGTTCAGACAGTCGGGATAGCCATGTCGGCTAGTAGCTAGCTTAGCTAAAGGCTAACTAGCGTTAGCTAACCTAGAGAGAGTGCGTGTAGCATTGTTATGCCAAGATGAAGAGGACAGTCATTCGGCAGATGAACTTCGTCAACTCCACGCGGTTTGTCTCCATCCTCTTGGACGTTTGGTGAGTTTTTAATGCACTCTATTCTATTCCCGCCGTTGATATATCTCTCTCTCTCTCTCTCTCGGGCCGGCTAGCTATCGTGGCTAAGGCTAATGTTATGTTGGCTAACGTTATGTTGAGCCAGACATGCTCTCTCTCTCTAGCACACAAACACACATGCTCTCTCTCTCTCTCTCTCTCTCTCTCTCTCTCTCTCTCTCTCTCTCTCTCTCTCTCTCTCTCTCTCTCTCTCTCTCTCTCTCTTTCTAACACACACAGACATGCTCTATATCTCTCTCTAACACACAAAATGACATGCTCTCTCTCTATATTTCTCTCTTTCTAACACACATATACATGCTCTCTCTCTAACACACACACACACACAAACACACATGCTCTCTCTCTCTCTCTCTCTCTCTTTCTAACACACACAGACATGCTCTATATCTCTCTCTAACACACAAAATTACATGCTCTCTCTCTATATTTCTCTCTCTTTCTAACACACATATACATGCTCTCTCTCTAACACACACACACAAACAGACATGCTCTCTCTCTCTCTTTCTAACACACACAGACATGCTCTATCTATCTCTCTCTCTTCAATTCAAATGGGCTTTATTTCACATTCTTGTATTTCTCCCAGTAGGTATGGGAGTTTTGAGTTATTGTCCATGTTTTCAAAGTCTCTTTGGGTGTTTGCAATTTGTGGGAAGTATATGTCTTTCTCGATGGCTAGGCTGTGCTCGCTGAGTCTGTACCTAGTCAAGGATCTTCTTAGTATTGGGTCAGTCACAGTGCTCAGGTATTCTGCCACTGTGTACTCTCTGTTTAGGGCCAAATAGCATTTCAATTTGCTCTGGTTTTGGGTTGTTTCTTTCCAATGTGTGTCTCTCTCTCTCTCTCTCTCTCTCTCTGGCCTTGCTCTGGTGGAGGGTCAGGGGCATTGCCGGGTCTGTGCAGCGATAACACTGTATATTGACTGTAGAACGGGAGCTCTCTCTCGCTCTCTCTCTTGCTATATGTTGACTGTATCATGCCCAGCCTCGGGCAGCGCTATTATTTAAGAATATGTTGACTGTATAAAAAAAAATATATATATATATATATATATTTTTTTTTTACCTTTTAGGGGGGGGGGGGGGGAGGGGGGGGGGGATCGCGTTTAAATCTCGCACAGGGCCTTGCATTTCTCCCAGGCGGCCCTGCCTATGTTTATATATATACCCGTTCATATGCCTGCATACAAATGTGTATAAAGTGTCATCATTTACCTAATATATTATCTTAATATTACCTTATCCTATAATAATAATAATAATAATAATAATAATAATAATAATAATAATAATAATAATAATAATAATAATAATAATAATAATAATAATAATAATAATAATAATAATAATAATAATAATAATAATAATATAATAATAATAATAATAATAATAATAATAATAATAATAATAGCACATTATTATATCTATGCATCGTTTCAATTTTCCTAGAAGCACTCCAATACACACACATACTTTGTTCTACAAATTTTTTTAACATACACCTATGTTTCAACAATGATATAGTTTATTTTACGTGCCTACAGCTCATATTGGAGTGATCCTATATGAATCCAAAACATTCATATGCTGTTATAAGAACCATGAAAACAAACGCGTAGCGTATGTTACCTGTTGTATTTATAATCCCCCCCCAAAAACAACAGTTGCTGTTGTCCTTTCTTTAACTTCTGAATCAAACATTACAGTCCTTTTATGATAATATTTGACATGCATGCATTGCGTCTAGCAAAATCTTGAATGGCGGTTGTAATTGAGTCTGGTGTTTTCGCCATGCCATGCATTCATGTCTGGGATAGCCATTTCTCCAGCCATACCATGAGATTTATTTCCCAGGCATGCCATCATTAGTTGTGTAATATCTATGGGTGTGGGATCATAACAATGGCAGATTGTTGTTAGCTGGTCCATTTCAGCTTCATCTCTCTGTCTGGTGACATTCCTTAAATCAATTTCACACTGCCATAATACCAAAGCATGTTTTATCCGACTATTTTTCTTGTCTGAAATTGAGCTGGTTCTTGTAACAATAGGATTGTTCTGTTGCACGTAGGACACTTTTAGAGGTGACACTGAGGGTTCACTTGTGGTGGAACCAAGCTTATGTATAAGGATAACAACTGTAAATAAAGTACAAGTAAGCAAGGCTGCTTTAACCCTTCATTGTGTACAGTCGGGACACGGACAGAACATAATGAAACCGTTCTGTCTCAGAACTCTTCCCGAACAGCTTTAAGTTTATCATTATTGTAACAGCCTTCAATCGGCCATCGGTTTTTAGTCCATTTTGACCATGATTCCAAGTAGCGTACAGCTATAGGTCCGTACTTATCTTGCATGAAGTCACTTGGTGCATTACCACTGATGTCACGCTTGCTCTGACAGAGACCCATTCTATTTCCGTGTAATGAAACACTCGCGTTTCCCGTAAACCCGGAAATAAAATAGGAGCACGTCACCTAAACTCAAATGCCTTGGCGACCCGTGTTGCTAATGTAAACAAACGAAATTCACAGCGATCACATACGGGACACACAGGGAGACAAACGTGAAACGCTGAAACGAGACTGACAAACTTATAACAGTACAGGTGTACGCCGTGAACACGAAACAAAAGAATGAGAATTATTTGTATTGATTTTGTACTGGCCCTGATGGTAACCTAAACCGAAACCGAGCCCAAACGCGTCTATATTAATCCCAGCCGAAGAGTGCAAGAGCGCTTCCGCATTTTGCCCTGATTGGCCCCGGTAACGCCCTCCAAATGCGCATTTTCTTTTCCCCCGCTCAGACGCCAAAATGGAATACATGTATATTATCGCGACGCGATTCACTCGCAACGCCATAACGTTTTCCCTGTACATTGCAACATTAACACAACACAGCTGTCAACTGTACTTTACATATTATCCAAACGAGGACCACATGTACTTTACATATTATGGAATACATGTCAATCAATCAATCGCGTACCTCTTAGTTAGCTCAGTTAGCTGCATGTTAATCCATGTTAGCTCAGTTAGCTCAGCAGTTAGCTCATGTTAGCTCAGCAGTTAGCTCATGTTAGCTCAGTAGTTAGCTTCATGTTAGCTCCATGTTAGCTCAGCAGTTAGCTCATGTTAGCTCCATGTTAGCTCAGCAGTTAGCTCATGTTAGCTCAGTAGTTAGCTTCATGTTAGCTCCATGTTAGCTCAGCAGTTAGCTCATGTTAGCTCAGTAGTTAGCTCCATGTTAGCTCAGTAGTTAGCTCAGCAGTTAGCTTCATGTTAGCTCAGTAGTTAGCTTCATGTTAGCTCAGTAGTTGGGATAAAGGAGTCGGAGGCGGTGTATCGAAGTTGAACCTAATTCCTTTATTCAACAGCAGCATAACAACAATGTCAACGTAGTCGAATCGATAGGTAGAATGAATGCTTGAGGCAGGAAGTGCTACACACAATATCGTCCGGGGGGAACTACTATTCCCAACAACAGTTCTGTGTGAATTATGTACAGTCACTACACGATCAATCAATCAATCATGTACCTCTTGCACGGCTGCGGCGCGGCGGCTGGCGTGGCTGAATAACAGTAGCAGTGATCGCCTGCTGCGTCCATCGCGTGTATATATACCGTATTAGTATTAATAGCATATAGCAATAGCAATATATAGCAATAGCAATAGCATATAGTATTAATGTGATTGACCAGCGTTTAATATGGCATCTGTGATTAGTGTTGAATGGGGATCTCGCGTCGAACCAAGCGGCGACCTCATGCGCATGCGCGGCGAGCACCTGGGTGAAGGAAAAGGAAATGCGCATTACCGTACTGGCGTATGGCGAAGAATGCGGAAGCGCTCTTGCACTCTTCGGCTGGGATTAATATAGACGCAGCCCAAACACACACAATCCGTATCCTCACACGTTAGAATACAATACTCGGATCCACAATCATTCGATGCCTGGAACTGTTTACCAACTGTTTCATTTATTCACAAGACCTGCACATCCGTCATACATCCGTCGCCGAGCTCTGTTGTCCAACACGATGGTTTTTACACCCCAACAGCATGTTCCAGAATCTTGCATTCACACACTGATTCATACAGCCCCCATCCATGAAGGGACTATCATTCACACAGCCCCCATCCACAGGGGCACCTGTCCTACACAGGTAAATATTGCGCGCACGCGACTTCACAGAACCAGTATTGAGTCAATACACACAATATTCTCACCATCCAACTGTAACTCCTTACATATATATATATATATATATATATATATATATATATATATATATATATATATATATATATATATATATATATATATATATATATATATACATATATATGTATGACAAAAATCCACTTCACCTGGCATAGAGGCAGGGGGGAAGGCTTTAATCCTGACCGTGTGTTGTCGACGTTCTAATAATTCCCCATCCTCTGCTGCCAGGTGAAGAAATTTCTGTCAGTGGTTCGGAGATCCCAAAAGGAGGAAAAAATCCTGTTGTCCGTGAGGCCAAATTGTGGGAGAATTGTTCACGGAGTAATCAAATGTAGACAGTCAGGTAGGCTTGAACAAACATGGGTTTAATACCAAAGCAGGTTCAGGAGAATCAAAGAGTTACAGCAGGATGACTCAGAGAGTACACTGGCCGAGTGTCCCCAACTGAGCTCCAGATCAACCATTGTGGTCACATTATATACAGTCTATACAGGAGGGGCAATAGGTGTGTCCATTGTCAGTGGTCGAACTGGAAAGGTGGGTGATTGGTCTGTTCCATGGGGGGGATTTCGGGTCCATGGAGGGGGGGGGGGGGGGGTTGATGTGTTTCGGGGTGGTTTGTCTGGAATGGTGAGTTAGTGTGGTTTGCTCTGCTCTGGGAGGGGGCTTGGGGTGGTTGGACAGGAAAGGTGAGGGTGTGGGGTCTTTGGATACAATGTAGGGTGGGGGCTTGAGGTGGTGGTAGGGGGGTGGGGTTGAAGGTTAGACAGGTTTAGACAGAACTTGGATATTGGGGGGCAATGCTGTCTGTCAGGGAGGGGTTAATTACAATTTGGGGTCGTGGGGGGGAATCCAGTTCTACCACACCGTCTATTTGAACATCTAGGGTGTGGCAACCCCCGTATATATCTTCGGGCTCTAGGCCCGCCGCTGCCGGGTTGGCTGCTCCGCCTACTACGGCGTCGACCGCGCCTTGTGTTCGAGTGGACGGGCCCTGTAGACCCGGTGGTTCAGGCGCGATGGCAGGGGCTGGGCGTGGTCCGCCGGTCTGGAGTGGACATTCCAGACTAATATGTCCCGGCTGTTGACAGGCGTAACAGATCAGTCTCCCATCCTCGCTCCGGCGGAGTCCACTGGAAGGGCTCGGGCCGGCCCTTGGCGAACCCTTTCTTTTCTTTCCCCATGAGGGCATGTAGTGGTTGTGCTACCTGGGCAAAGTGGGGTACGAACCGCCGGCAGTAGGACATGAATTCGATCACTTGTCTCACCTCTTTTGCCGAACGTGGTTCCGGCCAGTCTTCCAGGGCCCTTACTTTGTCGGTGTCGACTTGAACCCTGGCTGCAGAAACTATGTGTCCCAGAAAAATTTTCGGGGCTTGAGCTTGAGGCTGTGTTCGCGGAGGCGTCCGAACACCAGGTCTAGCTTCTGACAGTGGATCTCGAAGTCGCTAGAGAACACCAATACGTCATCCAGATAGACCAACAGAACGTCGAAGGCCAGGTCTCCTAGAACCGCGGTCATCACCCGCGGGAACGTCGCCGGCACATTACACAGCCCGAATGGCATGCGGGTCCACTGGTAAAGGCCGAAGGGCGTAGTGACGGCAGTCTTTTCCTGATCTTCCTCCTTCACCGCCACTTGGAAGTAGCCGGCTGTGAGGTCGAGCGACGAGAAGACCTTAGCCTGTCCGAGGGCGTCTAGGGACTCCTCTATTCGGGGTAGAGGGTAAGCAACAGAACCGCACGGAGCCGTCCTTCTTGATTACTATCACCGCCGGTGACGCCCATGGTCTACAGCTCTCCACCAGAACGCCTTGAGCCACCAGATCTTGCATGTGTTGTTTCACCTCTTGGAAGATGTGGGGAGGTATCCTACAGTGCCTCTGTTTGATGGGGGGTGCGTCTCCAGTGGGGATGTAGTGGGTGATCGTGGTAGTGTAACCATAATCTCCGTCGTCTACGGAGAACACAGCCTTGTGTTTCTCCAATACCTGGTTCAGTCGGTTCACTTGCCCCTGGTTGAGGTCCTGGAGGTTCGGTTGTACGGATACCGATAATCGTCTGGTCTTCCCGTCTGAGGTCTCGGGGCCAGTGTTGTCTCCGGCGCCAATCGCCGTCACCCTCAACCCTCCGGTGACTTCCTCCACGACCACCCTCTCCTTAGGTAGCACTTGATGAGGATGGTATAGTTCCGCCAGTCTGGACCGGGGCAGGAGCACGATAGCTGTATCGGTAGGGTTTAACAGCCGCATGGGTACCCTCCCATTCATGGCGTGGGTCACTACATTGGCCACCAGTAGGCCGGGCGGTAGGTTGGCACTCGGAGTTCCCTCCAGCATCACTGGGCGGTGTATCCTCGCCGAAGGCCCACAGCGGCCTTGGACGATCACCTCACTGTGTGGGGGAATGACTACCGGGTCTCTGCTGGCCACCTTCATGTATCCCATTTTTCCCAGGGCGTTGCAACCCTGCTACTCTTGGGTGACTGCAGCGACGACGGGGCGCAAGGCGGCGCTTCCGGTGTCGGAACGGTGGCGGCCTGTCTGGCGTATCCCATCTACTCCGGCGAAGAGGGCGTATACTCCACTGAGTATATTCATCCCCAGAAGGCCAGGGACTGTGTTTCCCGCTGAGCTGCTGTTGGGGTCGTCCCTCACTACGAACACACACTTTCCGGGGAACTTCATCCCCAGACATTCCACGTCTGCGAAGAGGCAACCAACCACTGGTATCTCTAGGCCGCTAGTGGCCGTCAGGGTGACCCAAGTGGCGGAGGACAGTCTCTCTTTTAAACTGCTGCTTGAAGTGTGTTTCCGTCATGGTGGTCACTTTGGACCCGGTGTCCACGAGGCAGCAAGTCTTGACGCCGTCTATTTGAACATCTAGGGTGTGGCAACCCCCATATATATCTTCGGGCTCTAGGCCCGCCGCTGCCGGGTTGGCTGCTCCGCCTACTACGGCGTTGACCGCGCCTCGTGTTCCAGTGGATGGGCCCTGTAGACCCGGTGGTTCGGGCACGATGGCAGGGGCTGGGCGTGGTCCGCCGGTCTGGAGTGGACATTCCTGACTAATATGTCCCGGCTGTTGACAGGCGTAACAGATCAGTCTCCCATCCTCGCTCCGGCGGGGTAGTCTACGCGGTGTAGGGGGCAAGTCTCCTCGCCGTCCGTGTCCGGCGGAGCCTCCTTGTGGCGAGCCCCTCTCTTGCTGCAAGGCCCGGAGTAACTGCTCCTGGCCAGCGATCAGCTGTCGAATGGATTCCTGTAGTGCTGGTACACTAATGGAGGGTCCGTGGTACTCCGCGCCTGCGGCGTACACCGCGCCCCTGGCAGAACTCTTAGCGGTGGACAGGGCCTCTTCCTCCTCAGACCAGTCAATTGCGGCCAGCATCAGCTCAATAAACGTCCTCGTCCCCTTCTCCCTCGAGTATCGTTTCATCTCTCGTTGCAGCGAATCATCTCTTAAGCCTAGGCCAAACTGCTCCTGCAGTAAGGTGGCGGTGTCCGGGACCCGGTTGGACGCCCGCCTTTTCAGACGCCGAAGCATCTTTTTTTTTTTTTTGGAATTTTCTTTTTTCTTTTCAATTTTTTTTACATGACATAAAACTAGACACACACACATTAAAAGTAAAAATCCAGAATAAATCATAGGACTATGATAGTCCAGTATTTAAATCAAAATAAATGTAGATTAAAGGATATATAATAATTACGATACATGACATAAAACTAGACACACAAACATTAAAAGTAAAAATCCACAATAAATCATAGGACTATGATAGTCCAGTATTTAAATCAAAATAAATGTAGATTAAAGGATATACATAATAATTACGATACACTACAATTCATACAAATGCTCTTGCTAGCTCTTCTGCACCCTTCCTGTCTCTTTCCCCCTCAGGACCCCCCTTGGACAATAACCACCATTTCGTTTAACACCAAGGATTACAAATTCAAATGCTGTGCTTTATCTTCTCCACCATATCTGACCAAATTGCTATGTTGGCTTCTTTGACACCTAGAATTTGTGCGGTAGATATCTCTAAATAAATCACATCTAGATAGGTAAGAATCCATACCTTCAGGCAAATTTATTCCGGTTGAATCCAGCGTGATGCTATTAGCTTTTTGGCAGCCGTAAGACCGGACAAGATTAGCCTCTTAACATGTATTGAGTGTGATAACTGAGAGACATCATTCAGCAACAATACCGAAGGCAGTACAGGTATGGTCAGAAACAAAAGTTCCGAAGCATCTCTTATAGGTCGTAAGCGCATTGCCTAACGGTCTCACCCGCTGCTTGTTTGCGGTCATAAAACTCCCCCAGACGGACGCTGACTGGGGCTTTGTCTCCATAGGTCGCTTCTAGTACTTGGAACATGGCTTCCGGTTGCGGGTGAGCCTCTTCCAACATGAGCCTCACCATCTGCTTGGCCTCGCCCTTCAGGTGTAGTTTTAAGACCTCCACTTGGTCTTCGGCTGGCTCTTTGCTAGTCCGGAAGTGAGACTTCATCGCACGGATCCAATCCTCAACCCACAGCTCTCCCCTCTCTTTTCCCCCACCGAACTTGGTGCACTTTCGGTCCTGTTGGACATACACAGTCGAGGGGGTCACTTGGGGAACACTGGGGCTTCTCTCGAGGACGGCCTTGACCAAGGAAAGTGCTTCTCTCTGGTCACTCCGGGACTGCTCCATGAGCACTGTCTGTCGGTCCATATGGCCTGCTTGGTCAAGGTATTTTACTTTTAGGGCCTCTACGCATTCGGTCAAGTCTCTCATGGTGTCTGCCCCCTCTTCATTCACCTCAGGTGGGGTCTGCTGGGCACTCAGTTGCTCCAGGCACACCAACTGCTCCATATACTTCTCCTGGAGCGCCTCGTACTTTGCCGCCATTTCCTGCATGGCGCGGGTCTGTTCTTCTGTCATTTCTGGTCTCTCAACAGGTCGCTTAAAGGAATTTGGTTTGGATTTTGATCCTGTTCGTGATGCCAAATGTAGCGGGGTGGATAACCTCCGCTTAGTGAGGGTGAGATTATGCGAACACCGGATAGCAGGGACACAGAGGACCTAAGTCCCACGGAACCCCTAACTGTGGTGGCCGCGCTGTTAGACGTAAGGGGTAGGAATGCAGTAGGCAGGGCCTTAGGATTTACTAACCTAGGAACAGGTACGTTAGTCATGCAGGATGTTATAATAACAAATACTCATTAGTACCCTGTAACCCCCCTGAACAACTGCGTCCAGTTGTTCAGGGCGGCATACCCCCTCACACCCGGTGAAAGTAGGCATCAATAGTCTCCCCAACCCGTTACCTTATTGCTCCGCTGTTGAGAAATTAGGTTAGCATGAAACCCCTTCATACACATTGACAACTGGCAATAAGGGCGACAAGTAATTCTCCGTAAATAAATATAGACACAGCAAACCAGGTATACAGTTCTCAGCAGAGCTTTACTGTAATTAAATCTCAATGCTCAACAGTCACATAAACATATGGTCCCCAGTACTGCTCCCTCCATACACAACGTCTCTGTCACTTAGGCAAAGAAAGCACTACGTTACCCAAAATGCATATAAAGTGAACGTTCCCTTTAAAGGCGCCCGTCAGTAGTGACACGCGTAGCAATGTATGTCCTTGATATACCTTCGCACTGTGGCGGCACACTAATAATACTCTGCCCAACTGTGCTACTGCACGGGTGAACACTCGCAGCACACACTTTCCATTCTGACAACACTGGTACCATAACACAATTGAAATAAACCAAACTAGGAAAACTCAAAAATTTGGGAAATTAGCTTATTTAACATCTTCCCTTCTTAGACAAGAAGATACATACCTTTTTCGTCTCTCTGCATGCATTGGGCTTAGGGAACGCCTGGACCGTTAACCTAGCTTAGCTTCATCACTGGAAGTGGGGCAGACATCTAGCCTAGTTCACTACAGAAATATACTCCAAATACAATCAAAATACAACTCCCAAACGTTCCTGTAAACATGTTGTGACCTGTGTATTTACCATGTCTCCCAGTCACACAAGTCACACGAGTCTCCCAGTCACACAAGTCACACGAGTCTCCCAGTCACACAAGTCTCCCAGTCACACAAGTCTCCCAGACACACAAGTCTCCCAGTCACATGAGTCTCCCAGTCACACAAGTCTCCCAGTCACATAAGTCTCCCAGTCACACAAGTCTCCAAGTCAAACAAGTCACACAAGTCTCCCAGTCACACAATTCTCCAAGTCACATGAGTCTCCCAGTCACATGAGTCACACGAGTCTCCCAGTCACACAAGTCTCCAAGTCACACAAGTCTCCCAGTCACACAAGTCTCCAAGTCACACAAGTCACACGAGTCTCCCAGTCACACAAGTCTCCAAGTCACACAAGTCTCCCAGTCACACAAGTCACATGAGTCTCCCAGTCACACAAGTCTCCAAGTCACACTAGTCTCCCAGTCACACAAGTCTCCCAGTCACACAAGTCTCCAAGTTACACCCAGCCTACAAGATTATTACTATGCAGCACAACTGAGAGCAGTGACGTGCTGGTGTAACGACAGATATGAGGCAAGATGGAAAGACATTGAAAAAGAAGGGGAGGGATACACGGTACAAGCTCTGGTGGGAGATAGGGAACTATTTAAAGAAAAAGAGGGACTATTAGATCCAATCACCAAATGCACCTTGACCATATGGAACAGAGTAGTAAAAACACACAAATTGGAGAAGCAGTCAGGGGTTCTGAGATGGGTAGCACATGACAAGAGATTCAAACCAGGGAGGTTAGACCATGGATTCAGAAGGTGGGAGAGGGGGGGGGGGCAACAGCGATATGCAAAATGATAGAGAAGGGGGAAATGCAGACACTACAAAAATTAAAGGAGAAATTTGGACTAGAAAACATGGACCACTTCAGATATCTACAGGTTAGAGACTACTACAACAAAGAAATAAGGGGGGCCAAAGACGAAGAACAGAATGGAATAATCAAGATGATAGTATGGGCATATGAAGGGGGGCAAGGAAGAGTAATATCAGCAATATACCGAGCTATAATGAACAGCAAGGGACACACGACCAATTACATAAGGGAGAAATGGGAGAGAGAACTAGAGATAGAAATAACAGGGAAGGAATAATAATAATAATAATAATAATGACTCACAAGAGGGCGAAGGGTAAAGGAGGAAAGAGGTTCAAAGAGGGTTTCTGAACCCATGTCACACACTTAATGTTTTACAATTGTTTTATGTTTTTTTAAGTCAGTATTTATATTTTTCGTCTTTTGGGCATTACATTTTTTCTTTATTATTTATGTCTGTTTAATAGTGTTGTTGAAGTTATTGTATATGTTGTGTTGTTTGTCTCAATAAAAATTTAAGTTAAAAAAAAAAAAAAAGTCTCCAAGTTACACAAGTCTCCCAGTCACACAAGTCCCCAAGTCACACAAGTCTCCAAGACACACGAGTCTCCATCACTCAAGTCACACAAGTTTCCAAGTCACACAAGTCTCCCAGTCACACAAGTCTCCCAGTCACACAAGTCACACAAGTCACACGAGTATCCCAGTCACACAAGTCTCCCAGTCACACAAGTCACACGAGTCTCCCAGTCACACAAGTCACACAAGTCTCCAAGTCACACAAGTCTCCCACTCAAATAAGTCTCCAAATCACACAAGTCTCCCAGTCACACAAGTCTCCAAGTCACACAAGTCACACGAGTCTCCCAGTCACACAAGTTTCCCAGTCACACAAGTCTCCAAGTCACACAAGGCACACAAGTCTCCCAGTCACACGAGTCTCCCAGTCACACAAGTCTCCAAGTCACACAAGTCTCCCAGTCACACAAGTATCCCAGTCACACAAGTCTCCAAGTCACACAAGTCACACGAGTCTCCCAGTCACACAAGTCTCCCAGACACACAAGTCTCCAAGTCACATGAGTCTCCCAGTCACACAAGTCACACGAGTCTCCCAGTCACACAAGTCTCCCAGACACACAAGTCTCCCAGTCACATGAGTCTCCCAGTCACACAAGTCTCCCAGTCACACAAATCTCCCAGTCACACAAGTCTCCAAGTCACTTGTTTGACTGGGAGACTCATGTGACTGGGAGACTTGTGTGTCTGGGAGACTTGTGTGACTGGGAGACTCGTGTCACTTGTGTGACTTGGAGACTTGTGTGACTGGGAGACTTGTGTGACTGGGAGACTCATGTGACTGGGAGACTTGTGTGTCTGCGAGACTTGTGTGACTGGGAGACTTGTGTGACTGGGAGACTTGTGTGACTTGTGTGACTGGGAGACTTGTGTGACTTGTGTGACTTGTGTTTCTGGGAGACTTGTGTGACTGGGAGACTTGTGTGACTGGGAGACTTGTGTGACTTGTGTGACTGGGAGACGTGGTAAATACACAGGTCACAACATGTTTACAGGAACGTTTGGGAGTTGTATTTTGATTGTATTTGGAGTATATTTCCTGACTGTAGTGAACTAGGCTAAATGTCTGCCCCACTTCCAGTGATGAAGCTAAGCTAGGCTAATGGTCCAGGCATTCCCTAAGCCCAATGCATGCAGAGAGACAAAAAAGGTATGTATCTTCTTGTCTAACTCCAGGGAAGATGTTAAATAAGCTAATTTCCCAAAATGTTGGAGTTTTCCTTTAAGTGGGGCCGACACTTTAAAAGGAAAAGTCACTATACCTAAGCCGGCTGTACCAAAATAACAAAACCCCACGTTGGAGCGCCCTGTCGTGGCTGGGGAACGTAGTGGCCACAAACGGTATGACCCCTTCACTCTCTCCAGCATGAACAAATAAAAGGGTTCTGTAATACAACAGGGAGGAACGGCGCGGGGTGTACCTTTAACCAGCACGTTATTACTTCAGTTCACAGACACGGCACTGAAGTCCCACTTATACAATGTCACAAGTCCCAATGAATAGTCTAGCCATGTCTGGCTCCAGCACGTGGGTTCATAAAGTCTGTGCTTATTTGACGGTGAAATCAAAATGGCCTCTAACGACCGTCACCTGGTACACCCCCGCCCGAGGTGTTGCAGACAGTCAGTTGGTGGTCTCCGTAGCTGCAGGCGACGTCCAGTAGCGCCCCGGCGAAATGTCCTTCTCTTTGCTGTAGCCTGCGGGACTCTACGAGCTAAGCTACAAAGGCTAACTCACAATACTTGGTGTTAACTAGTAGCCGGTGCGGCTACGATAGCTACCGACCTATACTTATAATACGTCAACTCCAGTAGTCTTCTCCCGTAGGTCAGCGACCGTCGTTCCTCTAACCCGACGCCTCGATGCCTATACTGGTGTTCTAACTCGCAAATATTCGGCGCTATATACTATTTGTTAAGTGTAATGTGTTAATATGACTGTATGTAACTGCCCTTCACTGTTCCACAAGAGGGCGCTATAGGCGTAAGGAGACGCAGCTATTGTAGCTGACATCAGGTAGAAGCCCAGATAGCAAAAGATGTTAATTCAATGTTGAGTTATGGTCAAAATGCTTGATTTTTGGTTAAGGTCGACGATTGATGGTGGATCAACCATTAACCGATGAACCACTTGACCAATGTTGAAAACATGTCATTGAATCAATATTGTTTTGTAGTTGAATTTTAATGATTGAAATGCCAAGATCTAATACATGTTGAATCAACGTATGCTGTTCAACGTATGCTATTTGTCGTCATTGTCTCATCACCCAGACTGCACTGCACTTGTGCCCCGCCTCCCAGAATGCACCTGTGCGGCAGCTTCCTGGCAGCTACCTCATGTCTCTCTGCATCGTTAAGACTGGTGAGTACTGCATGGCAATAATGTCGATTATGTTGTATGTTGTATGTATGCTTTCGATTGCAAACGCCAGCGGAGTAGTGCCGTGTTCGTTTTTACATGGTAGAGAATATAATATTAACCGTTATGTATGTCTGCTAGCTGAAGCTAATTTAGCTAGTAATGTTAGCAGTTAGCTATAATGAATGTTTCTTGATTTTGGTGTTTAGTGATATCCAGCTGTTGCATATACTGTTATACATTTTATGTAGGCTAACGTCAGTAACATTTCAAAATGTGGCTTATGCTGTATTCTTTAACAGGATACACTGGCACAATCAGTTAGCTTAGCATTGCTGCTACCATTATGCTTGCTTGCTAAAAAGTCATGGTAAACCAACAATGCTGGGGAGGCTACATCAACTCAAGGGACACCAACAAGCTCAACAAGCTGGTGAGGAAGGCTAGCTCCGTGGTGGGAGTCGAGCTACCTAGACTTGAGGTGATGGCAGAGAGGGGGATGATAAGGAAGCTGGCTGCCATCATGGAGAACCCCTACCACCCCCTCTACGACGAGCTAGTCAAGATGAGAAGCTCGT